>NC_045964.1:51873308-52242868 GCF_010909765.2 Amblyraja radiata | reverse complement strand
GGGGGGGGGGGGGGGGGTGGAGTGGAGACACTTTTAAGAAGCCAGACAACTTTTAATAAAGTTTAGCGGACATTTAACATTAACGGTCGGTTTTCCCTCGTTCCGAAAACTCCAATGAGCCAATTAAAATGCCCAGTCAGCAAAGGAGATTGCCTACGGCTACCTCGACTACCTATAACTACATAGCGACCCCACTCCACTGCACTATGAGTTCAAAAGAACCATGTCGACCAATTTTTACTTGGGGAACATTTCTCAGCAAGCTGAAAATTTTTCCTCAACCAAACTGCTGCGAGTATGCGGGATCTTCCCTCGAGCATGAAGGAGAGTTACAGTGACCGCCTAGGACCATGTGTCGACCATGCGGCAAGTTTGAGTCAAGCGCAAACTCTTCTAAACTCGTAAATTAGGTCCCCGCAGTGGGACAGGCCCTTAAGTGCTTGTCAGTGAGTGTATTAAGCCTGGATGCAGCACGACAAAAGTACATCACTTATTACCTTTCCAGTTGTCTTGAAGGCACAAAACCCAAGGTCTTCATAGGATGTCAGTGCTATCAATGAATAAAGCAGATATAATTAGTGGAACGGGGCTCGCTGTTTACAACCCAAGTTCAAGATGTGCGGGCAGGGGATGGGAGGGGCCGGGCATGAACATAATTAAACTCTTTACTTTTCAGTTCTTTTTAACAACTGGAACACTCCACATGCATCTAATAGAATAGAATATTGAGCAATATTAATTAATTGAATTATGACAATGGATACTTCAAAATGAAGGTATTAAACACTTTAGGCAACATTGTTTTGATCCTTTTGAGAGCACCTGAGTGCATACAATTAACCCAGGCTGTACGAGTTTGGTCTTTCACTCACCAGTCTGTTGACATAACTCCAGTAGCAGATGAATCGAATATGCAGCCAATAAAGCAACTATCAGCAAGAGAACACTGCAAGAACAAAACATTAAATACACAACGACACATATATGTAACACTTTACCTGTAATAAAATTAACTATTGTAGTTAACAAAGCACATAATCCCTAAATTTTACTAAACATTTGTTACCAAATGTTCTGTAGTTACACTCATGTAGAACAAACCATTCTTGATTTATAATTTAATGCAAACAAATTTGTAGACCATTAACCAATCACATTTTCTCAGTGATTCACTCAATACGATGTAGCAACAAGATCACCAATTAATTGCTACAGAAGTGTCGGCAAGAGGACACTCCAATGAGTCGGCAAGGATCCATGTCAAGTTCCTAACACAATAGGGCACATCTAGAACACGGTGTTAAAGTGCAGGGTGTAGGTAACTGTTGCTCTGAGACTCGATGATCAAGTATTATTTCACACAAGCAGTGAAAGCAGCGCACTGTAATTACTTTAAAGTTCACCTATTTTTGATTGATTCGTTTTATGGTTTGTATCAGCTTTTCTGACATCAACATTTAAAAGGTACACAGATGCAAAAGGTTTAGAAGGATTTGGACCAAATATGCACAAATGGAACTAGCTTAGATGAGGCATCTTGGACAAGTTGGGCCGAAAGGCCTGTTTCCGTGCTGTGACTATCTTTGCTATATGATGATTATCTTTTTTTTTTCTGTCTGCTCTGATATCGTATAAAGAATTTTAATATAAATATTTTGGCCATTACATTCATGGCCCATATAAATATCAGAAAAATCAAAGTCTGAGTGAGAATCCCATATTTATATCAAGACAAATAATTCAGATCAACTAGCAAAATAAATTACATCCTGCTACGTTTTGCTTTCTTACCTAAAACCAATAATACCTGTATTAGCCATTACAAAAGCCAAACCAAGGATGCCACTTCCCATGATTGCATGCGTTACGTTAAACACAGAGGATGCGAAAGAAGCTCGTGATGATTCCTGATGTGGCGGTATCTGCCAAAATAAAGAAACAGTACAATGGATTTCAAAGGACAATTTCAGTCTGACCGTACAAGGAGCATTCACCCTACACCAGAGTTAGTCACGCCCTTTTGTCAAGGTGATTGCAGTCCCATTGCATTAAATGTATTATAGAAATTGAAATATTCTAACCCTGACTAACATATACTGATGTATACACATAGCTGAACATTAATTGCATGCCATAATTCAGAGGAGATTGTAATGTACTCAATAAATGAGGCCCATGTAGATTCTAATTACTTCTTGGTTGCACCTCTGTAGTTAGATTGGGATGGGAATGTGTGTGGTTTAGATAGTTGCACAGCATACATACATTAATTTCTGCGGTACTCCTCATTCAAGCTTGGGTCATGCTGGTCGGTGTGGGCAAGTTGGACTGATGGGCCTGTTTCCACACTGTATCACTCTCTAAGCCTTTACCCTGGAATCGGCTCTTTATCGTATTAATATCAGCTGAACTCAAGTATGTCAGCTAGATGCACGGATGTTATAATGCAGCATCACAATACATCACATATCAAGAATAGCCCAGCGCTAAACACTCCTTGATTTACAGTGCCAGTTTTCCTTGCAGGGGTTTACAATTCAGTTAACTCTTTCTTTAGATTAAAACATTCATGATTACTCAAAGGCAGGGGTCATTTAGTTACAAAAAACAGCAAACATCTCTCTAGCTGCAGCAAGCTGTGATTTTGATCAAGTTTCCCCCAATCCCCTCAAAAGCACATTAACCTTGTAAATTAAAGTTACATTGCAACTCACCTCCACTCCAAAATATTTCCTATTATCTACAAGCACCAAGTCAAAAGATTGATGAATCAAGAGAATATTCTCCATACACCTGGATGAGTGCATCTTTATCAACTTTCATGAAGGACAAGTAGACAATAAAAAGTGCAGATGCTGGAGCCTTAAGCCAAAAATAAAGTGCTGGAGGAACTCAGTGGGTGAGGCAGCAGCTGGGGTAGGAATAGACAGACAACGGTTTGGGTCAGGACCCTTCTGCTGTCTATTCCCTCTACATATGCTGTCTGACCCACTGATTTCCTTGAGCACTTTGTTTTTGGTCCATCAAGGACAAGGAATGCCAGCTTTGGATATAACACTGCCAGCCACTTCACCAGGTCACATGCTTGGAAATACATGGTCAGTCCTTCAACATGGATAAATTCCAGATACTTTAAGGACGCACAGAAATTACCACTGCTGCTGGGAAACCAGCAGTGCAGTGTAAAGCTCCCATTAGTACCCCCAAAATTAACTGGTAAACCAAGCCAAGATACTGCCTATGAGCACCTGCAAAATGATGTACTCTAGCTTCAAGGACCCAATGTTATGACATGTGCTAAACCTGGGTGCAGCCTTGACAAGAGCTCTTTGAGGGAGAAACACCTCCCACAGCACAGCACTCTCCATTATAACCCTATGAACTATTTGCTTTAAGGTTGTGAATGAATGATAACTGATGCGATACTGCGTTATACCATGCTCATTTTTGACTTGTGTAAACAAATAATTAACTGTCATAAGATCACACAAGTGAATTATATTCTGAATTTTTATGAATAAAATATATTTTTAAAAGGAGAATTTTTAATACAAGTATCTGAAAAGCTGTAAATAAAAGTATTGGGTGGAGAGATGTTGGGAAAGTCAGGGTTACAGGAATACGAACCAGCATAGCTACGAGGTGTCAAAATCCGTTCTGATGCTGTAATTAATACCATTCCATAAAAGCATTCACGTAAACAAATCAGTGCCCAAGAAAGAGTTCAGAAGCATTTGTGCCAAGAAACCTTTGAATGACATGCTCTGTGGAAGGATCCCGAAAGCCGAGCCTGCTCCAATATCGTGACCGGTCACCAGATGAAGAGATAAGACGACAGATCAACTGGTTGCAAATGATATTTGCAAACGAGGAGAGAATGTCTTGAATAAATATATCAATGAGCTATGGATGACTATTAATTACAAGGTTTAGACTTACAACAGTTATATAAACTCTGCACCTATAAGATTCTGCCTGGCTATTGGTTATCTGTACAATGCCGACAGGGTGTACCTCAATCTGGGGTGGCAACTATTTTACCAGCAGTGGTGAACACAGCACAGTCCATCATAGGCCCAGCACTTCCATCCTGTCACATTCACAGTGTTTTGCATCAGGAAGACTAGAAGAATCATCAAGGATGCCTGCCAGCCTTGCCATTCTCTTTTCTCCCTTCTGAATTTTAAAAGTTACCAACAGTCATAGAGACAGCGAGATACAGCATGGACATAGACCCTTTGGGCTACTGAGTCTATGCAGAAAAACACCACCATTTACATTACTCCTGTATTATTCCTGTTTTATTTAATTTCTTCCCCCAACCCCCATACAAACAAGGGACAACTTGGAACTGCAAATTGATCCACCAACCTACGTCTTTGAGATGTAAGATGAAACCAGAGCACCTGGAGGAATTCCGCAGTCACACGAAGAGCACCCAAGGTCAGGAGTGACGCCGAGTCGCTGGCGCATGTGAGGCAGCAGCTCAACTAGCCATTCCACTGTGCCACCACTGAGCCACGGGTGTAATCAAAACACTCCTCTCTGCAAATTACTCTTCATCTTGTTTCCTCACCCTAGGTTGCACTATTTAAACTGCTCACATACAGCCTCATTTTATTTTTATGGCAGCTGATGATACAACACAATTCAGCTCAGACCCGCCAGAAGAAATCAGAAACGGTGAGAAACGAGCAAGCATTAAGTTGCAGAAAGTAAGTGGTGCAGTGAGAGTAAGGTGGAAGTCCGGCAGCACAATCAATATTTATATCATCTAGCAGAGAAATGAATGTTGGAGGTTAATTATTGTAACAAGATAATTTATGAGATCCAACATGATGCATTCTAAGGAATGCTTTCAGATCTCTACATTTCCCACCATCTAGGGATTCAAAGAGTCTTTCCAGGCAAACCAGCAATTCTTCTACTCTTGCTTCAATCTCATATTCAGGCCATCCCTAAGTAACGAATGGATTCTATTTTTAAAAGATCTACAAGTCAATTTTATCCATGAATCAGAAAATACAGAAAAATGGCTCAATATGGTAACCATACCTCCACAGCATTATAGTGTACTAGACCAAGTGCAGACCCGTTGGGTCTGTTCCCCCAACGCACGTTTGCAGGGGGGGGGGTGTGGAAAGAGGGGGGAGAGAGAAAGAGAATGAGGAGGGGGGCGGGGCGGCAGCCCGAGCCCGAAATGCGGGGAGACAGAAGCGGCTTCTGACTCTCTGGAAGCCCACAGCTGGAATGCGCGGGCAGGGGATGGGAGGGGCCGGGCTTCACGGGCTGCGCCCACAGTGAGGAGAAGCTTCATCGCATGAGTGACGCTAACCTCCGGATCTGCAGAACAAAGATCCTATAGCGGAGCGCAGCTATAGGATCTTTGCTGCAGAACATTCTCGTTCTTTCTGCGTCTTTTGAAGAACGGGGGGTGGAGTAACGTACCTCATGGAAAACTGCGCATGCGCGTTGACAGCAGCTGTATTAATCCACGGGGGGGGGGGGGCAGGATGCAGGTGGGCCTTGATTGGTGGGCATGTGGGCATTGTGACGTCAGCAGCTGGCAAGCGGTGATAAAAAAATTTTAAAGTGAGTTTTGTGAACAATTTTATTCAAAATCTGGGGGGAAAATTGAGCAAATTTAGAGTGGATTTCTGAAATCATAAGTTAAATCCCTACCGAAATATGTAAAAATCTCCGCATTTTTGCGTCTGGTTTTCGAGGAGATACGTTTCAAAGGCAAAATGACATACCCCCCCCCCACACACACACAGAGTATATAGATAGCACCAAAAGCAC
The DNA here is from genome assembly GCF_010909765.2 of Amblyraja radiata. Lineage (NCBI taxonomy): Eukaryota > Metazoa > Chordata > Chondrichthyes > Rajiformes > Rajidae > Amblyraja > Amblyraja radiata. The sequence goes on along the minus strand of NC_045964.1, from coordinate 52,237,066 downwards.
ACAAGATTAATAAGAAATAATTCTTAAAAGTGGAGAGAGGAAACTAATTTTGCCATTCATAGGAATCGGCATCTGTACATACTTCAGACTTTTGAATTTAATATTATGGGAGCTCATTTGTATGTAGGGCTGCCCACAAGTCAGGTGCTCACAGTCCAGGGACAGCCACTATGCCATTTGGTGTTCAGAATATGGCCTCCTCTGCACTGAAGGAACCAAGTGCAGATTGTACAACTTCTTTGCAAATCACCTACATTCAGTGCTCAGTGTTGACTATGTTTTGTGTTGCCTAATATTTTAATTCTCCCTCTCCCACTCTGATCTGCCTGTGGCTTCCTGTATTGTTATAACAAGGCTCAGTTTAAGTTTTAGGAACAGTACAAAACAGTCATCCCTGCACATTTAATGCAGACATTCCTGAAAGTGGATACTTGAGAAGGTAGTGGCACAGCTGGTAGAGGTGCCGCCTCACAGTGCCAAAGATTCTGGTTCAAATCCAACCTCAAATGCGTGCGGAGTTTGCACGTTCTCCCTGTGCCCAAATGTGTTTCCTCCGATGACACAATTGACATGAGGATTTGTAGGTTAATTAGCTACTGTAGATGGTCCCTAGATTGTAGGGAGCAGGTAATAAATCAGATAGGCAGAAAAAATTGCTGGAGAAACTCAGCGGGTACGGCAGCATCTATGGAGCGAAGAAAATAGGCAACTTTTCGGAAAATAGGCAACTTTTCGGAAAATAGGCAACTTGACCCGCTCCCCTTGCGGGGGCATTGTTACATCATTCGAAGCTGCTTGAAGAATCTGTGAGTTGTTTGAAAGGCCGGATTTTTAAAACTTTAATGAAGAATAACTTTTGAAATGTAGCATGAAATGTGAAGGGAACCTGTTTATTGCGTCAACTGGGTTAATGCAAGTAATAATCTGCAAAAAATTCAACTCTAGCGCATAGCATTTTGACAAAGGTATAAAAACAGACGCACACACGCATACACAGACGTATACATACATACAAGATGAAACTTTTAATAGTATTTATAGATAGATGAGCCAAACGCAGGCAAATTTGACTAGCCTAAATGGGGCTCCGAGGTCAGCATGAGCCAAAGGGCCCAACTTCCTCAAAACTATTCAGTCAAATTACTCAGCACAAGCTAACTTGTTTTGATCAGCAATTATTTGCCTAGGCTCAAGCACTCTGGTCCCAGTGTAAGACTTCAAGAACTTCCCTAAACTCACAGCAATAAATCAATGACAATTGCAAGTGTGAAGTTACTTAATCCCTCAACATTCATTCTCATTATATTCAAGTATTTTTCTGGTCATATTCATTGAAGACAAGACTACTATTCTACAGGTGCTGTCTGTACAGAGTTCATACTTTCTCCCTGTGAATGCGTGGGTTTTCTCTGGGTGCTCTGGTCACTCCACTCCAAAAATGTACAGGTTTGCAGATTAATTGGCTTCAGTAAAATTGTAAATTGTCCCTAGTGTGTAGGATAGTGTTAGTGTACAGGGTGATTGCTGGTCGGTGGGCCGAAGGTATAAAAGGTATACCTGTTTAACACATCCCTGCTGCAGGCCTCCGTCCCCACATGCCTCAAGACAGCCACAATCATCCCTGTGCCAAAACAATCAGCCATCAGGTCCCTCAATGACTATCGGCCAGTGGCGCTGACACCGGTGGTGATGAAGTGCTTCGAACGTCTGGTACTGGGACACTTGAAGAACAGCATCCCCCCCTCCTTAGACCACCACCAATTTGCCTATAGGGCAAACAGGTCGACGGAGGACGCAGTGTCACTGGCCCTCCACTCCACCCTGACACACCTTGACCAGCGGGACAGTTATGTGCGGATGCTATTCATAGATTATAGCTCCGCCTTTAACACCATCCACCCCCATAAACTAGTCACTAAGCTGGACCACCTGGGCCTCAACACACACCTGAGCAGCTGGGTCCTGGACTTTCTCACCGGCCGACCACAGACTGTGCGCATGGGGAGGCAGGTCTCCTCCAGCATCACCTTGAACATCGGTGCACCACAGGGCTGTGTGTTGAGCCCCTTCCTTTTCTCCCTCTACACTCTCGACTGCAAACCCACCCACGAGGCCAACACCATATTTAAGTTTGCAGATGACACCATCGTGGTAGGCAGGATCACGAGTAACAACGAGGCCGCCTACAGGACAGAGGTAGAGAACCTGGTGAGCTGGAGCCGTGAGAACAACCTGATCCTCAACGCAAAAAAAACAAAGGAGATGATCCTGGACTTCAGGAGGAGACCGAAGACCTTCGTCCATCAGCCCATCACCATTAACGGCGAGACAGTGGAGGCTGTGCAGAACATCAGGTACCTCGGGGTCAACATCAGCCACGACCTGACCTGGACCGTCAACACCACGGCGACGGCCAAGAAAGGGCTTCAAAGGCTTCACTTCCTGAGGTGCTTGAAGAGGGCACGTCTCCCACAACAGCTGCTGGTGAGCTTCTACAGGTCAGCCATTGAGTCAGTTCTTACATACTGCATCACAGTATGGTACTCTGGCTGTACCGCAGAGAACAGGAAAGCTCTCCAACGCGTCATCAAGACTGCTGAGAGGATCACTGGCACCCAGCTCCCCAGTCTGGAGGACATCTACCGGACCCGCTGCATCCGGAGGGTCAGGGGCATCATTAGAGACAGCACACACCCTGGACACTGTCTCTTCACCCTCCTGCCCTCAGGAAGACGATACAGGACACTGAGCGCCCGCACGACAAGACTGAAAAACAGCTTCTACCATAGAGCTGTGACACTACTGAACTCTATCCCCCTCCCACATTGATCCCCCCCCTCTCTCTCACACACCCGCCAATACTCCTGTATGTTTATGGTTATAGTTAAATTTTTTAATAGTTCTTTTTTTTTTTTAATTGTATTTTTTATACTTATATTCCTGTGCAGCTGGAGGACTGCTCCAACAGAATTTCGTTGTCTTGTACAATGACAATAAAGATTATCTTATCTTAAGGGCCTGTTTCCACGTTGTATCTCTAAAATCTAAAGACAGCTACATCAGACTCTTATTTAATGATATACTGCTATCTTCAACATCATAACTCCAACCAAATTCATCTCCAAAATCCTGAACTCAAGACTCCGCACTCCCCTCTGCAACTGGACCCTCAACTTCCTGACCCATAGACCACAATCAGTAAAGACAGGTAACATAACATACTCCACAATACGGGAGATGGAATCCAAAGCAGGAGTGAGGCGAGCCTGAAAGTTGATAAAGAGCAAGGTCCATCAACAGAATATACAGTAGCATGGCAGGGAATGAGCAAGGAATGTTGAATTAACTTTCATGTATTTCAGTGCGAGAGGTCTGACGAGTAAGGTGGATGAGCTCAGGGTGTAGTTCGGTATTTGGAACCGGGACGTTATAGCCATTACAGAAACCTGGTGAAGGGGGGGGGGGGGGGCGGAGACAGGACTAGCAGTTCCAGGGTACAGGTGCTGGTGAGATAGGGGTGGGGGTAAAATAGGTGTTTTATTGGTTAAGGAGAATGTCACAGCAATCATTTAAGATGACATTACTGATGGTTCATCTGGTAAAGCTCTATGAGTAGAAGGAAGAGATAAAGAGGATAATCACCTTCTTTCGAATGTATGATAGGCTCCCAAACAGTCAATGGGAATTAGAAGAACAAATATGCCAGGAAATTGCAGGCAACACCAAGACTAATAAGGTTTTAATGGGGATTTTAACTTCCCCATTATAGACTGGGACTGTCATAGCGCCAAGGACTTGGATGTGATGGAATATGTCAAATTGGGAAGGGCAAGTGACTGAAGTGTCAGGGAGTGAGCTGTTCGGGACCAGCGACCACAGTTCTATTAACTTTGAAATAGTTATAGACAAGGACACGTTTAGTGGAATGAGCAGCATATTCAAGGAAGAAGTCAGTATGGCAAAAAGGGGGAAAGAAATAACTCTGACAGATAAGATTACGTAGATTCCAAAGGTACATCATACGTGCATTAGGGGAAGAGGGTACCTCGAGAGAATAGGGCTCCTTAGAAACCAAAGCAGTAATCTTTGTGAGGAGCTGCAGGAGATGAGCAGAATTTCAATGATATTTCTCTTCTACTTTTACTATGAAGACATGAAAACTGGGGAACTTGCGATGGAGCCCCATGGTGACCGAATGCGTCCTGTCGGTGGCAGCGGCCTGTAGAAAGAGCTGGTCCCAGTGGCTACGATGTGAGCCTTAACAACAGCTATGTCAACCTGACTGTACGGTGGATGAAAAATGGCTCGCTAGTGCGCCTTGCAAGCAGGGGGTGGCATCAGAAGCCAGAGTTATAAATGGCAGGGGAGGTGGTGCAAGCCAGGGGTGGAGTCGGTAGGTCAATCCGCTATAATCAAAATCCATTAGAAAGGGACTCGTTAAAACAAAGATTTCCAGTATAGGAGCCCGAAAACTATTACCTCCAGGTTCAGGAACAACTTCTTTCCAACAACCATCAGGCTACTAAATATTATAAATAAATTCCAAACTATGAACGGTCTTGATTTCACTAGAGCCTTCTAGGTTTTGGTTTGTTTTTCATTAATATTGTTTTGTTTTTAAATTGAACTTATTTTTCTTGTTTATTTTTTATTATATTATCTATCGAGTGCTATGTTTACAGACCTGTTATGTTGCTGTAACTATGAATGTCATTGTTCCATTTCAGTACCTATGACAATTAAACATATGACTCGCGACTCATCTATCACTTGTCAGGCTTTGTCCCATCTCCAGCTCTCTTTTCCATCTTTTTCCCCCTACTACAATCAATCTAAAGAAGGGTCCCAATCCCAAATGTCTTCTGTCCATTTCCCTCCAAAGAAACTGCCCGATCCACTGAGTTCCCTTAACGTTTTTTTTTGCTCAAGATTCCAGCATCTGCAGACGATCCAGCCAAATCGGGAGAGACATGGAGAACAGGGGAGATAAAAGACTTTGCCTTCCATCACAGTGAGTCCACTGTGATGGATGTTTGTGTGAATTAAATTGTGTGTATGTCTAGGAAATTGTCTTTGTTTGTATGGCTGTGGAAACAGAATACAACATAAATTGTATTGTATTGTATCTACCCCCCCCCCCCCCCCCCCCCCCCCCCCCCCCCCCCCGGAACCTCTGGAACCTCAAATTGGTTTTTGCTCAAGGCCTTCAAGTGGGACTTGAAATTAGAATTCAAAGATTCACAAAATAGCACTACAAATCTGAGTAGTGCTGAGTTAATGATAAAGGCTGATGACCTTGCAGAAAGAACTGACAAGTTCTGATAAAAACAGAAGTCAATTACTTGGGTGGAAAATAAACTGCAGATGCTGGAATCTTGAGCAACACACCAAGTGCTGGATGAACTCAGCGGGTCGGGCAGCAGCTGTGAGGGGAATGGACAAACGCCATTTCGCGTTGGTCGGCTGAAGAAGGCTCCCCACCCGGAACGTCGTCTGTCTATTTCCATCATAGTTGCCGCCTGACCCGCTGAGATCCTCAAGCACTTTGTGGAAAAGACACTAGAGTACAGATTAAAAGAGCGGCAAAGGAATTAATCCCAGATCTTAGTTATAATGCTACTTCTCACATGTGCAATAAGGATCAGAAAATTGTTTTTCAAAATAACTATTTCGTTACATTATTGCTGCAAGTTGATAGGTGTTTAATCGGCTGTACAAAGTCTGGATTTAAATCAGCAGGTCTCTGCAGAGAATGAGCCGAAACTTCACCCATTCCTTCTCTCCAGAGACGCTGCCTGTCCCGCTGAGCTACACCAGCATTTTGTGTCTATCCTCAGTGTAAACCAGCATCTGCAGTTCCTTCCGACACACATGTCTCTCCAGAGAGAGACGGCACAACGTCAAGTCTGTCGTTTCATGTTGAACACACTTACATCTCTCGGGAGTAACTGCTCCTCCAACGCACTATCGTGTAACTCGCTCCCCATCGCACCGACTACTCGCCCGACCTGGAGTCTCCGCACCAAAGGGGCACGGTCACGTGACAGACCGTCAGCTGACCGGCGGCGCCGCGCGCCTCTTGATGACGCTTCCGCTGCGAAGGCTCGTGCTGCTGCGGGAGGTCGGCATGAGGTGAGTGAGGGCTCGTGTGGTGGTCGCCTGGCAACCGGTCCTGGGGGCGAGCTGGACCCCACTGCCTTGGGGAAGGGTCGCCTGGCAACCGGTCCTGGGGGCGAGCTGGACCCCACTGCCTTGGGGAAGGGTCGCCTGGCAACCGGTCCTGGGGGCGAGCTGGACCCCACTGCCTTGAGGAAGGGTCGCCTGGCAACCGGTCCTGGGGGCGAACTGGACCCCACTGCCTTGGGGAAGGGTCGCCTGGCAACCGGTCCTGGGGGCGAGCTGGACCCCACTGCCTTGGGGAAGGGTCGCCTGGCAACCGGTCTTGGGGGCGAGCTGGACCCCACTGCCTTGGGGAAGGGTCGCCTGGCAACCGGTCTTGGGGGCGAGCTGGACCCCACTGCCTTGGGGAAGGGTCGTCTGGAAACCGTCCCTCATAGCGCTCGCTAGATGAAGGGGAAGGGTCGTCTGGAAACCGTCCCTCATAGCGCTCGCTGGATGAAGGGGAAGGGTCAGGGTCGTCTCGAAACTTCCCTTGGAGTGCGCTCCAGCTGAACCTTCCACCCCCGCCCTTGAGGAGCGGGGATCAGACCCCAGGCTGTACCGGGACGGGCTTGATTCGGTTCCAAGTGCGGCGAGTTCATATTAACGTGTCAGGCAGCATCCGTGGAGGGAGGCGGACAGTCCCTTGGATCTACTCAAGCTCGTCTGTCCAGTTCCTTCCCACAGACGCCGCCTTACCCACTGAGTTATTGGGTCTCGACACGAAACGTCACCCATTCATTCTCTCCAGTGATCAATCAGACCCAGAGTTGCTGCCTGGCCCGCTGAGTTACTCCAGCGTTCTGTGTTTATCTTCGGTTTAAACCGGCATCTGCAGTTCATTCCTACACGAGTCCCTTCAACAGTTGTTTTATTGTTTCAGATTCCAGCATCTGCAGTCTCTTGTGTCTCCACGGAGAGGAAAGTGGTTTTAGGACGTTAATCGCTCATTGCCTATGCAACACTCAGACATAGACTTTTCCCACCATCTGTTGTGAACATTACTGTAAATGTGCGAATGATACGGTAATTAATGCCCATCTGTTGTCACCCAGAGTATTTGGTGGGTGGCTTTATTCATGTGCCTCTAAGGTGATTCCAGGCTAGAAGTTCCAAACAATTGGATTTGGTGAGATTTTTAGAGGTTTTGGAGGAGGAGGATGCATTAATATACTTAGTGAGTTGCTGTCGTCCTATAATATACATTGTACGATATACAAGCTTTGCGGGGGTCTATATGGAGCTAAGTAGCACAAATACTAATAAAGATCTTGATAGTTTTTATTTTGGTCTTAAAGCTGCACCAATCCAGACTCTTGACTTCTTACAGATGGTGAAGAAATGAAACACCAAGAGCCATGTGTTCCAAAGCAATGTAGCCACGGTGTTGATATGATTGATCTAGATAAGGCTCAAAAGTGTTTAATTGTCATGCACTGAGAATTGAACAATTAAATCCTTGCTTGTTAAAGCTTTACATACCCATTAACGCAGGAACATAATGGCTAATAATCACAATAATCAATAATAAAACAAAATTAATGATCATTAATACTGTTAGCCAAACCATAATAGTGTCTATTTTGTTTATTGTTTCTTAAATAGCAGTTCCCCAAAAGGTTAGTTTACATAGCATGAAAAACAAAGCTGCAAATGCTGGAAATTTGAATTGAAAACAGAAAATGTTGCAAAAACTCAGCAGTTCAGGCAGCATATATGGTAAAGGAAGTAGTCAATGTTTTGGGTCTGAGACCCTTCATCAGGATTCATCTTTACTTGGCAGAACATCGCTTCAGATATGAAATGTTGACTTTTTTCCCCCCCCACATTTTCCCCCCCACAAGTTTACATGCATGTTTTGTCAAGCCATTCTTTGTGTTCTTTGCAAGATGAATGCATCCAGATTTAAACCATTTTAATAGAGTAAGGAAATGAATGCATACTTGAACTATTGGAAGCATTGGTGATGATCTGAGACACAGAGAGTGTATGGGGTCCTGAGTGTATGGGGTTCATCACACAGAGGTGTATGGGATCCTGAACGGAAATAAGGCAACAAAGGAGGACATGCAGAAAAAGAAGGTGCTATTTAGAAGGAAAGTGGGTGTGGGGAAGAATAAACTACAAAGTGTAGGCAAGTGGCCCCTGCAGTGGGCAGTATAAGATTGGGAACCTGTGTTCGGCATTGCCATCATTTTGGGTCCATTGACCGTTGTGGGGTTGGCAGGGGGAAAAGAAAAAGCTTACAATTTATAGCGTTTTTCACATCCCTTTCATAATGTTATTAAGCGTCTTGTAACCATGGCAGTACTTTTCAATTACGGTCTTGCATTCAATTTGTGAACAAAAAGAACTCAGACAATAACGTGATAAAAATCAGGTAATCAGTTTTAAACAATGAATATTGGCACTAAAACATTCAGGATAACTTCCCTGTCTTCTTCACAATCTTAGAAACTGAAAAATAGGTGCAGGAGTAGGCCATTCGGCCCTTTGAGCCTATCATTCAATATGATAATGGCTGATCATCTAAAATCAGTACTCCCCATTTTTTCGCCATATCCCTTGATTCCTTTAGCCCTAAGAGCTAAATCTAACTCTCTTGAAAACATCCAGTGAATTGGCCTCCACTGCCTTCTGTGGCAGAGAATTCCACAGATTCACAACTCTGGGTGAAGAGGGTTTTCCAGCGAATACAAGCCCATTCTTTCATCATATGTCAGTCCCGCCATCCCGGGAATTAACCTGGTGAACCCACGCTGCACCACCTCAATAGCAAGAATGTCCTTCCTCAAATTAGGAGACCAAATTGCACACAATACTCCATGTGCACTCTCACCAGAACTTCAGTAGGACCTCCTTTCTCCTAAACTCAAATCCTCTTGCAATGAAGGCCAACATGCCATTAGCTTTCTTCACTGCCTGCTGTACCTGCATGCTTACTTTCAGTGACTGATGTACATGCACACACAGGTCTCGTTGTACCTCTCCTTTTCCTAATCTGACACCATTCAGATAATAATCTTGCCTTCCTGTTCTTTCCACCAAAGTGGATAAACTCACATTTATCCGCATTATACTGCATCTGCCATGCATCTGCCCACTCACCCAACCTATCCAAGTCAACCTGCAGCCTCATAGTATCCTCATCCCAGCTCACACTGACACCCAGCTTTGTCATCCGCAAACTTGGAGATGTCCCATTTAATTCCCTCATCTAAAACGTTAATATATATTATAAATAAATGGGGTCCCAGCACCGAGCCTTGCGGCACCCCACCAGTCACTGCCTGCATTCTGAAAAGGACCCGTTAATTCCTACTTTTTGCTTCCTGTCTGCCAACTAGTTCTCTATCAATGTCAATACCCTACCCCCAATTCCATGTGCTCTAATTTTGCACACTAATCTCTTGTGTGGTACCTTGTCCAAGTCCAGATACACCACATCCTCTGGCTCTCCCTTATCCATTCTACTTGTTACATCCTCAAAAAAATTCCAGAAGATTAGTCAAGCATGATTTCCCCTTCATAAATTCATGGTGACTTTGACCGATCCAGTTACTGCTTTCCAAATGCGCTGCTATAACATCTTTAATAATCGACTCAAGCATCTTCCCCACTATCGATGTAAGGCTAACTGGTCTATAAATCCACGTTTTCTCTCTCCCTCTTTTCTTTAAAAGTGGAGTTACATCGGCTACCCTCCAGTCCACAAGAACTAATCCAGAATTGGGAGAACATTGGAAAATGATCACCGATGCATCCACGATTTCTAGGGCCACCTCCTTGAGTACTCTGGGATGCAGACCATCAGGTCCTGGGAATTTATCTGCCTCCAGTCCCAATCGTTTATCAAACACCATTTCCTGACTAATGTGGATTCCCTCCCACTAGATCCTTGGTCCCCTAGTATTTCTGGTAGATTGTTTGCGTCTTCCTTTGTGAAGACAGAACCAAAGTATATGTTTAACTGTTTTGCCATTTCTTTGTTTCCTATTATAAATTCACCTGTCTCTGATTGTAAGGGACCTAAATTTGTCTTCACTAATCTTTTCCTTTTTACATATATAAATATGTCCAGCTGAAATCATATCATGAGATGTCTTATGTCCACCTGAAGAACAGGACTAATGCCCCATCTGAAAGGTGCTCCCACCTAACAGTACAGGACCCTCTTACTACTGAACTGGTGTATTAGACAACCCTTGTTCCCAGAAAACTCAGAGTCAAAGCCATAGCAAGTTAGCAGAGTAGAAACGAGGAAAGGAAATTATGAAAGCAGAAGGAAAGAACTCAATGTGTTTAGTTGGACTGTCCTTAAAGTGTGGGTAAATCTTCAGCTGAAGCCAAAGGATAGATTAATTGCATAGTTATAGGAAATAGAATTCCTTGACCAATGTGGTGGGAACATTGGAGTAAAAAATGAGTCTTTCCAGAAAGTTGGCTGTTGAAGTGAGCAGGCTTAAATTTGATGCTAGTTGACAGCCAATCCCCTGAATAGACATTGCATATTAGATACGAGTCATCTGAATGAGAGAAAAACTGCAAGCAAAGTTGATAGACTTTGTTTGGACAAGAACAAGAAGGAATACTGATAGAAAATCAGCATGCCGGATTATTGGGAACAAAGAATGCCCCACCCATTCTAGATGACTCTTGGATTCTCAAAGCAAAATCATTTGAAATGTCTTTAGCGAGCAATGGAGCATAAACCTGAAAGTCTTCCATGGCTTTTTAGAGAACCTATTTCATAAATATAACATTCTGCCAAGGGATATTTCAGTTTAGTCAATGTATTCCTTTGCATTCAATTTGACAAAAGTCTGGCCATTGAGCTGGTGATGCAGGATAGAAACATAGAAAATAGATGCAAGAGGAGGCCATTTGGCCCTTCGAGCCAGCACCGCCATTCATTGTGATCATAGCTGATCATCCACAATCAGTAACCCATGCCTGCCTTCTCCCCATATCCCTTGATTCCCCTAGCCCCTAAAGCTCTATCTAACTCTGGAGGTTTATTTTCAAAGTCAGTACCAAAGTTAACTGGGCCCAGATCATTACTGTGCTGTGACTGATGTTCAATCTTTTTTCAATTTAGGTTTCTTGTTCGCTTTAACAAGACATGGGCAAATGCTGTTTTAAGTACACCAGCTAAAAAATTGACACGGAGGGAGTGGTATAGTTTTACTCCAGTAAAATCTCAGCACTTTCCTGGACAGTGGGTTTCCACGGACAATATCCCTGAATTAGGCATGATGTCAGTCCAGAACCCTGAAGAGGTCATTGATCTTGACTTGCCTCCTGCAGCAGTCCGTGGCATGACTCAGCTAAACAGGGACTTGTTTCAGAAAACTGTTGCACTTCCAGCTCTTAAAGTAAGAAAGGAATTAATAAACAAAGTCATGAAACCATTGAGAAATGTAGCAATAAAAAGACCGGGACTGAAGCGTGTAATTGAAGATTCAGAAGATGAAATTTACAGACTAATTTTGTTGGACCCAGACAAAATATCTTGCTTGGAATCTTTTGGAGCTTCGGAGAGAGCTGTTTTAAAGGAATATAATGTCGATCTTCAGGTTCGCAAGCACAATTTAATAATGACATACGAACATTTCAAATCTGAAGAGATTCTGAAGGCAGTTTTGCCGGTCGGACAAGACGTAACCACTGGATTTAGCAGAATCGGCCACATTGCCCACATGAATCTTCGAGATCATCAGCTTCCATACAAGCATTTGATTGGTAGGATCTAAATTTATTTGTTTTTGGAAGAAAAATAAAATGAAATAATTTTTTTGTAAGAAAAGTTCTATTTAAAGGAAACATTGCTGTATGGATAACATAAAATCCTTCTGTAGAAAATGAGTAATACAAGTTTCTACATCTATTGATTATTAGTATTTCTTAAAAATATTTACATTATTCTTGTTAATTATGTTTTGAAGTTTATGTTTGTAAGTAACACGCTTTAGGTTTTCCTATATTAAAAATAGATGCAGAGTTATCAAAAAGCCTGGATTGAAGTACATACCATCCTTAACTAAATTGCCAACAATTTTGTTTCTTAGGTCAAGTTATAATGGATAAGAATCCTGGAATAACTTCAGTAGTTAATAAACTTAATATTATTGACAACACTTACCGTAATTTCCAGATGGAAATACTAGCTGGGGAAGACAATATGATAGCAACGGTAAGAATATTAAATTTCATTTTAGTTGTTTCCCAGTAATGTTTGTTTAAAATTGCACTTTTTCTTCAAATTTTGGGGGGATGGGAATTTTTAACAGGTGCAATTAAAGCATCTTGAAAAAGGTGATGGCCAGTATTTTCAGAGAAATGTAAATTATAAAGCTCGTGTGCAGGTGGTGTGCTGTAGGTTCTTTGACATGTATTAAATTAATTTAAACAAAAAAAAGTTCAGCATTGAATAATCATCGCATTGCCCAAGAGGAAAGTCACTTCAGTATCCAAAGCAATAAGGTCTCCAATTAAAATGTGTGAGAGGAAGAGATGACCAACATTTTATCATTCAAATTACTCTATCCACTACAAATGAACATTCTCATTCTGTATGATTGTACAGATAGTAATGTTTAATTATTACTTATGCACATATGTGGTTGGTTGTTTATGCAAGGCCGTTTTAGACAATAGACAATAGGAGCAGGAATGAGCCATTCGATGTGATCATGGCTGATCATCCCCAATCAGTACCCTGTTCCTGCCTTCTCCCCATATCCCCGACTCTGCTATCTTTAAGAGCCCTATCTAGCTCCCTCTTGAAAGTATCCAAAGAACTGGCCTCCACTGAGGCAGAGAATTCCACAGACTCACAACTCTCTGTGAGGAAAAGTGTTTCCTCGTCTCCGTTCCTAATGGCTTACCTCTTATTCTTAAACTGCGGCCCCTGGTTTTGATTGTCGGGGAGCAACAGTAAAACCTACATTATCCGTTGAATTAACATTCATCTTATTTCCAACTTGGGAATAGAATGATGCAGTACATCTGGAAAAAAAACAATATACTGAAGCTCATATTCAGGTTGCAGTACAACTTGAAGTAAATGTTTAGTTAAAATCTGAATTTCTTATTTTGCATTTCATTCTGAATTAGCTTAATTTGGAATGAAATTGTATACAATTTATATAGAAACTTGATACAGGTTGGCAATTTGAAAAATAGAACAATATCTGACTGTCCAGCCTGACAATTGTAGGTAACATTTTGAAGATATGATAGATATGAAGAATCCATAATTTACTGTAAGATGCAGAACATTTGATGAAATATAGTTAAGATAACAGTTTCCTACCATATCCTGAGAAGCTACTGGAGGAGCACTTTCACAATGTATTGCTTGGCCAGTGGAGAATATCAAATAGGAACAATCATTTTCAAACAGTAAGTACAGTGCCCTCCATAATGTTTGGGACAAAGACCCGTCATTTATTTATTTCCCTCTGTATTCCACAAGTTGATATTTGTAATAGAAAAAAAATCACATGTGGTTAAAGTGCACATTGTCAGATTTTAATAAAGCCAATTGTTTATACATTTTGGTTTCACCATGTTGAAATTACAGCAGTGTTTATACATAGTCCACCCATTTCAGGGCACCATAATGTTTGGGACACAGCAATGTCATGTGAATGAAAGTAGTCATGTTTAGTATTTTGTTGCATATTCTTTGCATACAATGACTGTTTGAAGTCTGCGATTCATGGACCTCACCAGTTGGTGGGTGTCTTCTCTGGTGATGCAACGCCAGACCTGTATTGCAGCCATCTTTAGCTTATGCAGGATTTGGGGGCTAGTCCCCTTCAGCTTTCTCTTCAGCATATAAATGGCATGCTCAATTGGGTGATTGACTTAGCCACTGGCCCCATAGCAGAAACGTCCACGTCGCGGGCTGGAAACTGGAAGCATCCTGAGCTAATTCTGCTACCACCATCATCTATGATTGATTATTCAAGATGGCTGGAAACTGGAAGCATCCTGAGCTAATTCTGCTACCACCATCATCTATGATTGATTATTCAAGATGGCTGGAAACTGGAAGTATCCTGAGCTAATTGTGCTACCACCACCACTATGATTGATCATTCAAGATGGCCGCGACGTTGTGTTTGGCTGCCCGTCGTCTCCCGTCTGGACAAAGCCCCGAACAAGGAAACCTCAACCGTTCGTATGACCTGCAGTCAATGCTGGTCTACGAACGGCAAACACTTCTCGACATCCGAGCCTCAGTCGTCGAGGTCTTCATCCAAGGCCCCAGACAAAGCCCTGGACAGAGCTCCGGACTGAGCCCTGGACAAAGCTTCCTCTACCGCTCGCTCCTCGCTCGCCTCCCGGTGGGTGTACGGGCTCAGCCTTGCGGCCACCGCCGCTCACGCCAAGCCAGGAGGCGGAGTAAACGCGCGGGCGCCCTGGAAAGGTTGAAGACTCTCGCCCACGCCCGTTCGATATCAGCTTACCTCACCCAGCGCTGTGAAGACAGATCTGGTCGGCCCTCCCGCTCCATCCATCGGCGGCCCCTCAAGCCCAGGAATGCCTCTCTCTGGTCGATCTTCCCGGTCCCCGGTCTGTCTGGCCCCCAGCCAGGCCATGTGTGAAACGCAGGGGCGTGGTCTCCCTGAACCTCCGCCCACTGGCGTGGGGAGCCGCTACCGGACCACAACTCACCTGCAGTCCCTGCTAAAGTGGCCCTGATCAACGCGAGATCCTTGCTGAACAAAACCTTCATCCTCAATGACTTCTTCACCGCACGTGGATTGGACTTCCTACTGATCACAGAAACCTGGCTTAATCCTGGTGAGCTTGCTCCACTCGTGGAACTCTGTGTTTAAGAAACATTTCAACTGCCGCCTCCTGAACGCTGATCATTTCTCCAGTTTTGAACATCAACTAATCATAGTTGATCTAATCTGGCCACTTTTAATAGTTCTTGTGTATCGCCCACCAAAAATGCATAAAGACTTTATCTCACAATTTGCTGATCATATCGCCAGCTTGTTGCCCAAATTTGACTGGGTCCTGATTCTTGGTGACTTTAACATTCATATCTGCTATCCCACTAAGCCTCTTGTGAGTGAATTTATGAACCTGGTTGAGTCCTTCAATCTGACTCTACTCACCACTGGACCCACGCACAAGCTTGGCCATACACTCGACCTGGTGCTATCGTCTGGTCTCCCAATTTGTAATACAGAAATTATTGATGCCTGTCTATCTGATCATAGTACAATTATATTCGATGCATCTCTGCCTTTCTCTCCCTCAAAATCCCATCTTCCTGCTCGCTACTCCCACTACGTAAACTCTTCAACTGCCAGTAAGTTCTCTGAGGCTCTCATAGCCGTCCCCGACATCTGCACCATCGAGGCGTCTCCCCTCCATCTCAGCACTAACTACCTCATTTCTTTATTCAATACCACTTGCTCTTCTATCCTGGATTCTGTTGCTCCTCTTAAAATGAAATAGCCTAAGTTTAAAGGCTGGCCCTGGCTCAATGACACCACCAGAGCCCTAAGAAGAGAGTGCAGAAATTCAGAATGGAAGTACAAATCTGATGCTTCAAATTCCCTTTGAACTTCTGAGAAACAATCTTCTCAAATACCAGGAGGCAGTAAAGTCTGCAAGAACAAAATACTTTTCCGACCTCATTTCCAAAAACGCCCATAACACCAAGGTCCTTTTTAGTACAATTACATCTGTCATATGTCCTGCCCCCAGTACCAGCTTAGCTGGGTCCCCTGCTAAGTGTGAAGAATTTATTACATTTTTCACCAGCAAAGTTAAGAACATCAGATCGAATATTTTCCCTCCCATCCGTGACCTAGCTGTCTCATTGGTCTGTTCTTCTAAACTAGACTGTTTCCAACCTGTTACTCTACCCTCCCTTGTAAAGCTGGTCACCACCATGAAACCTGCGACCTGCCCCCTTGACGTTGTCCCCTCTGCCCTTCTGAAGGATGTCATTGCAATAGCCGGTCCCAGCATCCTCTCTATCATCAACAGTTCTCTGGTAACTGGCACTGTTCCAACCTGCCTCAAGCACGCGGTGGTCCAGCCCCTCCTGAAAAAACCTAACCTAGACCCCACCATACCTAGCAACTACAGACCTATTTCCAAACTGCCTTTCCTTTCAAAAGTCCTTGAAAAGGTAATTTTGAGTCAACTTATGGCTTTCCTTTACCAAAATACTATCCATGAAACTTTCCAATCAGGTTTCAGGGCCCACCACAGCACAGAGTCTGCCTTGTTGAAGGTACGTAACGACCTACTTCTTACCATTGACTCCGGCGACTGTGCAATCCTGCTCCTTCTTGACCTCAGCGCAGCATTTGATACAGTGGACTACACCATCCTAATTGACCGTCTCCGGTACGGGGTTGGTATTGATGGCACTGCCCTGAGCTGGTTCGTCTCCTACCTCAAAGATAGGAGTTTCTCTACAAACATATGCAACTCTTTCTCCTCCCCAGCTAGACTTTGCTGCGGGGTTCCACAAGGCTCCATCCTAGGCCCCATTCTCTTTTCTCTGTATATGCTCCCCTTAGGCCAAGTCATTCAAAGGCACGGCATTTCCTTCCACTGCTATGCAGACGATACACAACTCTATCTCCCCTTGAAGCCCAACAACCGATCTAATCTACTCAGCCTTATCCACTGCCTCGAGGATATAAAGTGTTGGATGGCCCAGAACTTCCTCCAACTAAACGAAAGTCTGAGGTCATCCTACTCGGCCCCTCTGACTCAATCAAAACGATAGCAGGCAGCCTAGGTAGCCTTACCCCATTACTCAAACCTCACGTCAAAAACCTTGGCGTGATATTTGACTCTGCAATGAAATTTGACAAACAAGTCAATGCCGTGGTAAAAGCTAGCTTCTTCCAGCTTCGGACGATAGATAAAATAAAACAATTCCTCCAATTTGACGGCCTCGAAAAGATCATCCACTCATTGATCTCCTCCCGCCTTGATTACTGCAATTCCCTTTACACTGGCATTAGCCAATCATCCCTGTCCCACCTGCAATTGGTCCAAAACGCCGCAACAAGACTCCTGACGGGCACCCGAAAAAGGGACCACATCACCCCGATTCTGGCCTCTCTCCACTGGCTCCCTATGCGGTTCCGAATCAATTTCTTTAACGGGCTCGCCCACACCTACATCAAAAATCTGCTTACCCACCATACCACCTCCAGGTCACTCAGATCGGCCGACTTGGGGTTACTGACCATCCCGCAATCTAGGTATAAGCTCAGGGGCGACCGCGCTTTTAGCGGTTGCATCTCCTAGACTATCGAACAGCATCCCTCTTCCCATCAGAACTGCCCCCTCCATCGACTCTTTTAAGTCTAGACTTAAAACTTATTTCTACTCTCAAGCCTTTCTTGAGGTCCTCTGAGGGAGCGCTGTATGTATCTATGTATGTATTGTTGATCTATGTACCACTGTTTGTAGCACGTTAGTACCTGCACCAATGTAAAGCACTTTGGTCAATGAGAGTTGTGTTTAAATGTGCTATAGAAATAAAATTGACTTGACTTGACTTGATCTATTGCGACAAGTGATGGCCTCTACTGATTGTCGCCGGAAGCTTGCATCCTTTTCAGGACGGACGATGACAGCGAGGGCAACATTTGCAACAAGATGGACATGAAAAGAAGAAGACTTGGCCACTCAAGAATTGACCATTTTTTATCTTTAAAGAAATCTTTTGTTACTTTAACAGTATATTTGGGATAATTGTCACTGTAGAATGAACCGCCGGCCAATGAGTTTTGAGGCATTTATTTGAACATGAGCAGATAGGATGTGTCTATACACTTCAGAATTCATTATGCTACTAGCATCAGCAGTTTTATCATGAATGAAGATAAGTGAGCCAGTACGTTCAGCAGCCATACATGCCCAGCCCATTACACCCCCACCACTGTGTTTCACAGATGAAGTGGTATGCTTTGGATCTTGGGCAGTTCCTTCTCTCCTCCATACTTTGCTCTTGCCATCACTCTGATATAAGTTAATCTTCATCCCATCTGCCCACAAGACCTTTTTCCAGAACTGTGGTTGCTCTTTTAAGTATTTCTTGGCAAACTAAGCTGGCCATCCTATTTTTGTAGCTAACCAGTGGTTTGCATCTTGCATTATAGCCTCTGTATTTCTGTTCCTGAAGTCTTCTGCAGACAGTGGCCATTGACAATAGATACAAGTATAGGCCATTCGGCCCTTCAACAATGTCATGTAAATTAAAGTAGTCATGTTTAGTATTTTGTTGCATATTCTTTGCATGCAATGAATGCTTGAAGTCTGCAATTCATGGACATCACCAGTTGCTGGGTGTTGACAAATCCACACTTGAAGAGAATTTCTGATCTGTCAGACAGCTGTTTAGGGATTTTTCTTTATTATAGAGAGAATTCTTCTGTCATCAGCTTTGGAGGTCTTCCTTGGTCTTCCTTGGCCTGCCAATCCTTTTGCGATTAGTAAGCTCACCAGTGCTCTCTTTCTTCTTAATGATGTTCCAAACAGTTGATTTTGATAAGCCTAAGGTTTGGCTGATGTCTCCAACAGTTTTATTCTTGTTTCTCAGTCTCATAATGGCTTCTTTGATTTTCATTAGCACAACTTTGGTCCTCATGTTGATAAACAGTAATAAAAGTTTCCAAATGTGATGGAAAGACTGGAGGAAAGACTAGGTGCTGTGAGCTCTCTTATAACTGCATTAAGGAGACAATTATTACGCACCTGAGCAATTACAAACATCTGTGAATCCATGTGTCCCAAACATTATGGTGCCCTGAAATGAGGGGGGGGGGGGGGGGGGGGGGGGGGGACTATGTAGAAACACAGCTGCAATTTCTACATGGTGAATACAAAATGTATAAAAATTGCCTTTTTTTAAATCTGACAATGTGCACTTTAACCACGTGTGATTTTTTTCTATTACAAATCTCAAATTGTGGGGTGCTGAAGCAAATAAATAAATGATAGGTCTTTGTCCCAAACATTATGTTGGGCACTGTAGGTAAATTACGGTTAGAATTATAGAAAGGATTATTTTTGGAACTGTTTTAATAGTACATTATAATAACTTAGTTTACCTTGTACCAGCACAAAGTATTGAATATAATTTGTCTGTTCATAGGTCAAGGAGAACAACATAATGTATGAATTTGATTTTTCCAAAGTGTATTGGAATCCTCGGCTCAGCACTGAACATGGTCGAATAGTTGATCTTCTAAAAGCTGGAGATGTAGTGTATGATGTTTTTGCTGGCGTTGGACCTTTTGCTATTCCAGCAGCAAAGAAGAATTGCAAAGTAATGGCAAATGATCTTAACCCAGAGTCTTATAAATGGTTGGTCCATAACTGCAAGGTGAACAAAGTAAATGAAAAAGTACAGACATTTAATCTGGATGGCAGGGACTTTATCATGGGCCCGCTGAAAGATGATTTAGCAAAACAAACTGAAGCAATTGCTTTGAACAGAACATCTATTCATATCATTATGAATCTGCCTGGTATGGCTATTGAGTTCCTGGATGCCTTCAGACAACTATTGGAGGAGCCGTGCACAGCTAATGCATTACCCACTGTCCATTGCTACAGTTTCTCCAAGTGTGATGAACCTGCCAAAGATGTTCAGAGAAGTGCGGAACATTTCTTAAAAACCTCCTTAGAAGAACATTTCTCTGTCCATTTAGTTCGTAATGTGGCCCCAAACAAGGAAATGATGTGTATCAGTTTTAAGATCCCTGTTAAAGTATTATGCAGAAATCTTATGGTAAAAGGTCAGTAACTCCATGGCACTATCTATTCTAATTTTACAGTTTCCAAATTTATGATCAGATTTATCATTGCATAATAAGTTGAACTGTCAATAGTTGAACATTTATATGGGAATCAGAAAAGTACTTTATTCTCCTATACCACTGCAAAAAATTATTTCTACAAATTCTGGGGCTGGTTTTAGAAAGAATGCTGCTAAACATTTCTGTAAATGCCCCAAGGACTTGCATTTGTTCTCATACTAACCAAAAGTTAAAGATGTGATTAATTTAACCTTTAATTTCATGACCTTTTAATACAAAATGTATTTATTCTCTTGTTATAAATTAGTTCCATATTTTAAATGTTGCGGTAGCCACATAATCAAAAAAATATATATATTTTACTGTACTAGATTTGATTTCTATAAGTGAAGCTTTGAATGGATATGGATATTTCCTTTTTATTTTATTCCCACTTTGGATCTACTGCAATGACCTGTCAGGAGCAGAAAAAAAATTTGGAAGAAAATTTGCTATATTTTATTTCTTCTGCAGAAAATTATTAGAATATAGAACAGTACAGCACAAGAACAGACTTTTTGGCCCACAATGTCTGTGCCGAACATGATGCCAAGACCATCTCTTATCTATCAGTGCATCATAATCCATATCCCTCCATTTTCATATCCAAAAGTCTCTTACATGCCACTACCATATCTGCCTCAGCTACCAAACACAGCAGCATTTACCACCTTCTGCATGTAAATACAAAACTTACCTCACATCTCCTTTAAAACATTGGTCTTCTCACCTTAAAGCCATGCTCTCTAGTATTTGATTTTTTTTTCCATCTTGAGAAAAAGGTCCTGATGTGTCTACCCAATCTATGCCCCTCATTATTTTTTTAATACTTCTATTCACTCATAATCTCCGATGTTCCACAGGTAAAAATTCAAATATGTCCAACCTACCCACTGCTCCAGGCATCATTCTGGTAAACCTCCTCTGCACCCTTTCCAAAACCAACACAACCTTCCTGTAATGGGGTGACCAGAATTGCACGCAATGCTCCAAATGTTGCCTAACCAGTCTTATAAAGCTGCATCATGATTTCCTGACTCTTATGCACAATGCCCTGACCTGTTAAAGCCATACCACACCATACGCCTCCTTTACCATTCTGTCTACTTGTGTTGCCACTTTCAGCGACCCTCTATACATCTATGCTGTTGTGTCATGCCATTAATTGTATATTTCCCCTTACATTTGACATCCCCGCAAAGTGCAACATCTCGCACTTTCTCAGATTAAACTTCATTTCTCCGCTCTTTTCTGTAGCTGATCTATATCCCAAGGTATACCTCGACAGTCTTCCTTACAGTCCCAGATTTCAGAAATCTTGGTGTTATGCGCAAACGTATTACTTATCAACCTGTCTACCTCTCAATCTCCAGCCTAAATATTGTCCTTCCGCCACAACCCTGTGTCCTCTTTGATTGGGCCAATTCTGAATCCATACAACAAAATCACCGTTAATCCTGTGTATTTTAAACTTCTGAATCAGTGTACGATGATGGACTTTAAATGCCTCACTAAAATCAATGTAGACAACATCCACTGCTCTGCCCTCATCGATTACCTTTGTCATTTCCTCAAAAAACTCTATTAAGTGAGTAACCCTGGACAAAGCCCTAATGGCAAATGCAATGTTAGCATTTATTTCGAGAGGGCTAGAATACAAAAACAGGGGTGTAAAACTGAGGCTTTATAAGGCACTAGTCAGACCACATTTGGTGTATTGTGAACAGTTTTGGGCCCATATCTGAGGAAGGGTGTGCTGGCATTGGAGAGGGTCCAAAGGAAGTTTATGAGAACGATCCCAGGAGTGATTGGGTTAACATATGACATGTTTGAAGGCATTGGGCAGGTACTCGCTGCAGTTTTGAAGGATGATGGGGATCCTCATTGAAACTTACCGAATAGTGAAAGGACAGGGTAGAGTGAATGTGGAATAAAAGGAAATACCTTTTAGAAAGGAGATAAGTCTTTAGCCAGAGAGTGATGAATTTGTTGAATTCATTGCTACAGACAGTTATGGAGGCCTAGTCAATGGATATTTTTAAGACTTGATTAGTAAGGGTGTCAGGTTATGAAGTAAATGGTGGAGAATGGGGTTGAGAGAGAAAAATAGATCCGCTGGGATTGAATGGCATGGACTTGATGAGTCAGACGGCTTAATTCTGCTCCTATAACTTGAGAACTTATGAATGATAATTGGGCTTATTGGCCTAATTGAGCCTTGATTGTCCTTAATTAACCATTATCCTCTAAATGGGAGTAAATCCTATGCCGAAGAATCCTTGTAAATACTTCCCTACCACGGACGTGAGGTTTACCGGCCCATAATTCCCTGGCTTCTCTCTCCTTCCCTTTTTATATTAAAGGAACAATATCAGTTACTCTACAGTCCTCTGGAACCTTGTCAATGACCGGCAAAGACAAAGATCTTTCTCAAGGCTCGTGCAATCTCCTCTCTTGCCTCTCTTGATAGCCTGGGATATATCCATCTTAATGCTCTTCAGGAGCCCCAACAACTCCAACTTCTTTATCTCAAACTGCCCTTGCATATTATTGTTCTCCACATTTATCTCACTGTCTTCCTTTCCTTCCCTTTGGTGAAAACAGATGAAAATGTATTATTTATTAACGTGTACATTGAGGATGTTAGGTTCAAGATTCCCACTATCAAGCTAATATTTTGCTGCGAGCAATTGTTGCCTAGCCACAATTAAAGCAGATTTAAATTCAAGTGTGTTATAATGCAGCAGAAGAACGTGAGAGATTATTAAAAATATTCAAGAGATTGCAGATCAAAATGAATGTTTTTTTTTGATTACTCTTGTAAGTTTTATTTTGGCTACAGCTTAGTAATTCTGTCATTAATGTGCAATTTTCTTTTCAACTTCCCAGACAATACTGAGGAGCCAGCTCCAAAACGCCTTCGGTCTGAAGACGCTACTGTTGCAGTGGACTACAGTGACTTGTGATAAACGAGCAGCTTCATTTTTAGCTGTTAAGAAACTGAATACAGTGCAATTTAATTGCCAGTCAGTGAAAGGAATCTAAGAATGTTTGCATCATTTCCTGGTCTCCCTTCTGGTCGTGACTTGCTTCTATAAACAGCCAGTGATTTGTTATAATGGGGATTGGAGTCCTCTCAAGGGCTCACTTTACTTGCTCGCTATGATGGTTTTTCCACTGTGAATATTGAATTCTGTCATATTAATAAGTAACCAATGGAAAATCTTGACTCAAACAGCACCATTAGAACTGCAAATAAAACTTTCACAAAATTGCATTCAGTATTCATCAATCATTTTGGTTCTTGGAACTGTTTCAGAATGTTTAAACAAACTGAGAGAAATTCCAGAGAGTAGAGCAAATTTCAGGAGGTTTAAGAATACATGGCTTCAGTCCAAATGCAGTAAAATCATTTGCATTTATCAAAACATATTTTCCGCAGCTCTGGTATCTAAAGATTAAGGTTTCAATCTGCAGTAGTGATGGAGTAATTTGTATTCCATTGAAGGAATAAAGTACTCACAAATGTTTTTTTAATGTTAAATTATGAATGAAAATATACTTAGATTATTAACAGTGGAGAGTATAAATCCTTTAGCTAATTTTATGCATTTGACACAAATTAGTTTTACTGTTGTTGGAATGTTATAGTCAAAATTCCCTCAGCCGTGATAAGATTTTGATGTTGATCAAGGATCCATGGCAATGGAAATATGCCAGATGGTTATTTCACATCATGGAAAATCATAGAAGTTAAAAATGTACAATTAAACAATATAATAATAAATCTGCCTTGATGATGACAAGCAAAACAAATTACTTGGGCAACTCAACTGGTCAAGCAGCATCTGTGGAGGCAAAGGGGTGGTCGATATTTTGTGCCAAGACCATCCTTGGGGTTTTGCTGTCTTACGGGCAACAAGTATGCTCATCACCTTTTTCCCCTGAAGTGATTCATTTATGTTTTCAAAAATTTGAATTGCATTTGGACATTAATTCTTGAGTGATATGTGTTCAATTAGACAGGTGTAACTTGTGTGTAGTACCCAGTACTAAGCAATAATGGAATTTAGGAATGAACACATTTTGTAGCTGGTGTCTAACATCATTGTGAAAAATACCAAAGATTGCCAAACATGTTAAGTTTCTTTTGCTTGGAGTACAATCTGGATGTATTGTTCTGACAAAGTCCTACAACATGTTTCATTCACTCTAATGCAGACGCTTTTGTAGGCATAATACCTGCTATCATACTTTTGATGCTAATTTGAGCATTCACTTGACCAGTGGAGAACTTTGTGATGCCTCTCTTTAAGATATGGTCATATCTCTAATGTGCTTCAATGAAAAATTAGTATTTTTAAAGGAACTTTACAGAACAAAGTCAGGAAATTTGCAGTTTCTTAATTTCTGGACAAATCGCATAGTGTTTGTGCAACAATAGACATTTCTTGTTGACCTCAAACGGAAACACTTCATTGAAAGATTTGTATGCATTACCTTTAAAACATTATCAACATTAAAGGACATAATGTTTTGCACCTTATAAGACCATGCAGCACTGAGGCAGGGTGAAAAGTGGGAAGACTATATTGGTGTTTATGTCATGGTTACCAAACCGCAATAGTAAAGAAGTCCAGAATTATTGGTTTCCTGGAACTCAAGAGAAAAGCATTGTGAATGTCATTTGCTTCTTGTTCTTGTGGAATGGTCAGACTCATCATGCAACGGTGAAAGCAACAGGTGTCCTAAACTTTCTGAGGCGCAACTTTCATCATTGTTCAACTTCTGTCAAGGAGAAGCTATACTTCACCCTCGTTAGACCTAATTTGGACTAGGCAGTTGCAGCATGGGACCCATACACAAATAAAAAAAATTCTTCCATCGAACGTGTCCAAAGACAGGCAGCTCGATTTGTTACTAACACCTATGAGAGAGAAGCGAGTGTCACCAAACTTCTGAATTCTCTGGGGTGGAACCCTCTCCAAGACAGACGTGAAGCTCACCGTTTGACCTGTTTTTACAAAATGTTAAATAGTCAGCTCGACATAGATTCCAAGACCTACACCAAACCCAAACCAATTAGGAGCAGACGAGGGCATTCGATCCAATTTGTGATCCCAGCTACAAAGACAGATGTATACAACAATTCGTTCTTCCCCCGCACAATTAAAGCATGGAATAATCTCCACCCAACTATAGTTACCCAACCAGATGCAACTAAATTTAAAGTAGCTCTTTCTTCCCAATAACCCTTTCTGGCTTAAGTGGCGGCGCTGTGAAACGGCTGCGGCTCGCCTGCAGTCTGTCTGTTTTTACTTTTTTTGTGTTGTTTTTTTTTGTCTAGTTCAGTTAAACTTTTGGTTATTAGGTTGTGTTATGTGTGTGGGGGGGGGGGGGGGCTGAAACAGGGCTTTCTGTCTCTCCCTTCGGGGGAATGCGACTTTTTTGTCGTATCCCCCTTCTCTTCCCCCGCCTGAGCTGAGGCCTAATGGCGGAGCGACCGACCTCGAGGCTCCGGAGGTAGAGCCAGCCAGGACTTACCAACGCGAGGCTGGCCGTCTTCGAGCTGCAGCGACGTTCGGGCAGCGGCACGACTCGGCCCTCCAGTGAGGGTGGACGGCGCGGGGCTGAGACACTCCTGTGTGGGCGGCTCGGCTACCGGCTGGAAGGCGCTCCCGTGTGGGCGGCCTGGGTCCCGGCTGGAAGGCGCTCCCGTGTGGGCGGCCCGGCTCTCGGCTGGAATGCGCTCCCGTGTGGGCGGCGCGGTGCGGGGCTGAGAAGCTCTCGTGTGGGCGGCCCGGTGCGGGGCGGAGACAGTGCTCCGGTGGCTGAGGCGGCGGCGACCTGAATCCGGGGCTTGGCCGCGGGCCAGTGGACGACATTGTCGGGAGCTCGCAGGTCACAGGCTGGTGCCTGTTTTCCGGAGCTCCCGTGGCAACAGCTGCGTCCGCTGGACTGGAGGGCGGCAGCTTCGACCACCCCCGGGCCGCGGAGCTTGAACCGCGGGACTGACTTACCATCGCCCGGTGGGGTATCGCCTCGGCGCAGAGGGAGAAGAGGAGGGAAGAGACAGTAACTCTAAGACTTTTGCCTCCATCACAGTGAGGAGGTGCTTGGTGAACTCACTGTGGTGGATGTTAATTTGTGTTTATTGTGTGTTGTTATTATTACATGTATGGCTGCAGGCAACAACATTTCGTTCAGACCGAAAGGTCTGAATGACAAATAAAGGATTCAATTCCATTCCTTTTCAGGGAGAAAAAAAAAAAAAAAAGTCCTCCCTCCGCCACCTCCAGTTTAAATTCCATTTGGAATATTTTGGAGGACCAAGAAACCAAGAACCAAGTTCACCTCCACTGCAAAAGTGCATAAAATGGTAACATTGCCAAGATATCTATCAGTCAAGCCTCTGATGGACACAAGGAACTGTAGATGCTGGTTTACACAAAAAGACACAGAGTGTTAATCTGAGTGGGTCAAGCGGCATTGCTGGAGAACTTGGATAGATGACCTTTCGGATCAGCAGCCTTCAGACTAATTGTAGTAGGGAGGAGAAAGATGTGGGGATAGTACAAAGCCTGGCAAGTGCTTGGTAGATACAAGTGAGAGTGATTTTAATTTAATTTAGAGATACAGCACAAAAATAGGCTCTTTGGCCTACTAAGTACAGCAACCAGCATCCAATGTTATCCCACTTTCTCATCCACTCCCTGCGCATTAGATATAATTTATAGAGACCAATTAACACACAACCCTGTATGTTCGTGAGAGGAAACCAAAGCACCCTGAAGGGCAACCCACAAGAACATGCAAACTCCACACAGACAGCAACTGAGGTCAAAGTTGAACTTTGGTCGGTCCCTGGCACTGAGGCAGCAGCTCCACCAATTGTCCCACATAGTGCTGCTTAAAATGGAATTGGCAGATGGGTGGACAAAGGCCAGAGATATGTAGAGAAGAGGCACAAAATGTGAATCCCAGGGATGAGATATAGTGGAAGAGGATGGAGGAAGAGGAAAGGGTTATTTTTGGTAAGTTAACTAAAATTGAGAATTCAGTGTTCTTTTTGTTGGGTTATAAGCTACCTAAGTGGAATACGAGGCACATTTAGCCTCACTCTGGCAGAAGAGGCAGCCCAGGACAGAAATGTTGGTATGGGAAGGGGAGTTAAAAAGGTTAGCAACCAGGAGATCCAGCAGGTGTTGGCGAGCCAAGCGCTTGTGTTTGACAAACCGATCGCTTAGTCAATGCTTGGTCTCATCGGGAACACAGAGAACACTCTTGACAGCACGGATTGTTAGTTTAGGCAAACTGTCATCTTGGACTTTTTGCAAAATATTGAATAGAATACATTGTTTATTTGTTTTACATTTCATCAGTGACCCATCTAACTGTTGGAACCAATCACCCCACCCACCACCATCCTCAAAAAAGTGCTCTCCTTTCCCCTCCGAATATATTTATATCTTCAAGTAACCCCACTCTGACATCTCAAATTTCTTCCTTGAGCTTCAGCATCACTGCACCATCATTCAGAGTTACCAATGCTCCTGCATTATCCAGACATCTAGACTTATGTTAATGTCTCTGGTACTCCTGTAACTGCCCCAGGAGACAAATATTCTAATGTTCAAGCATGTCCCTAAAGGCCCACACATTTTACTTTTTCCTCATTGCTAAATCTGATGCCTACCATCAGCCTTAAACACTTTCCATATAAATATTCTTATAGATGGTGGCGGTTCTATTACCTTCAAATAAGCAGAGGGGAAATAATTGGATTTCCTGCTAAGTTGTGGACTTTGTCCACCATTGGAGAAAGCTGCTCTACTGGCTGGAGTCAACTTTGGGTGCTTCGTTTCTCAGGGCAACATGAACCATTCCTCTTGCTGGAGTTAAGTGACAAGGATGATGAGAGTTCAGCATTGATTATTTTGTCAGTTAAGTCTGTCTATGGTTATAACAGTATCCAATTTTATCTACAAATTTCAGCATGAGCATTATCATATTTGGATCAATCTTTTTAGTCTTTAATACCAGTTTGTTTAAGAAGGAACTGCAGATGCTGGAAAAATCAAAAGTAGACAAAAATTGCTGGAGAAACTCGGGGGGTGAGGCAGCATCTATGGAGAGAAGGAATCGGCGACGTTTCGGGTCGAGTCCCTTCTTCAGACTGAAACGTCGCCTATTCCTTCTCTCTATAGATGCTGCCTCACCCACTGAGTTTCTCCAGCATTTTTTGTCTACTTTCTACAGTTATTGTTTGGAACGATCATGTTTACACCTCAAGCCCATGATAGAGGAGCTAGCTATCAAAATATAATCCACATTTCCTATGCTTGGATAAGGGAAGCGCCCAAGAATTGACATTCATGGATTTTCAAAGTTGTGTGGTCTTTGAACGTTTCCATAATTTATCCATTACAAATTGACTTAAAACTTCTTAGTACTGAGTGTGATGAGTATGAAAGCTGTGGTGATTAGCACCTTGTTAAAGACAGATGTCATGTAAGACGGGTTGGCTCACACTCCCATTGGGCTGTCCACAGGCAAAGCATGTTTCATTCAATAAAGTATGCTCCCATTAAACGCCCTTATCATGCCTTGCATTATTTTCTACAAATATACAACTAAAATATATCATCTCAGACAATTATTACAAATGTTAATTACAATGCAGGAGGGAAAAACACGTCTATATAGTATAAAGCTATGTTATTCCTTATGACTATGTGTATGTTTTGGGCAAATGTCTCAATATCTGAGTGTTTATATCTATTGAGGTCGTGTTTCTGGCACTGAATAGCTGTAACTGGGATCTTGGAGTTGTCCATGGTCACTTGTGCGGTCTCCAAACAAAGTGGGTGTTCATTATTTCTTGCAACTCCATTCTTTCTGTCTGGTTCAGTTATCCAGCTTCCATTCTTTGAATGCTGTACAAGATATATTCCAATGGCATTAGCCTTTTCAATACTACTAGTCTTCATTTACTTTCCTCCCAAAGCTTTATTTCCTGTTTTAATCTCAAGTATCCAGGATATAGAATTGGTGAGATGTATGGGCAGGACTCTAGGAGAAATGTAAAGGTGCTGTACAGAATGGAGAGATGCTTCACAGGAAGCAGCATAGTAGCGCAGTGATAGAGTTTTTGCCTTACAGCGCCAGAGACCCAGGTTCATTCCTGACTATGGGTGCTGTTTGTACATTCTCCATGTGACAACATGGGTTTTCTCCGGGTGCTCCGATTTCCTCCCACATTCCAAAGATGTACAGGTTTGTAAGTTAATTGGCTTCTATAAAATTGATCCTTGTGTGTAGGATGGAACTAGCATACGGGTGATTGTTGGTCGGCACGGACTTGTATGTCAATGGGCCCGTTTCCATGCTATATCTCTAAATAAAACTAAACTCAGGAATTTCAGCTACAAGGTTAAATAGGAGAGAATGGAATTTTCTGGACTTTAGACAATGGAATCAATTAGGACAGGGGTGGGGAACCTTTTCATGTTGGAATGCCGCATTAAGTTAGCTGTAATCTAATAAGGCCGCATCTAAGAAACTTCAATTAGATATACTTCAAAATGTACATTATTTTGTAAAAATCTAACTACTATGTACTAACTTCAAGAAAATAAAAAAAAGTTACATTTAAAGTTAACTAACCTTTTAATTACTTTGTTGCGACTGCTTTTTGTGGGAGGTTAATGTACATTCTAGAGTCGCATTAGAACTAAATCATGAGCATACAGGTGTTAAAATAACCCTCATGACTTGCTAATGTTTAATTGTGGCCGTCAGTCGGGGAGGATTATTTTGGTGAATCTTTTACTCTTTGGTGTTTTAAATACGTTAATTTTAATATTAAAATAAGAATAATAAAGACGAACAAAAACATATTAATAAAATAAAAATAAAAGGATTTGTTCAACAAAATTTGGATTCATTCAAAAGGCCGCACTTAATGGCGTAGAAGGCCGCATGGGGCCTTAAGGCCGCAGGTTCCCCACCCCTGAATTAGGACTTCAAAAAGAATTGTGGAGGTACATGAGGCCCAAGGCAGGGAAACAAAAGAGCAAGGAACTGACAGGATTATTATACAAGTGATATGGAAAAGATAGGTTCAATCATTTTTATTGTGTCAGAACTATTCTTGCCCATTTGTTTTCCCACATTTCCAATTGTCAACATCCTTAAAATCCGATCAAATGTGGAAAATGTCACTTTAATGGTGAAAGGAATAATCTCGAAGTTGGGGCTGCAGAAGTCTGTTAGGACAAATGTGGATTTTCTTCTTAAATAAAGACAGTGTCTCAAGTTTGCAATTACTTTTGGTTTTGCCCATACAACAATTGCACAAAGCGTTCAGTAACTGGACTGCAAAACATACACATCTGCAACACAGAGTTTTGGGCAGCACTTTGCTTGGGGAAATCACCAAACAGTAACAATTGATTTTTGATCTGGTGAGAGAAATTAAGCTACACTCTGATCCAATTCAATACACGTATATAAATGATCTGATAAAAATCTAAACAAAATAATGCTGTTCAATTTCTTGGTTAAAATTTTAGGAAGTTATATTAGAATATCTCCCAGTGAAAAGCAACATCTCAAATTGCAGCATGAGGGAACAGTTATTTATAGATTTCTACGTTTTCCTTGTGTATTTACAACAAATGCATCAACATAAAATAACTATTGTTAATAATGCAAATAACTATCCATATATATTCACCTATCATCTGAAATATGCATTAATATTCTAGAGAAAAAAATAATTAATGGTACCAATAAATTTTATTCAAAATAAATGAAAACTTTCACATTTGCCTGGACACATTTAGATTCAGTTTTACACAATACAAATTTATTCACTGTGCTTCAAAAATAGCTGTTTGAGAAATACTAATAGTTCTTCAATCTTTAGTTACCAGTAGTTATATCCTTTTTGTCAAATGGTTCCTACACATCTGTAACCACCTGTATTTAGCCTGCATCTCCTTCTTCCTGTAAGAGGATCTCTGCACACACTCCTTGGAAATAGAAAATGCTAATCTCTTCGAGTTTATCACCTGCTGTCTCCAAACAGCTGTCCAAGTTCAACTTATTTGGCCGCATGCCAATTTTCCATTCAGCTGTGGTATGGCTGATCGTGGGCTTTTAACGGAAGTCAGGCAGTTGAAATTCCTGGTAGCAATCCAATGGCTATCTTTGAAATTTCACATCTACCAGACTAGCTGGACTGCCAGAAAAGACCATTAAAAGCATCTTGTAGAGCACGGTAACATGCAAGGGAAGAGGTGTAGCCGCCAGCAAGGTCCTGGGGTGTGGCTGTACGCACATGGTTCAGGTACCTTTAAAACAAAAGTGCACAGAGCTCTTAACAAATGAATTAACACACTTTCCATCACATAGAAAATAAATGCAAAAACACAACGATAGAAGTTGCTCTAATCTAGTGCTGCATACACATTGATTTCTGGACAGCTGGTAGTTTGGAAATACAGAACATCCATTATTAATACTGCTCCACTTCAATGGAACATATGTTACCAAAACCAATTTAAAAACAATTATAACAGAGAGATGCAGCAACTCACCTCATGAAAAAGGTCAGCTGCTGTTTAAAGTTTGCCAATCTATAATTGCACTCTACCATAATTCCATCACTGAATGAACAGAGCTGCTATGAACATGTACACTTGGAGCAATGCCAACATTACAAGGTTGCTTCGACACTGCAGGCATTGCCCATAACATAATAAAATGGCAGCAAATGTAGGATACGCAACGTCTCGAGCCTGCCCTGCGGTTCAGTATAAACCATGATTGATCTGCCACAGGCCTCATTTCTTCCGTGGCAATTCTCCATAGCCCTCAATTTTGTCAACTTTCAAAAAATTATCTACTTCTTCTTTAGATACCCCAAGTGATCTTTCAACTCCACCCTCCAGGGTAGAAAATTCTAGACATACATCACCTTCTGCACATATACAAAGCAAATTTGGTGAATTCATATACGTTGATTTTATCGTCATACACGAGTATGGTGAGGTATAGGCACAATAAAAATATGCTATATACATAACTCCATCATAAGATCAAAAGGGTATTTAGAACAGCAGCCAACAAAATCTTTGGAAATGGGAGTTTTGGCAAAGAATTGCAACCATTCAAGTATATACCAGGAATGTCCCGAGTTGTATCTCCCTGTTGGCAAGCTCCTGAAGACCTTAACAGGACATGAATAAATTGAACATTTAGAAAGCCTTGAGTTAATCAGACTCATGGATTTGTGAACGACAGGTAAAAATAGATGGTGATATGGGTATGTATAGACTTCATGGATAGTAATTAAAATTTGCGACCAATGCCAAATTCAGAGTCACGCAATCTAAGGAAAGAAGTAGATCTTTTCGAGAAATAAGCTGTATGGATATGATGATCTTAATTACCTCCTGCGTTGTAAACTTATGATTGAGGTTATTGAAGCTGGTAAATGATGCTGCAGAGAACCACTTTGTGTTATTCTTCGAGGTAAAAAAAAACCAATGAAGGCTAATTATACCTGAAACAATATCTTTGGAAGAGCCAAGGTCAATAATCAAAAGGTCTTGAGGAGGAAAATATTTTGGGGATAAATATAGGGATATATTTCCAGTTAATGGTGAGTCACCACATAAAGCATTTTCAAATTATCTCCTGTCGATTACATACTCAAGATATAAATGGCACAATTACTGATTAAATAACAAATTTCAAAACCACTACTAATAGGAAAACACTATTTTCTTTCATCTTAGCAGCAATCCAAACATTATTAGCATAGTAAAATATCCAAAAATCATTTCTTCAAGTAAAATATCCAAATAACATTTCTTGAAGAACACTGAGCAATAGATAAGCCTTAAACATAGAAACATAGAAAATAGGTGCAGGAGTAGGCCATTCGGCCCTTCGAGCCTGCACCGCCATTCAATATGATCATGGCTGATCATCCAACTCAGTATCCCGTACCTGCCTTCTCTCCATACCCCCTGATCCCTTTAGCCACAAGGGCCACATTTAACTCCCTCTTAAATATAGCCAATGAACTGGCCTCAACTACATAGAAACATAAGGAAGCTGACTAGCAATCTGGACTGCATAATATTATGTTATGTTGTGAATTCAGTTTAAAAGAGTTAACTTGCAGTTAAAACATATCAATAAACATTGAAAACCTAAGCAATGACATGCGAGTTGGTCACGGGAAACTAGAGGAGCTCTGAGAGCTATTTTGAATAAAGGCGGGACTGTCAAAGTGCTTACTTTTAAATATTTTAGCTTTCATACCAATGCAATGTTAGGTTTAGCTCTAACCAATAAACACATTGCAGCAGAATGGTTTCTATTCAGTGAGCCCGGCAGGGGGTTCAATTGAACCATGAAAAGTCAAAATCAGTGGTTTAGGTGAGATGTGATTGATAATGCAACAGTCCAATTCTCTACATGTGCACATGAGGGAGAGATCAGAAGAATGTTTTTGTATCCTTCACTCTATCCAATGCAGAGACATACCAGGTTAAAGTTCAAACTTATTTAGCAAAGGAGGCTATTATCTTTAGCTCAGCGAGAGCTGCCTTTTAAGTCAATTTTCAATAAACCAGGAGTAGAATTATACTGGCAAAAGAAACAGCAGAATCTGAAATCTTGGGTAAAAAATAAAATTCAGCAGGTCAGTCACCTGTATTTGTGGAGGGAATGGACAGATGACGTTTTGGATTGGGAACCTTCTTTAGACTAATGGAGTGGGGAACAGAAAGCTGGAAAATAAAGATAGGGATGGGGTAAAGCCAGGCAAGTGATAAATGGATATGGTTGAGGGGGGTGATTGGCAGATGGGCGGAGTAAATTACTAGACGTGAAAAAGAAACAGAGGGAGTGAAAAGTGATGTGACATAAAGGTGGTGGGAGAGATATGGGTGGAATGGGGCAGAGGTGAAGGAGGAGGCAAAAGGAAATATGAGACTCAAGTATGGAAGACGAGTGTACAGAGGATGGGAAAGGAGTAGGGAGACTAGGGTGGTGGCAATGGAAAAGAGGGGGTGGTGGGAACTTGATTACTTAAAATTGGACTATTCAAATATGCATTGTAGGTTGTCAAGGAGATTTTCAGTACATCAGTCAGCGTATTGAATATAAAAGTTGGAATATTATGTTACAGTTATACAAATCATTGGTAAAACCACATTTGGAGTATTGTGGTCAGTTTAGGGCACCCTACTATTGGTTAGCAAGGGTATTTGGGGCTGAGGGATCAATTTCTGTGCAGAATGTCTGCATGTTGAGTTGTAAGCTACCAAAGTGGAATGAGGTGCTGTTCTTCCAGTCTGCATGTGGCCTCACTCTGGAAACGGAGGAGGCCATGGACAGAAAGATCATTATGTGAATGAAAAGGGATGTAAAATAATTAGCAAATGGGAGGTCCAGCAGGCCTTAACGGACAGTGTACGTGTTTGGCAAATTGGTCTCATTCTCTATGCTTGGTTTTACCACAAAGGACTGCTGGACTCCCTGGATGAAAGTGAGAGAGGAGGTAAAGGAACAGGAGTTACATCTCCTGGAGCTGCAGGGGAAAGTCCCTTCACAAAGGATTCTTCTTCTTTTGTGTGGCGTGCACAGCCTAAAGTTGTTGGACAACTTGTTCTATTTGATCTTCTGTTTGTGCACGTCGAGTTGATTGCATTAGTCAAAACAGCGCGGACCACGTGAAGGTTGCAATCTTCCACCCCCACAAAGGGTTGTGGTGGTGGAACAAGATGAGGCAGGTACTTGAGGCAGATGAGGCAGGTACTTGAGGCAGTTGAGGGAGGCACTATCGTAATGTTTAAGAAACATTTAGACAGGTACGTTGAGAGGGTAAGTTTAGAGGGATATGGGCCAAAAGCAGGCAGGTGGGACTAGTGTAGATGGGACAAATTGGTCAGCATGGGCAAGTAGGGGTGAAGGGCCTGTTGTCACACTGTATGACTATGACAACAACCTTTACATATTCTATCTATACTATTACTAAAATTCATCTTGTTTGTGGCTGTGTGCCAATTTCTATTTTCCTATTTTCTTCCAAATGCTAGGTCACAGCCTTCCCATTTTCACACATTCTACTCACATTTTTCCTGACGAGGCAATAAACATCTTCCCGTCGCATTCCCTCCTATATTTCAGCACTTTGTAATCTTTTGTAGTTTAAAAAAATGCCAGAAAACTCGCCCATTTCGTAAAAAAAACCCGAGTAACGTCACAATGGACTCGCAAGGCAGGACGAGACACTCCGGGAAGGTGGAGTACTCCAGCGCACTCGCGTGGCGGCCGCAGCCGGCGCCTGACGGGGAAGGAGGGTGGTGCTGGAGCTGGAGCGAGAGCTGAGCCCGGGCCGAATAAAAAGCCGCTGCTGGAACTAAGGGGGTCTGGGTCCAGGGCCGAGTGCGAGTACAAGAACCAGGCCGAGTTTCAGGCCCTGGCATTGCTCTGCAACCTGGGTAGGTTCTGGGGCAGGGAATGGGAGTGAGGGGAGGAGGATAAGGGAAATGAGGAGGGAGATGGGGTGGGGAGTGGGGTGGAGGAGGGAGACGGTGGGGGGGGGGGGGGGTGGAGGGAGATGGGTGGAAGAGGGAGATGGGGGGCTGGAAGAGGGTGATGGAGGGAGATGGGGGTGGAGGAGGGAGATGCCCCCTCCCTATCTACCCTCAATCCAACCCTCTCTACCCCTTCCCTCTCCCCCGCACTACCCCCTCCCTCCCTCCCTACCCCCTCCCTCCAACGTCCCTCCCCTCGATTCTACCCCCCTCTCTCTCCCTCTACCCCCCTCCTTCTCTGTCCCCCTCCCTCTACCCCCTCTACACTCCCTCTCTACCCCCTCTACACTCCCTCTCTACCCCCCTCCCCCTCCACCCTCCCTCCCTCTCTGCCTCCCCTTCTGCCGCCTCTCAACCCCCCCTCCCTCTCAAACCCCCTCTCCCTCTCAACCCCCCCACCCCCTCTCTACTACCCCTCCCTCTCTAGGAGGAGGAGGGAGTGCTGGGGGATATGGGGAAATGAGCCGCGCCTGCGCAGTTGGGGGCTATGTGTGAGTGGTGCAATATTGCTTTGGGGAATGGCTTGCGTTGGGGGAACGGGTGAGTGGTGGAATCTTACGTTGGGGAGCAGACCCAACAAGTCTGCACTTAGCCTGCACAGTAATGCCTCCATCTTCTATGTCACAATGGGAACCCGTCAGCCGCGCCTGTGCAGTTGGGAGATATGGATGAGTGGTGGAATATTGCGTTCGGGGACCAGCCCTCCCATGTAACGCCCCCCCCTCCCCGCGCTGTGAGGCGAGACACAACGGGTCCCACTTGATCTAGGACTCTATAAATACTTCAGTTTGATCCTACAAAGGTCAGAATTCTTGAACGCATATTACAATACTTTGATACATCTTTAAGATTGCCCTTTAATGAAAACAGATGTCACGTTGAGTCCTTCAGGGGTTTTTCAGGATAAAATATATCTTCCTACATGGACTTTTATTACTATGGTGCACATGACCACAGGAAGTACGATTTGCCAACAAATAACAGGAAGCACCACTCGCCAACAATGCCTCCCAAAGCCAAAACCTCCTGTCTATGCTCTTTGGACTAAATATCAAAATCAAACAGTTTTTGTCCATTCCTTAACTATCTGACCTGACCATAAGAATTTGCAAACAGTAGCAATCGTGAATGTTTATTCATACTTTTAGATTTTCCTCATGATGTTTTAAAATATTTTTTCAAGAATATTAATGGTTCTTCCAAATGGAAATCCTACAATATTTAGATCATTAGGCCTAGAAGGGAAGGGGTTCCACAGTTCCTCCTCCTCAAAGGAAGAGGATAAAGGAGGGATGGAAGAGAGGGAATTGGAGAATATAGAAATGTTTTTAGCAACTATTTTAGAATATCTGTCATCACTGATTATGGTGGTTCAGATAATTTGGAAGCAACATTTTTTGAGCATGAAGGTATCATTCTATCTTTTGAGTCAGTTTGCAGGCACCAATTCAAAAATGTGAAATTAATTCCCCACCTGCTACACATCTTTCATGTCTGTACGAGTACTTTCATTTTATATTTTTTCCAATGCTGTCACTTTTTCAAATATTTAGTTTTTTTAAAAAAAGAGGATTTCATATTTACTTAATTGTTTACGACTGCAAGTTTCAATACCAATGTACTGCAGGAATGGTCAAATATTAAACATGCTGCAATTTTATATTTTCATCAATTATGAAAGGCAACAAGAACCTAGATGATAGCGTCACCATCAAAACAGAGAAACAAGTTCAAACAGAAGGAAAATCTAGCTATAACATTAACATAACCACTCAGCAATCCTCCTGGTTCTTCTAAACCACTTCAAGCTAATACATTGATTTTGAAGTTTAATTATTGCTTTTTTTTGACAAACATGCGAATTGAAGTACAGAAAGGTCCCATAATCAGCAGTTTAAATGACCCAGCTAATTTGTGCTGATTAGCAAGTAACATACATTGAATGGTCCATATTATAAACAACAGCAGGCTTCATGTGGCTAGTTAATAGTGTAATTAGATTTCAAGGTTCAGATGACTGCTTAATGCACTCATGATTTAAATCATTTGAATACCATGAAATATATTTCTAAACTAAAATTGCTACAATGCCCAAGGAAACATAATTTGACCCAGTTAAAGATTTGTACAATTTTGATTTTCCTAAAATCAGATAATTACCGTATGAATCAACACTTCTACTCAGCTTAATGAACCAGCGCTGGTAGGCTCAGCAGGGAGGCACCAAGTTTCAATTTTACAAACGATAGACGTTAACTTTGCCTGTTGACATTCCAGGCTAGACTAAATAGAAGTGGTATCACAATAGTATGGACACAAGCACCAAAGAGACCTCAGCGCATTGAACTCCACTGGACGGTTTCACCTTCCCTCCCACCTGCTACCCCCTATTTTCAGTCCGAAGAAGGGTCCTAACCTAAAACGTCATCTATCCTTTTTCTCCAGAGATGCTGCCTGACCTGCTGAATTACTCCAGCACTGTGTGTCTATCTTTAGCCCAACCTGATGTTCTCATGCAAAATTGTGGGAATGCTACGCAGTTGTAGATCTGTAGGAAGGCACTGCAGATGCTGGTTTAAACCGAAGATAGACACAAAAAGCTGGAGTAACTCAGCGGGTCAGGCAGCATCTCTGGAGAGAAGGAATGGGTGACGTTTTTTAAGATGCCGTCTTTAGATGCCGTTTTTGGTTGAAAGATTCAACCAAGGAACAAGCTGACAATTCAGATGAAGTTCTTGTAATGTATTTATAGAAATGTAGCCTTTGACAAATTTCAGTAAAGAGCAAGTAATCTGGTCAGAGATAATTACTGTTTAAATAAAACAAACTCATATTTACCGACATTATAATAATGACATAATTTCAAAAGTCATAACAAAACTGACAGTATTTCAGAAGTACTTTGATGTCAATCTCTCAGGGCATCATATGACCACAAAACGTGCTAAATGTCTCATATGTATACTATGGTATACAGGACACTTTGTCCTCAGTTGAGAAAACCTTGTGGAAGAAGACACTGTGGCACATCAGCTGCTGTCTTACTGCTCAAGCAACGAGAGTTCAATGTTGACCTTTGTGCTAGCTGTGTGGAGTTCACATATCAGTTTCCATCGACTACTCTAGTTTCCTCCCACTTCTAACATAACACTTGTTAACTAAGGCTGCTGGGCAGGCACAATGACATCAAACACCACACCGGCCTAGTGATATTGCTAGAGTAAAATTGTACCATGTACATAAAACTACAAACAGAATGGACCCTCAATGAAGTTGAAGTAGGTCTAACTACCTACCTAGTCAAGAGTATTTAATTTTCATATGCACCACAAATGGACCATGAAATTCTTACTTGTTGCATCTTAACATGCCCGTAAACACAATGTACACAGATATATATATTTTTTAATTCATAAATTAATAAACCATAATACTGGAGCAAAAATTGTATTTTTTAGTGCAACAGCTTTTGTCCATTCTTTAACTAAGTGACCTAACCATATGAATTTGCAAACAGTAGCAGCAGTGAATGTTTATTCATACTTTTAGCTTTTCCTCATGAGGTTTTCAAATATTTGTTCATGAATATTTATAGTTCCCAATGTAAATCCTACAGCATTGAGATCTTTAGGCCCAGAGGAGAAGGGATTCTACACTTCCTCCTCTCATAATACTGGTGCAAAAACCGTCGTTCTTAGTGCAACTAAAGATGAACAATAGAAGTTCATAGTTGCTGAGAGTAATGTTGTGTAGTGTTCAAGAGCCCAGTGGTTGGTGAGAAGCTTTTCTTGAAACCTGGTTGTCACAGTTTACAGACCCACGCACCTTCTTCCTGACAGTAGGAGCAAAGTAAGAGCGTGTGGGTAAATGTGAGAGCATGAAAATGAGGTGGTGTTTGTCTTTGCTGTAATTGGCTGCCTTTTGGCTAACTTCTACCGGTGCACAGTAGAGAGCATGCTGACCAGTTGCATCGTGGCTTGATTCGGCAACTTGAGCGCCCTGTAGAGGAAAAGACTACAAAAAGTAGAACACTGCCCAGTCCATCATCGGCTCTGACCTTCCTTCCATCGAAGGGATTTATCGCAGTCGCTGCCTCAAAAAGGCTGGCAGTATCATCAAAGACCCACACCATCCTGGCCACACACTCATTTCTCTGCTACCTTCAGGTAGAAGGTACAGGAGCCTGAAGACTGCAACAACCAGGTTCAGGAATAGCTACTTCCCCACAGCCATTAGGCTATTAAACCTGGCTCAGAAAAAACTCTGATTATTAATAACCCATTATCTGTTATTTGCACTTTATCAGTTTTTTTATTCATGTGTGCATATATTTATATTATGGTATATGGACACACTGATCTGTTTTGCAGTCAATGCCTACTATGTTCTGTGCTGAAGCAAAGCAAGAATTTCATTGTCCTATCAGGGACACATGACAATAAACTCACTTGAACTTGAACTTTTTGAGCCAGCTCCTCCTATGGTGGGGAGGTCAGTATCTGTGATGGACCGGGCTGTGTCTATCACTCTCTGTAAACTCCTTCATTCCTGGATATCTGAGTTTCCAAATCAGGTTGTGACGCAACCGCTCAGTATGATATATTCTGTACACCCGTAGAATTTCAGGCGTATTCATCGACATAACAAATCTCCTCAATATTCTAAGGAAGTAGAGGTATTGATGAGCTTCCTTTGTGATTACATCAAAATGCTGGGCCCAGGACAGATCTTCAGAGACATGCATGCAGAGACATTGTTGCACCAGTCAATCCAATGTTCAATCTCCCTGCTATACTCAGACTCACCATTGCTCATATTTGTCTAACAACAGCGGTATCTACAGTAACCACTGGCAAGAGTACAAAACTATTCAAGCTGAAAACGTGCATCACCCACTTTCTCTCCCCCCCCCCCCCCCTCAAAAAACAAGTGACTTCCAACTTTTCTTGAATAAATCCCTAC
This sequence comes from Amblyraja radiata, assembly GCF_010909765.2. Taxonomy (NCBI): domain Eukaryota; kingdom Metazoa; phylum Chordata; class Chondrichthyes; order Rajiformes; family Rajidae; genus Amblyraja; species Amblyraja radiata. The sequence continues at coordinate 52,196,463 of NC_045964.1, read as the reverse complement.
CAAAAACACTTGTCATTTATTAAAGCCCCCAGGACCATTATAACCAGTAATCACACTAGCTCTGTCAGGCTGGGGAAAAATATCTCCAAAACTATAAACTATTTGAACTGTTTTTAAGTCACTTTTCACCTTATATTTTACTTTTTTTGGTGACATTCAGTATATGTGTAGATTCGTGTTACCAGCATAGCTAAGGGTAAGCATTTCAAAACACTTATTTATTTCAGTATTGAATTACATACATTTTTTTTTCTCTCTTTGTTGTTGCACATACATTGAATATGGTATAAAATTATAGTTTACAAATATTACAGCATAATGGTTAGAACAAATTAAAAAAAAACAATATTTCATAAAATGATTCCCAATCCCACCTCACAAATCTTTATTTGTCTCAAGGTCAGTATGTCTGAAGCTCGACAATAGGAATTATTACTTATTGTAACATGAATACAATGCGTTTAAGATTGTTTTAGTTGTGGCTTACTGATTCATATACATGCTATTTGAATCAGAGCACCATTTGAAGTATAGGTATTCTTTGTAGTGTCATTGAAAAGCTTTCAGACTTTGTTAAATTACTGCCATATGAACACCTAGCTTATTGTTTCAACAATGAAGTGATCCAAAATTCAGCAAATTGTGAAAATACTTGACATATACTTTAAATTATATTTTATGGAGTTACACCACCATTTAAACAAATGTTGCTCAACAAGCAAGAATGTGTCAAAAATGTAATTAGGTCGAAGGCTACATTATTCAGCTATTATCGGTGAATTTTAAAGACTATTTTGCCTCCCTATAAGGGCATAATAATGCTTACCCTTAGTTCTAACAGCTGTCAACCCTTCAACCACACTCTGTAGAAAATTGCAAGCTGTACAAATATTCCCTTAGCAGCCACATGATCATCCATGAAAAGAAAAAAACTGAATTAACTAACTAAAATAACCCCTGCACTCTGTTATGAGAGCAATTGCATAACCATTTTTATGCTGCTTTGAAAACTTCACGTCTTGTTTGAATTATAAAATGCACATCTCAGTATAAGCAGGAGTTCATTAAATATATTCAATGAGCCCACCTGGCCAACTAAAACATGGCTTATCTGTTGTATTCTTATTTAGATGCGTGAAATTGAATAGATCACACAGGCAAGAGTTTTTTTTCCTATTTGTGAAGTAAAAATACAAGGAAAAGGAAAAAAAAAATGGCAGGAGAGAAGTTAATTAGGTGAAGCAGTACAAATGTGAAATATTTGACAATTTGTTGAGGTACCAAATAAAATAACTTTAGAAATGACTGGATACAATTGGATGATTAGAAAATAAACTTAATTGCTGCAATACTTAATGAAAGCAGGTAGAAGATTTCAATTGCTTTCTATTTTCAAAGCTTCCTAGACATTTTTACTTAATTTGCCCATACAGAAGTAATGGAGATGAAGAATTATTGGGAGGATTAAAGCCCAACAACTCATAACTTTTTTTGATATTTGACTGGCTCTAATAAGTGATATCTAACAGCCCAGTTACATTTTCCATATAATTAACTATTGTACCTCAGTCAGAGTCCTAAACGTATACAGCACAAAAACAGGCCTTTTGGCCCAACTTGTCCATGCCAACCAAGGTACCTTCCTGAGCTAGTCACCTTTGTCTGTAATTTGCTTATATTCCTCTATCCATGTACCTGTCCAAAACAACACAAAGTGCCGAAGAAGGGTCCCAACCCAAAAAGGCTCCTATCCATGTCCTCCAGAAATGCTGCTTGACCCAGACTGAAGAAGGGTCCCGACCTGAAACATCACCTACAGATGCTGCCTGACCCACTGAGTTACTCCAACACACTGTGTTTTTATGCTCAAGATTCCAGCACCTGCAATTCCTCATGTCTACCTAACCAATTAGTTTTAATTTTAGAGATATTGCGTGAAAACAGGCTCTTTGGCCAACTGAATCAGTGCCGACTGGCAATCACCCATACTCGTTCAATTTTACACATTAGGGACAATTTACAAGAGTCAAGAGAGTTTATTGTCATACAGAAGCCAATGAACCTAAAAATCTGCACGCCTTTGGAATGTGGAGGAAACCCACACTACCTCTGGTAATATATATGTGATTTTTTTGCACTAAAATACCCTGTTTGCGGTTTCAAATTATATTGTTCAGATGTTCAGTTATATTGTTCAGATGTCCACTGAAGATGTAACTAGGAAAATGGACAAGGGAGAGTCAATGGATGTAATGTGCCTGGACCTTCAGAGAGCATTTGATAAGGTCCCACATAGGAGATTAGTGGGCAAAATTAGGGCACATGGTATTGGGGGTAGAGTGCTGACATGGATAGAGAAGTGGTTGACAGACAGGAAACAAAGAGTAGGGATTAACGGGTCCCTACTCTTTGGCAGGCGGTGGCAGGCGGTGACTAGTGGGGTACCGCAAGGCTCGATGCTGGGACCACAGCTATTTACAATATACATCAATGATTTGGATGAAGGGATTCAAAGTATCATTAGCAAATTTGCAGATGAAACAAAGCTGAGTGGCAGTGTGAACTGTGAGGAGGATGCCATGAGAATGCATGGTGACTTGGACAGGTTGGGGGAGTGGGCAGATGCATGGCAGATGAAATTTAAGGCGGATAAATGTGAAGTACTCCACTTTGGTAGCAAAAACAGGAAGGCAGATTACTAAATGGCGTCAAGTTGGGAAAAGGGGAAGTACAACAAGATCTGGGGGTCCTTGTACATCATATGAAAGTAAGCATGCAGGTACAGCAGGTTGTGAAGAAAGCGAATGGCATGTTGGCCTTTATAACATGAGGAATCGAATATAGGAGCAGTTGTACAGAGCCCAAGTGAGACCACACCTGGAGTATTGTGTGCAGTTTTGGTCCCCTAATTTGAGGAAGGACAAAATAGATAACATTAAAAATGTAAAATCTACCCTTGATCTCTGGTCATGTTAATCCATGTACAGCAGAGCTGGAGAATGGGCAACCTGCATTTCAGTTTCATATCTGAAATCTCCCAACTCATCCAAAATGTCTGCAACATGATTTTTTTTTTCGTGCTTACTTTTATAAACAATTCTTCTTCTTGGTTCTTGGTCCGCCAAAATATTCCAAATGGAATTTAAACTGGAGGTGGCGAGGGGTGGACTGAAGCAAAAAAGGATTCTTGGAGAAGAAGAGCTACCTTAAATTTAGTTGTGTCTGGTTGAGTAACTATAGTAGGGTGAAGACTATTCCATGCTTTAATTGTATGGGGGAAGAATGAATTGCCGTACACATCTGTCTTGGTAGCTGGTATCTCAAATTGGATCGAATGCCCTCGTCTGCTCCTAATAGGTTTGGATTTGGTGTAGGTTTGATAATCTATGTCGAGCTGACCATTTAACATTTTGTAAAAACAGGTCAAACGGTGAGCTTTACATCTGTCTTGGAGAGGGTTCCACCCAAGTGAATTCCGAATTTTGGTAATATTCACTCTCTCATAGGTATTTGTAACAAATCGAGCTGCCCGTCTTTGGACATGTTCGATGGAAGAAATTTTTCTGTTTGTGTATGGATCTCATGCTGCAACTGCGTAGTCCAAATGTGATGTAACGAGGGTGAAGTATAACTTCTCCTGGACAGAAGTTGAAAAATTATGAAAATTCCTCTCAGTTTGGTTGACAAAAACCACACAGAACAGATACATTTTCCTCATTCAAGGAATAGGGCCACATTTCAAATATGATTTATTTTATAACCTCAATAATTATTATTCTATAATACTATACAATATAGCCTGTGCCATTCTTAGAAATGCTTATCATTAACAAAAGCAATTCACAAACAGAGCAACAGATTCAACGCAAGACATCAGGCAACAAATCTAGAACTAGATACTTGGTTCAAAATCAGTTACGGAACACCATTCCTATTATAGAATATTGCATTGGCCGCAGAACCGGGATGGGGGGGGGGGGGGGGGGACTGCAGCCCCCCCCACTTTTTTGTCTGGACATGTTTCAGTGTCTCAGGCTTTGGACGAGGCGCTGCTGTGCTCGGAGCAACCTGGTCGTGGGTGTTGGAGAGCCGGGGCGGAGGGTGGGATGGAAGCAGAAGCAGTGGCGGGGGTGGATGGAGAGCCTGGGTTGGCGAGTGTTTGCAGGGCTGGCAAGCCGCTTGCTGCAGCTCCGCCCATGGAGCAGCCTCAGTGCAAGAGTCCCAGGCCATCGGAGGCGGCCGGGCCTCGGGTTGAAGGTGAGGAGGAAGCGTTGCGTTGCTGCCGTGAGAGCCAAATTTGCCCTGGTGACCGGCATGGACCAGGCTGCGGGTCAGTGCATCCTGGAGTTCAACCAGTGTCTGCTGGAAGTAGGTACCAAGCACTGGGTAGAAGTGGTGGAAGTTAGTGGTCTTCAAATGGGGGTGGTTGGAGAAAGCATCCTGCTTGCCTGCTAGATTTTCACACTTACTGTAACTACAGGAAAAATGTTCCCCATGTTGGGGGAGTCCAGAATTAGGGGTCACAGTTTAAGAACAAGGGGTAGGCCATTTAGGACTGAGATGAGGACAAACTTTCTTCACCCAGAGAGTTGTGAATCTGTGGAATTCGCTGCCACGGAAGGCAGTGGAGGCCAATTCACTGGATGTTTTCAAGAGAATGTTACATTTAGCTCTTGGGACTAGCAAAAATCAAGGGATATGGGGAAAAAACTGGAAAGGGGTACTGATTTTAGATAATCAGCCACGATCATATTGAATGGCGGTGCTGGCTCGAAGGGCCGAATGGCCTGCTCCTGCACCTATTTTCTATGTTTCTATGTAACTTGCTCATGCTTGAATATATATGGCAATAAATCTCCTCTTGATTTTGAAGCTTTCATGCATGGTGGAGGTATAATGTAGTCATAGAGTGATACAGGATGAAACAGGCCCTTCGGCCCAACTTGCCCACAGCCGCCAACATGTCCCAGATACACTACCTTCTTTTGGTCCATATCCCTCCTAACCTGTCCTATCCATGTATTAGTCTAACTAGTTCCTGTGATAGTTCCTGCCTCAACTAACTCATCTGCCAGCTTGTTCCATACATCCACCACCCTTTGTGTGGAAAAGTTACCCCTCAGATTCCTATGAAATCATTTCCCTTTCACTTTAAATCTGTCCTCTGGTCCTCGATTCACCTACACTGGGCAAGAGACAGTGCGTTGAAATGTAATTTCTAATGCATATTAGATTTCTCGAAAGTCTTACTTTAAAAAAAAGTAACGTTTCCACAAACATATACCCCCTTTATTAATGTCATGGTTTGATGATTCTAAATTCAAATCAAATTGAAATACACGTAAAAGGAGAACGCATACTTTCAAAATACTCTGACTTTTTCCTCGAGCAAAACATAATTTGTATGACTTCGCAAAATTAGGAAATGTTATGATTATTTCTTGTCCCTTTTTCCAACTACAAACTAAAAAAAAAAAATAGTACTTGGAATTATAACACAATTAAACGTTTTTCTGTCAAATTTTCTGTACCGTGGAAGGCACTGTCGTCGATCCCCGGGGCATGGGGGGGGGGGGGGGGTGGGGAGAGATGGGGGATATAGTCCCCCACTTTGAGGTGGGGATGGCCTGTATTATTATCCCCCAGTTTTTGGAGGTCGAGCAATAATAAAAATAATAATCACCTGCACCTATCTCTCATGTAGGCCCTACATTATCTTAAAAATACTTCAAACAAAAAACATTGAAATCATACTTTTACAATGCTCTAAAACATGATTTTAATACATCAAATTTCAAAACGTTTTGAAACAGGGGCTCTGCAAATCATTTTACATGATTTAATTGTCAATTCACTATATTCAAGGGACAAGTTTCTGGGGCAAAAAACAACAGATCAAAGCAAGGTCAATTGCATTCCATTAGGAAACATGTCTTAACATTTTATTTATTGGACTTTCTGATCACACAATCCTAGTGTATGCAAATTTTGCAAAGTAACTTTATCCATTTATTCTTCATGACAGCACCAGAAATCTTGTTGTTCCAGTAAGAGGAATGAGTGGGCACAGGTTTTTCTGGAAGGAATGCATTGGGAACTGTTTAAAACAAACAAATGCATCTGGAATATACTACAAATTTGCATACTACTGTATATACAATCATTTTTAAATTCTGATCACGATTACCATTGGTACAAGCATGTGGTGGAGGGTTCAGGTGATGAGATCACCAAGTTCTATGTAGCGAGATCTTCCACATAAATATTACTCCGCATCAACAAAACACCACAACTTTTCTCTCTGGCACTCAAAGAAATGTAATACAAAATTTATAAAGCATGTTTACCCTCTTTCTTCTTACAAAACAGGCTGCGTCACAGGGAGACTGGACGGGCGGAGAGACATTCTCGGCAGCTGCACGCACACAGATCCGCGCCTCATCCGCAGCCAGGATCTAACCTGGGTTCCCGGTGCCGCAAGCACTGCCGATCCACCACTGGACCGTCCGTCCCCCTCCCCCGAGTGTCCCATCCCGCCTGGGGGGGGGGGGGGGGGGCGGAGACGTCCAGACCGACAGGACAACAGCCCAGAGCATCGGTCCCCAGGCCCACAGCCAGCGCGGAGAAGCGCCAACCCCAGCTCAACACCGCCTGCCCCGCCGGGCCAACCGACAGCTCAGGACGGACGGGACAGCGGCCCGGAACAGAGGCCCACAGCCAGCACGGAGAAGAAGCGCCAACTCCAGCCCAACCTCACTCCAACTACTGAGGAACCCGCTCCGCGACGGGCCAGGGACCGCCAGCCGCACCACCCAGTGCCCACTGGCCAACCTTCCCAGCGCCGACCGCAAGTCCATCTCCACCGCTCCAGGCCTGCGCCCCGGCTGCCGGTCAACCCGACTGGACAGGCAGAGCCAGGCTGGAGCCTCCGCCCCGCACCAGCTACAAGTCCGGGGCCGCCATTGCTCCAGGCGCGCGCCCTGGCTGCCGGCCAACCCGGTTGGACAGGCAGAGCCGAGCTGGAGGCAGCTCCTCCCCTCGCGCGGGTTGCATGCTCAGGGCCACCCCGGACAGGGACGGGACACCCAGGAGGGGACAGGGACGGTCCAGCAACAACTCAACAGCGCCCACAGCTCCGGAGATCCAGGCCTGACCCCGACCACGCATAAAATGCAGGCCTGTACACAACGCAGCACCACAGCCACTGAGAATGTTTATAGCGAGTGACCTATGACCTGGGCGTGCGCAGTCGGAATACCGAACTCGCTTATTCAAAGCAGACCAGAACCAGCCAAGCTGCAACATGCCCATTTTACACAGGAAGTATCTGTACTTGAGGGCTCTTAATTAAATAAAACAAGTACGCCAGATGTGAATTTGTCTTGACTACAATGTTAAATCTTTTTTCTTCATAAACATAACAGGTAAGTTTGCCAGTGCTGCAAATCAGACTTACCACAAGAAAGGCTTTGCGTTACTAGGATGCAAAATCTTTTCAATATCAGACACTGCAATCCTAAATACAGGACTAGGTGAATCCCTCAAAACTTATGTTCATTTCCATCCCCATGCTATACCTCAACAATATTTACATGCTTTTGAATCACTTCTCCTAATATCTATCCTTAAGAAGAAGTTATGTGCATCTTTGAAGGTGGCGAAAGGGATTGAGAGCATAGTTATCAAAGCGTACAAGATCTTGGGCATCATAAACAGGAAGGATGTCATGATCCTCGAGAGGATGCCATGGAGATTAAAACAATGCTACACGGGATAATAAATTTTAACTAGAGGGTTATTTAGAAGAAGTTGGGGTATCTTTGGAACAAAAGAAGTTCCAGGGTGATTTGATTGCAGTGCACAAATCTATAACAAGCTCTGGTACAGTAGAAAGAGAAAAGCTGTTCTCACCAGCTGACTGTAAAACTTTTTTTTTCATCTCAGCAACATAAAATCAACTGGAACCCAGTGTCAAAAAGGATGGTGGAAACGGATACAAACAACGACTGGAAGCAAATTGGATAAGGGAAATAAACGTGCAGGCCTCTCGAGATAGAGCATGAGAATGGAGCTGATTACTTTTCTCTACAGAAAGCTTCCATAGATTTAATGGGCAGAATGGACTCCTCCTGTGCAATAAGATTTATTTTATGTATTCTTCCTTCAAATTATTTTAACAGGATCAAGCACGTCAAAAGCTTTAACTGGGACAATATCCATTAAAACATTTTTTTTTTTTTTTTTTTTTTTTTTTCTAAGGTGTTCAAGGACAAACAAGTACTCCAATCATACACTATTTGCAGTGTTTTTGAATTGAATTGAATTTGAATTGAATGCCTTTATTGTCATTCAGACCTTACGGTCTGAACGAAATTTCGTGCCTGCAGTCATACATACAATCATACAATAATAACAACAATAAACACAAATTAACACCACCACAGTGAGTCCTCCAAGCACCTCACTGTGGTGGAGGCAAAAATCTTAGGGCTGCAGTCTCTTCCCTCCTCTTCTCCCTCTGCGCTGAGGCGATTCCCCACCGGGCGATGGTAAATCAGTCCCGTGGCTCACCGAACCACGCAACGGGCCGGCTCAAACACCGCGGCCCGGGGTGGTCGAAGCTGCCGCCCTCCAGTCCAGCGGACGCAGCCACTGGCCCGCGGCTGAACCCAGGACTCAGGTCACCGCCGCCAGAACGCCGTCCCAGTCACCGGAGCACCGTTCCAGCCCCGAGCCGGATCGCCCTCACGTGAGTGCCGTTCCACCTCGGGCTGGGCCACTCCGACGGGAGTGCCGTTCCACCTCGGGCTGGGCCACTCCGACGGGAGTGCCGTTCCTCCCTCGGGCTGGGCCACTCCGACGGGAGTGCCGTTCCACCTCGAGCTGGGCCACTCCGACGGGAGTGCCACAGCCCCTCACGGGAGAGTCTCGGCCCCTCGCCAGGCCGTCCTCACGGGAGCGCAGTTCCAGTCCCGAGCTGGGCCGCCCTCACGGGAGCGAGCCCAGGGCAAGTCCTGACAGGCTGCCTCCGGAGTCCCGAGGTCGCCAGCTCCGCCATTAGGCCTCAGCGCAGACGGAGGCAGAGAGGGGGATACGACGAAAAAGTCGTATTCCCCCCAAGGGACAGACAGCAAGCCCCGTTTCAAACCCCCACCCACATAAACACAACCTAAAAACCAAAAACACAACTAGACAAAACGAAAAAAAACAACACAAAAAAGTAAAAACAAACGGACTGCAGGCCCACCACCATTCCCGATAAACTTGAGGTGTGTGAGAGTGAAGGAGAAACATGCAAGACTACCTGAGGTCAAAGAGCAAGACAAAAAAGGTGGTTTTCTTCATTTAATATTGCTTAAATTTTCATTAAAAAAAACACAGCTGACTTCCAAAACTTCCAAGTAATTTTTATAAAACAAAACACAGCTGTATTATGAGACAAACTGATTACCTCATTTGTGTTGCAGACACCAAAACCTAATATTAATTGCACACACCGTGAGACAGACCCTAATTTCTAACACCCGTGCAATTGAGAGAGAATGTAAAGCATTAGACAGAGTGGGCAAAATTCTCTGACATACTCTCTACAGCTTATGGTCTGCTGGGCAACAATGCTCCCTGCTCTCCTATATGTTTCTGACACCTGGACTACCGACAGCAGGCATCTCAAGTCACCTAATAATCTTTTTGCAAAGCCCAATGCACAATACATCAACCATGCATTGAGTACACTTGTGTTGGGTTCTGCCTGTCCATATGATATAAAAACTAAGCAATGATAGTTGTTTTGTCACTCATTACAATTACAGGAACAGCAGCTGGCAGTAATGTATAATTTTAGCAAGCATTATGGAAGTCATCAAAATTGTCTCTGGCTTGGCTTGGAAATGAAGACCTGTGATTTAGCACAAATTGCATGATCTACTAAGCAACGATGATGCTTGCTGTCCTATACATTTCGGAGTCCTGGACTACCCATGCAGGCACCTCAAGGCGCTGGAAAAATAGCACTATTGTTGCCTTCACAAGATCGTTCACACTCACTGGAAGGCGTGAGGCTGACCTACCGGACGTGAGCACACAGTTAGCTGCAGACTCCGCCCAGGACAGGAAGGCTCTGCAGGAACGGAAGGGACGTCACGACCGCGGTGCCACAGGTGCTGTCGCCGAGGGAGGACGGACGGAGCCGCGGCTCGAGAGACTAACAGAGGCAAAGAGGTTTGCCACGCACTGCAAGGGAGCAGTGGACCAGACAGGAAGAGCGGACGGAATTACCACTAGACAGCCAAACCAGTAGGTAATTTACGGCTGGGGTGAGTACTTTCCCATTTATAGGAGGTAGGATTATATAAATAAGGGGTGTATCAATACAGTAGGGGATTCTTAAATAGGACCAGTTAATTACTTATATAAGATGGGCAGTCAGGAGATGTGCCAATACTGCGAGATGTGGGAATTTGTCGACACCATTGATGTAGAAGATCCCTACAGCTGCAGTAAGTGTTTGAGGCTAGAGGAACTCCAGCTCCGCATTGATGAGCTGGAGACCCAACTTCATACGCTGCGGTACATCAGGGAGGGGGAGTATTACCTGGATGTTTTGTGCCAGGGGATGGTCACACCGACCAGTTTAACTAATTCAGTAGGCAGTGAGCAAGGAAAGGAAGGTGTAGCCATAAGCGAGGCAGGTAGGGGGAACCAGGAGGAGATGCGGCAGGAGCCACAGCCCTTGTCCCTGACGAGCATGACCGAGGCTCTTACTCAATGTAAGGACGGGATCAGGGGCTGTGGGAGGGATGAGCAACCTGGCTGCAGCACCGTGGATCAGGAGGCCATTCAAGAGGGGGGAGTTAGAAGAAATGCCGTAGTGATAGGGGATAGTATTATTCGGGGGGTAGATAAGGTTCTCTGCGGCCAGCAGAACATGTCCCGAAGGCTGTGTTGCCTACCCGGTGCTAGGGTTAAGGATATCTCTGCGATGCTGGAGAGAAATTTGCAGTGGGAGGGGGAGGATCCAGTGGTCGTGGTCCATGTGGGGACCAATGACATAGGAAGGACGAGGAAGGAGGATCTGCTGAAGGAGTTTGAGCAGTTAGGGAATAAATTAAAAAGCAGAACCTCGAGGGTACTGATCTCCGGATTGCTACCTGAGCCACGGGCCAAATCGGCGAGGGTACGTAAAATTAAAAAGCTGAATGCGTGGCTCAAAGACTGGTGTGGGAATAATGGGTTTGGTTTCTTGGGCCACTGGCACCAGTACTGGGACAGGGGGGATCTGTTCTGTAAGGACGGACTTCACCTGAACGGTGCTGGGACTGGGGTCCTGGCAAATCATATAACTAGGGCAGTAGAGAGGTCTTTAAACTAAGTAGCGGGGGGGAGGTATCAAGGGGGGTAATAACGGCAGGGGTAGAGGAAATAGAGCAGGGTATCAGTGGGGAAGCGGAAAGTCAAAATGTGACAGGAGACAGAATGTGTGAAGATAAAGCTCTAGATGTAAAAGGGGCAAAAACGGAAAGGAAGGGTAGTAAAAATCATCTGAAAGTGCTTTATCTAAATGCACGGAGTATTCGTAATAAGATAAATGAATTAACGGTGCAATTAAGTATATATAGTTATGATATCGTGGCCATTACGGAGACATGGCTGCAAGGGGATCAGGACTGGGAGTTAAATATAGAGGGGTACTCGACAATTAGGAAAGATAGACAGGAAAGAAAGGGAGGAGGGGTGGCCCTTTTAATAAGGGAGGGAATAACGGCAATAGAGAGGAAGGATATTGCGTTGAAGGATCAGGATAGTGAAACAGCTTGGGTACAGATAGAGAATAACAAGGGGAAAAAAACACTAGTGGGTGTAATTTATAGACCTCCAAATAGCTGTGACGCTGTTAGTCAGAACATAAATCTGCAAATAGTTGACGCATGTAAAAAGGGAACTGCTGTAATCATGGGGGACTTCAATTTTCATATTAATTGGGCAAACCAAACTGGGCAGGGTAGACTAGAGGAAGAGTTTATAGAATGTATTAGAGACGGGTTCCTAGAACAGTATGTCACAGAACCGACAAGGGGGGAGGCAATCTTGGATCTGGTCCTGTGTAATGAAGCAGGATTAATTAAAAATGTCATAGTTAGGGACTCGTTGGGAACAAGTGACCACAATATGGTCGAATTCCATATTCAAATAGAAGGGGAGCAGGTTGAAACTCAGGCTAGGGTGCTTAGTCTAAATAAGGGGGATTATGAAGGTATGAGGACTGAGCTGATCAAAGTTGACTGGGATAGCAGACTCAAGAATAAGACGGTACATGAGCAGTGGTGTACGTTTAAGGGTCTACTGTATAACCTTCAAGAAAAATTTATTCCTATGAAGAAAAAAAGGGGTAAGGGTAAGAACAGTCAGCCATGGCTCAGTAAAACTATAAAGGATAGTATTCGGCTGAAGGCAAGAGCATATAAGGTAGCCAGAGATAGTGGGAGGGTAGAGGATTGGGAAGCATTTAAAGGTCAGCAAAAAATAACTAAGAGATTAATTAAGACGGGGAAAATAGACTATGAAAGGAATTTAGCAAACAACATAAAAACTAATAGTAAGAGTTTTTATAGCTATATAAAAAGAAAAAGGGTGGCTAAGGTGAACGTTGGTCCATTGGAGGGAGAGACTGGAGAGTTGTTGGTGGGGAACATGGAAATGGCAAAGGCATTAAACGAGTATTTTGTATCAGTCTTCACCATAGAAGACACAAAAAATATTCCAACGCTGGATAAACAGGGGGCGGTAGGAATGGAGGAGCTAAATACTATTAAGATCACCAAGGAGGTGGTATTAGGGAAATTAATGAGACTGAAGGAGGATAAATCCCCTGGGCCTGATGGATTACGTCCAAGGGTCTTGAGGGAGATAGCGGTGGGGATTGTGGATGCATTGGTGATAATTTTCCAAAACTCCCTGGAGGCAGGAACGGTCCCAGTGGATTGGAAAATGGCCAATGTAACACCTATATTTAAAAAAGGAAGTAAACAGAAGGCGGGTAACTATAGACCGGTTAGTCTAACATCGGTGGTGGGTAAAATGTTAGAGACAATTATTAAAGAAACACTAACGGGGCACTTGGATAAACATGACTTCATCGGACAGAACCAGCATGGTTTTGTGAAGGGGAAGTCCTGTTTAACGAATCTGCTCGAATTCTTTGAGGAAGTAACAACCCGGGTGGATAAAGGGGAACCGGTGGATGTGGTATACTTGGACTTCCAAAAGGCTTTTGACAAGGTGCCACATAAGAGACTATTGCTAAAAATAAAAAATTATGGGATTGGGGGTAATATATTAGCATGGGTAGAGGATTGGCTAACAAATAGGAAGCAGAGAGTGGGGATAAATGGTTCATACTCGGGATGGCAACCGGTAACTAGCGGGGTTCCGCAAGGGTCGGTGCTGGGACCCCAGTTGTTCACAATTTATATAAATGATTTGGAGGAGGGAACCAAGTGTAATATATCAAAATTTGCGGACGATACAAAAATGGGAGGAAAAGTAGGGGATGAGGAGGATAGGAAGAGTCTGCAAAAGGATATAGATAAGCTAGGTGAGTGGGCAACAACTTGGCAGATGAAGTTTAATACTAATAAATGTGAAGTCATTCACTTTGGGGAAAAAAATGATAGGGCAAGTTATTTTCTAAATGAGGAGGAGCTGCGTTGTAATGCAACGCAAAGGGATCTAGGGGTATTAGTACATGAATCACTAAAAGTTAGTATGCAGGTGCAGCAAGCAATCAGGAAGGCCAATGGAGTTTTGGCCTTTATTGCTAGGGGGATTGAGTATAAAAACACGGAGGTCTTGCTGCAGCTGTACACAGTATTAGTGAGACCACATTTGGAATACTGTGTACAGTTCTGGGGTCCATACTTAAGAAAGGATGTACTAGCCCTGGAGGCAGTGCAGCGAAGGTTTACAAGATTAATTCCTGCAATGAGGGGATTGACATATGAGGAAAGGTTAAGTAGGCTGGAACTCTACTCTTTGGAGTTTAGAAGAATGAGAGGCGATCTCATTGAAACATATAAGATCGTGAGGGGCCTTGATCGGGTGGATGCACCGAGGATGTTCCCAATGATCGGGGAAACTAGAACTAGGGGACATAGTTGCAGAATAAGGGGGGGCTCTTTTAAAACTGAGATGAGGAAGAACTTCTTCACCCAGAGGGTGGTTAATTTATGGAATTCACTGCCCCAGGGAGCAGTGGAAGCAGAAACTTTAAATATATTTAAGACTAAAATAGATGGTTTTTTAGCTGCCAAGGGGATAAGGGGCTACGGGGAGAGGGCAGGGATATGGACCTAGGTATGGTTAGTATAGTAAGACCTGAGTGATCTCCTGGACAAGTGTCGATCGCCTGGATTGGGGTCGGAGAGGAATTTCCCGGATTTTTTTCCCGAATTGGACCTGGGTTTTTATCCGTTTTTTTGCCTCCCCCAGGAGATCACGAGGTTTTTGGGGTGGAGAGGGATGATAGTGGTATAAAGGGGAGGGTAGTGTCTTGTGTTCTGTGTCTTGTGTCTACTGTTTGTGGGTAAGTGTGTCTGTTTAGTGTTCAGCCATGAGCGAATGGTGGTGCGGGCTCGACGGACCTGGTGGTCTACTCTCGCACCTACTTTCTATGTTTCTATGTTTCTATGGAAGGACCAGTAGGTCAATGTCAGAGTCCTTTCGAGGCCACATCCTCAATACTCACTCCCTTGTTGCAATCAAATCAATTACATTGGGCAGGCTGTATTGTTTGTTGGCCACATCATTTTCAGGCGTAATAACAAGCTTCAAAATAGACACACCAAACAAAGCTCTTTCAAGCGAACATAGGGGAAAAAACAATGTGATCTAAACCTCCTTGAAGATATGTAATATCCCCATCTGACTCCTGGCAATCACTGCCCATGACTGAAGTGGAGAAGGAGCATTTGGGATGCTACTATGAATCACAAGGCCACGTTCTGAGAGCACACAAGTGCAAAAATAAAGGACCACCTCATAAACTAACTATCCATCTGCTCTGTGGGCCACCACCTGTCACTCTGTGAACGAGTCAGTGATTCACAAATTTGTCTCATTCGGCAATTCAAAATGGGAATGGATGCAACTCATCCTGGATTCTGAGGTGCTGCTTAAATGGAAAATGCAAATGCTGGTCATCCTTCTACCCTTTATCTCTCTTGATCGCAAACAATACATTTTTGGAGCAAACAGATTTAATTTTACAACTCTCTTCAAAGCCTCTTAAGTCAATGCAAGACAAATAACACATTTATAATGAAAAGCCACTTTTAAAAAATTGCCAACAAAAAGAAATATAATTACACAAATAAATGTCCAAGTTAGTTTACTCGTTAGCAATAAGCCACATTTCATTCCACATTCACTAGTTTGATCTGCCCATGACTAGATATAAAATGGATTGCTTTTGATGGTTTTAGTCTTTTTGGTAAAAACTGCTTTAATAAACAAAGGTTAAAGCAAGTTAAAGATTGTCACAATTTGCATTGGATAAAATAGAACACTCCCGTGGAACAAAAGCAGGTAGTTATCCTGAGCAAACGAGTGGGATTTACAGTCAATTTCCCAACATTAAACTCATTCACTGTTGAAACTCCACAATTATATATTTAAAAACATCTGCCAAACTAATTGCAAAATGTTGAAAATTTGAATGTAAAATAGTATAAAATGTTAACTTCAGCTTATTTCAATAGTAGCAAGATTGGAATTTCAATGGCAGCTGCAAACCACAAATATATTTGCATCAGTGATACAATGAAACTGCAGTAAATGAGACCAGACTCTTCGTGTTTTATATAATTATATATAGAAACTGAAGATATCACGTAACAGGGCAGCTGTGGGTCACAATGAAAAGTCACAACATTACAGTTCAAGCAGTCTCCATCATGACCTTTTACCCAAGATCTATGCTTCTTCTTTGGAAAAGAAAAATATGAATCTTTCCAATCACTCTTATTACTAATATATAAACAAGCAATCTTTTTTAGAATTAAAGCATTGCCTAGTACAGAGGACAACGATTCAGCTTGTTGTGGCTGTGCCAGATCTTTGAAATAGCTATCCAACTTAAAGAAAACTTTCCCAGTTTTCTTTTACACCCAACTGCCTTTTCATGTCACTGTGGAATCAACTTCTACTAACTTTTCATGAGTGTGTTCTAGATCTAGATAATCTTTGGAGAAATTTCATTTCAGTTACCTTTGCCTTTCCTTTAAGTTTATAATCATTGGTTACTTTCCTGTTGCCACACAAAATACTTCCTCTACACTTAGAATTATAAGGGGTTCTGATGTTTTGGGTATTTCTATAAGGTCTCCTTTTAATCTTCTCTGTTAACCAGATAATCCAGTTCAGGCTTCCAGTGGTCCTTTGTATCATTATGGTTTGCAATGAAACCACTCCATGGCTTTGACTTCCTTTCAATTGTCTAGTGGATTCATGTGCAATATTCCAGCTGAGGCCTAACCAAGGACTTGTTGGAAGACTCATTGTTTTCATTCATATTTCATGTACTTAATTATAAAACCAAACATCCAATACATTTGCTTAACCTGCCTGTTTAAAGCTCTTCCTTTGAGACAAGAAGAAACCAAAAATCTAGGTTGCTTTAGAAACACAAAACATGGAGAAAAACAATTCAAGAAATGTGAAATTACTCATTCAACCCAAGGCACAACTTGCTCCACAGGTGAGTAATGCAAACAGAAAAAAAATAATCTTGTTCAAATAAAATCGAATAAGTGTTAATTTCTTTCAGGAAGAAGTCCATAATTAAGAAATTATGAAAATTATTTTCTTTCAGAGTTTTCACCAAATGAATTATAATAAAATATATAATTTCACACTGCTGGATTAAACTTGGGCAAATCATTAGTCATTTGCACAAAATCATTTTTCTTATACAGCTGGCTCTGTTTCTGTGTTACTAATTCATATGACACTCTTAAAAAGGTTTATATACGTTTACATAATTTATTTGTCTGATGTGGTATTTACAGAAAAACCAATGTGTTTTGATTTGTAGGTAGAACCTGGTAATTCTCAATATTCCTTCCAATTCTCAATATTCCACTGAACAATTAGTGAGCAGTAGTTACGAAAAAAAGCTACCCAACTATTTATAAATTGTCCAACACATCAAAGTCTTTCCTTAAATAAAGAGGCCAGTACCGACTCCCCTACGCCCTAAATAACTGATGCATCACCTTCCTATTTTTTGCATTAATTTAAATCGATTTCCCTTTCAGAAATCCCTTTGACTTTGCCCGATTAATTCAAATTTATACCTCAAACATAGAAAATAGGTGCAGGAGTAGGCCATTCGGCCCTTCGAGCCTGCACCGCCATTCAATATGATCATGGCTGATCATCCAACTCAGTATCCTGTACCTCCCTTCTTTCCATACCCCCTGATCCCTTTAGCCACAAGGGCCACGTCTAACTCCCTCTTAAATATAGCTAATGAACTGGCCTCAACTACCTTCTGTGTCAGAGAGTTCCAGAGACTCACCACTCTCTGTGTGAAAAATGTTTTTCTCATCTCGGTCCTAAAGGATTT
Organism: Amblyraja radiata; assembly: GCF_010909765.2. Classification (NCBI taxonomy): domain Eukaryota; kingdom Metazoa; phylum Chordata; class Chondrichthyes; order Rajiformes; family Rajidae; genus Amblyraja; species Amblyraja radiata. The sequence goes on along the minus strand of NC_045964.1, from coordinate 52,178,840 downwards.
CCCCTTTATCCTTAAACTGTGACCCCTTGTCCTGGACTTCCCCAACACCGGGAACAATCTTCCTGCATCCAAGTACCTATAGTAATATCATTATTTATAGCTTGCAGGATATTCCTAATTTCAAACATTTAGATAATTAGCACGTGGGTACCTGCTTTCAGTTTCATTCTTTTTTTTTAATTAAATTATATTTTCTATTTTCCTATTAAGTAGATCCTTCCTCACATCTAGGGAATCTAAAACCAATACGTGAATAATTTCACCAGCCACTTCTTTTAACATCCAAGGATGAAGTCCATCATGATACAGAACCCTATCAGCTCACAACAGATCCTTCTGTTCTTGTACGCTCATTAGGGATTTTTTTTTGTGCACTCACTTGTTTTCTATGTCCTCTCCAATTGCAATGCCTAATGGGCCTGTCCCACTTAGGCAATTTTTTAGACAACTACAGATGATTAGTTTGTCGCCACACATTCGCCAGTGGTTGCCGGGAGTAGTTTCCTCAGTCGCGCAGACATTTGTAGCGTCTTTCTGGTCGCCGCTAAATTTTCAACATATTGAAACATTTTGGCGACAATGGGTATGACGCCAAAGAGAGTAGCTTGATTCTCCCAACGTAGGTGCTGTCGTAGGATAACGTAGGTTGTCGCCGGTTTTTCAGCGACCTGCTACGACTATGCCAGTCGCCGGCAGTTGCCTAAAAAAATCGCCAAGTGGGACAGGCCTATCACACTCAATGAAATCAGATTGCCACTTTTATACCAACTTACTAATTTGAAAAACCTTGCTACTCTAAATTGTTTATACTGCTCTGAATATTTTAGCGTTAAAACATGTGGTTTAATTTATAACTATCCAGGATATATGGCAGCCTACAATGCACAATGAATTCTGAAAAAAATCTCTCAATTACTTTGTGGATTGCCCACAAACCATCCGATTGGGATGCACGGTGGCACAATCAGTGCTGTTGACTCACAACTCTAATAAACCTCAGGTACTGTCTGTGTGGAGTTCGCACATCTACTCCATGGCATTACTTTTTTTGTAAACCAGCATCTATAGTTCCTTGTCTCTCCATGGCAGTATGGATTTCCTCCTGGTGTTCTGGTTTCCTCCCAAATTCCAATGGCATGTCAGTAGGTTAAATGGCTGCTGCAAATTATCCCTTATCATAGGTTAATGGAAAAATTAAAAAAGGGGAGGTTATGAGGAGGTTCAACTGAAAATACATTGCGATCTCAGAAATCCAATTAGAAAATGGGACTAATGGGAATTATCTCGATATCTTGAATTAATCCTACAGTATGGGTTGAATAGCCACCTCTTGTGCCATTACAAATATATAATAAGATGATATTCCTAATGGCTGCATTATTTTAAGAATGCAAGAAACAGAAGCTAGAATAGGCCATCTGACTCACTATTCAGGGTTCCCTCACTATTCAGTTGGATTAGAGCTGATTTGATTACTATAGGTGTCAGAAGTTACGGGGAGAAGGCAGGAGAATGAGGTTAGGAGGGAGTGATGGACCAGCCATGGTTGAATGGCAGAGTAGACTTGATGGGCCAAATGGCCTAAGCTTATTATTTTCAACCTCTATTTTTCAGCTTGATCTCCATAACTCTTGATTTCCTGCAAGCCTAAAATCACTGTGTAAACATTACAGACTGAGCATCTCCAGGGCATTCAAAAAGTATTCAGACCCCTTCACATTTTATGTTACAGCCTTATTTTAAAATAGATTACATTCATTTGTTTAATGATCAATCTACACACAATACCCCATAATGAAGAAGTGAAAACAGGTGTTTAGAAATAAATAACTGAAATATCACATTTACATAACTATTCAGACCCTTTGCTATGACATTCAAAATTGAGCTTATATTCATCCTGTTTCCATTGATTATCCTTGAGATGTTTCTACAACTTGGAGTCCACCAATAGTAAATTAAATTGATTGGGCATGTTTTGGAAAGGCACACACCTGTCTATATAAGGTCCCACAGTTGACAGTGCATGTCAGAGCAAAAACCAATCCATGAAGACAAAGGAATTGTCCATAGACCTCCGAGAAAGGATTGTGTCGAGACACAGATCTGGGGAAGGGTATAAACCAATTTCTGCAGCGTCGCAGGTCCCGAAGAGCACAATGGGCACCGTCATCTAAAAATCAAAGAACTTTGGAATCACCAGGACTCTTCATAGAGCTGGCCGCCTGGCCAAACTGAGCAATTGGGGGAGAGGGCCTTGGTCAGGGAGGTGACCAAGAACCCAATAGGCACTCTGACAGAGCTCCAGAGTTCCTTGGTGGTGATGGGAGAAACTTCCAGAAGGAAAACTATATCTGCAGCACTCCACCAATCAGGCCTTTATTTTTAGTGGCCAGCCGGAAGCCACTACACAGTAAAAGGCACATGACAGCCCACTTAGAATTTGCCAAAAGGCATACGAAACAAGATTCTCTGGTCTAGTGAAACCAAGATTGAACATTTTGGCCTGAATGCTAAGTGTCACGTCTGGAGGAAACCAGGCACCACTCATCCCCTGACCAATACATACCTACGGTGAAGCATGGTGGTGGCAGCATCATGCTGTGGGGATGTTTATCAGCGGCAGGAACTGGGAGACTAGTCTGGATCAAGGGAAAGATGAACGGAGCAAAGTACAGAGAGAGCCTTGATGAAAACCTGCTCCAAAGCGTTCAGGACCTCAGACTGGGGCGGAGGTTCACCTACCAACAGAACAACGACCCTAAACACACAGCCAAGACAATGCAGGAGTGGCTTCGTGACAAGTCTATGAATGTCCTTCAGTAGCCCAGCCAGTGCCCGGACTTGATCCCGATTGAACACTGAAATAGCTGTGCATCGACGCTCCCCATCCAACCTGACAGAGCTTGAGAGGATCTGCAGAGAAGAATGGGAGAGATTACCCAAATACAGGTGTGCCAAGCTTGTAGCATCATACCCAAGAAGACTTGAGGCTGTACTCACTGCCAAAGGTGCCTCAACGAAGTACTGAGTAAAGGGTCTGAATACTTATGTAAATGTGATATTTCATTTATTTCTTTTTAATTACTTTGCAAAAATTTCTAAACACCTGTTTTCGCTTTTTTATTGTGGGGTATTGTGTGTAGATTGATGATAAAAAAATTTGTTTAATCCATTTTAGAATAAGGCTGTAACGTAACAAAATGTGGAAAAAGTGAAGGGGTCTGAATACTTTCTGAATGTACTCTACAGCCCAATAAATAAGTTTAAATATTCCCTACCCAATGAATTAAGGATTTGTTCTTCACCTGAAGTCTTACATAGGCTTTTCTTGATTGCAAGACTTTAGTTCCATAGTCCCAGTTAGAGGAATAACATCGCAGCATCCACTTTTGTAAAGTGCTCTGGTGATTTTATATCTTTAAGAAGCCCCACGTTGCTCAATCTCTTCTCTTCTCATTGGACAGCCCTGTGAATTCAAAAGTCTTTCCAGGGAACTTTTGTTCCTATTGGCTCTAAGTAAGCATGTAATTATTTTGGAACTGAAATAAAAAATGTGGTCTCACAAAAATCCCAAACCATTTCAGCCACACTTTGCACATAGTTCAGGTCACTTGAGTATACAAGATGGTATGTCCAACAGACCATGGTATTTCTGCCAGGTCTGAGGGCTTAATTTTCAGTCATGCAAAGTCTGCATTGGTACATTGATGGCAATGGTAAAATTCATCATCAATGTTTCCAATTTCTGCAAAATGAATTTCAATTTCCTGAATCTCACTATGAATTTTTAACCAACAACATAGTGATTGGGTAGATTTTGTCCTCAAGCCTCTTGACTGGACTTAAACCTAGAACCTTCATATTCAGTTAAAAAAAAAGAAAAGAAAATGTTACCAGTAACTGAGCCACAATTAATTAATGCTATGTGGAATTCTGAAAAGATATTGATAAGAAATGTAATAAGTTCAGCAAGGAACCATATTCTAGGGATCAGAAAACAGTTGGTTACCCACATCATTAGATTCCTTAATGATTCTGAAACCAATGAAAGCAAGCTCACAAATTATAACATATTCAACAGAATTAAATGTTAGTAGAATAAAATATCTAAAAATGTATGGAGTTACATGGAAAATTTGGGTTAACCCAAGAACTATAAAATCCACAAAGGTTTTAAGAGTTCCGAGTTACACCTTTTATTAATTGCAAAAAATAAAGATGTTGCATTACTGTTTTGATGAAAAGTCATCAACTGTAAATATTAAAACTTCTAGGAATATATGTGGCATGCTTATTATTTCCAATTACTTTATTTTTTGCATTATATTAACACCCAATTATAATCAAGGCTATATAAAGTATAAACTATATAAATTATAAACTATATGGGATCATGGACTATACTGGGAGCTCAAGGAAAAAAATGTGCATTGAAAGTGAAATTTGTTATAATAAGAATCCTCTAACATTCAGAAAGGGAAGTTTATTTAATTGCCGGTAAATTGATCTCTATAACTCTAACCCAAATGCCACTGTATACATTTCAGATTGAGCATTCACATTTTTACAGGGCAATCCTAAGCATTTTACTAAAAATTGCATTAGCCATTGTTTTTTGATACGTCAGATGACAAAAGTATTGCTTATCAGTCAGAAAACAAAGTTAATAAAAATGACAACCATAGTAATGCAGGAGAGCATTGTTCTATTCTAATATAGCATAACTGATTACATAAATGTAGATGACCAACTGTTTACATGAACTCCACCAATAATTGCATTTGAGAGCATACTAGCCGTCACAAATTTCTTTCACACCATTGCAGCAGTGTTTATTGTATGTTTAAATGTACCCCATAAATACTGCACTAATAAATCTGGAGCCCAGCAAGCTTTCAAAGCAGTTGTTTCTCAAATTTCATAGCTTCACTCAACCATAAAGCTGTCAAGTTGTTTCAAAGATGGCAAATTGAGGTCAGCATCATTTGAGTTCTTTCCCCCTTCCTCCAGTTTCCTCTCGAGTAGATTTGGAAAATGTAAATGTCTCCCAATAATTTCCAAAAGTAGAATATTCCTATCTTTCTTAATATATCTTGGAAATAAATAAAGTGGGGATGTTTCAAAGCTCAAGGACTATTATTTACACAAATTAGATTAACATTGCTGGAACAATATTTAAATGACTACTAAAAAAATAGCATATTTTCCCAAGGACAGTTGCAATATCTTTAAATAATATATAGTATTAGATACTAAATTCCATGATCACTGGTTAACAAACAAAATGCTAATTACGGAATGGTCAAGAGTACCGTTTCTGGACTACTTCATATTTGTTTTCTAAAATTGGTGATCTTAAATGAATTGTGCTGATTACATTTCATCATGCATACTTTGTAAAGTGCTTTGGCATCAACCCGCAGTTTCCTGCATCAAGGAATGCCACCAGATTCAATGGCGAAGTATATTGAACAAGATTAAAAGCAGGAGAAAGTGGTACTGAAAATCTATATTGTCAGTATTTCCCTGTAAGAATAAGATGCACAACACATCATCCATAAGGAAAAAGGGATGAGCTCATAAATGCAGTGATGTCACTGTCAGACATATACCAAGGACCAAAGAATATGTAGTATGTTTGTCTTTCTTTTAATATTAAATAATATTTTATTTATTTTAATATTAAAAACCCCTCAAGTAATGCTTGTTGTTATTCATGATTTTATTAAATTTGTGCAGTTATTTAATTATACCAACTCAAAAAAAATTAATAACTTTATACTTTACATGATTTGCACACGTTGCTGAGAATATCCAAACCTTATTGTCAGTATTTATTTAGTTTTGTCCACTTTTCAAAATCCACGGTCATTGAAAGCCTACACCACCTTGCAGATGAAGCCAGGATTTCTACAAATACCAACTTTATTTGTACAAGGACGACAACACTCTGAAAAGTTTACAGCGTAAATATACTTATAGATACTTTTGGAACCTGTATTAAATGCAAAATCAGCAGAAGTTAATTACATTATTTTGGTCATCACCTAACAATAATATCCAAATTTTCAGCTGGCGTTTTCAGTTTATAAATTATAATCACAATGAAGTAATTCATTAAGGCTTAACAAATTTAATGTCTAAAAATTGATTTCCAAACAGTTGCCATGACATCCACATTCCCTCCATTCACCTTATCACAGTCGAGCAAAAAAAAACCACAAAATGTCATCATTAAATTGACGTTCTACTAATCCAGCTATTAGGCAAATACAAAATCTTGTATTGGCTTTCCACCCACTTCCACCATTATTGTGGAACTACACGCATAGACATAAAAGCAAGAAAATGAACGTATAATCAAAGAAAAATTATCTTGGCCAATGATGTAGATTTATGGCATCTTAAAAGGAGCAAAATAAAATTAAAATGTAGAATGTATGGCGGAGGAGGGGGACTGCAAAATTCTAACATGTGGTGTTCAAGTGACTAAAACCATGGCAGTCAACAGTGAGGCTATATACAAGAGTGCTATATACAAGGCTCGTTAGAGAAAATACACTGAAAAGAACCATACAGTTATAAACATGATGAACTTTAAATATGACACCCCTGAAGCACGAGCCACAATTAGGGTTGGTGGATGAATGGGGCTTGGCAAACATAGGAAACACACAGCAGAAACTTGGATGAATGGAATTTATTGACTGTGGATGGGCGCGAGGGAAATAATAAGTAATTTGTTATAAAAAGTTGAGTTAAGTCAAAACCAAGGATAAGGATTTCAATGGCAAATTGAGTGAGGTAGGGACAACGTTAGGCTGTGTACTCTAGCAGAAGTAGGTGGTCTTTGTCAGAGTCATACTGCAAAGGAACTGGCTATGCAGCCCACCGTGTCAATGTTGACCAATGGACATCCTTTCTTATTACACATTTTCCACCACTTGGCCCACAGCCTTCCATGCTCAGCTGATTCAATACTCATCTAGATTCTTCTTATGCTATTAGCGACACTATTTCATAGAAACATAGAAAATAGGTGGAGTAGGCCATTCGGCCCTTCGAGCCTGCACCGCCATTCAATATGATCATGGCTGATCATCCAACTCAGTATCCCATCCCTGCCTTCTCTCCATACCCCTTGATCCCTTTAGCCACAAAGGCCACATCTAACTCCCTCTTAAATATAGCCAATGAACTGGCCTCAACTACCTTATGTGGCAGAGAATTCCACAGATTCACCACTCTCTGCGTAAAAAATGATTTTCTCATCTCGGTCCTAAAATACTTCCCTCTTATCCTTAAACTGTGACCCCTAGTTCTGGACTTCCCCAACATCGGGAATAATCTTCCTGCATCTAGCCTGTCCAACCCCTTAAGAATTTTGTAAGTTTCTATAAGATCCCCCCTCAATCTTCTAAATTCTAGCGTGTACAAGCCGAGTCTATCCAGTCTTTCTTCATATGAAAGTCCTGCCATCCCAGGAATCAGTCTGGTGAACCTTCTCTGTACTCCCTCTATGGCAAGAATGTCTTTCCTCAGATTCCATCAATCTCTCCAGCAATGCACTCCAGGTACTCATCACTCACTGGGAGGAAAAGGTTCTCCTCTTGCCCCCCGAGAATCTCTTACACGTTCCTGTTGTGGAGCATGTGAAAAGTCCAGTTCATATACAAGTACGTGCAATAGATTCTTTTTTTTTTTTATTGTTCCTTTATAAAATGTCCTCTTTTCCGAGTTTCAGTATGGAGTGTTATGCAGCCTTAGGTCTGTGCATGCGTATTGGGGTAGGGGATAGAGAAAATATGCCTCTGATTCTGAACCAGGTTAGACTGGGAAGGATTCTAATTAAGTATGTGAATTTAGTTGGCTTTAATTTCAATTGCAATACATTTTAAAATATTTAATATTATTTTAAACTGCAGAAGGGCTTTGCCAGTTGTCAAAGCTTTCAGAGGTATTTTGGGAACACAAATCATGGAGGAAAAAGGAAATTTATATTAGTTCAGTTTCAAAAAAAATTAAATCAATTATTAAAATCATGAAATTGTAGTGGCCTGGTCAAGGTCAGGAAAAGACCAGATGCCAGGCGGATTCAAAAGAAGCTTTTTAATTCCAACAGTCAGAGTACACACCACGACACCCTTGTCAGAACCCCTAGGAAGTGTCGTCAGGAAACCCCGTGGCAGGCCAACGCCCGTCCCTCAATCGGCGAGGGGGATGATCCAAGGAGTGGCCTACCCCCCAGGGACCGCCACAGGACCCCCCAAGTACCCGAGGTACGAAACGGACAGGAGGGCGTACACGGCGGCCAGCCCGGGTGCACACAACGCTCGGCCCCGGAACAGGCGACTGATCAACAAGTGCGGGGGACGAAGTAGCCAGAGGAGGAGGTACCCTAGACAGAGGCCGCCCTCGCTTATGGGGCAGCGCTACCAGCGCCGGCCGATCGATATCAATATGTGCTGGCTTCACAGGACCCCCCATGTCCAGGACGAAAGTCGACGAGCCATGTTCCAAGACCCGGAAGGGACCTTCGTACGGCCGCTGTAGAGGTGTCCGATGTGCATCCCTGCACAGAAAAACAAACTGGCAGTCCTCCAGAGCAGGACGGAAGGACCCATGACAAGAAGTGGGCACCGGCGCCAGCTTGCCCACCGTCTGTCGAAGACGTTACAGAGCGTCCGAAGGCTGCTCCACCTGGCCACGTGCCGGCGGGATGAACTCCCCAGGCACCGTTAACGGAGACCCATACACCAACTCGGCGGAGGAGGAGGCCAAGTCCTCCTTGGGTGCGGTGCGTATCCCCAGCAAAACCCACGGTAGAGCGTCTACCCAGTCTGGGTCAGTGAGCCGCGCCCTCAGGGCACCCTTAAGCTGTCGGTGAAACCGCTCCACTAGGCCGTTCGACTGCAGGTGGTACGCCGTCGTGTGGCGCAGACGAACACCCAGGAGGCGTGCCATGTCCGACCACAGCTCTGACGTGAACCGAGACCCCGGTCGGAAGTTATGTCCAGTGGAACACCGAACCGGGCGGTCCAGTGCGCCAACAATGCTCAAGCACAGGTGGTTGTTGCGGAATTCTGTAGCGGAATGGCTTCAGGCCACCGCGTGAAGCGGTCCACAACGGTGAATAGATGCGTCATGCCCTGGGACAACGGCAGCGGCCCCACGATGTCCACGTGAATGTGGTTGAAACGTTTCTGAGGAATGGGGAACTCCTGCAACGGCGCGTGCACGTGTCGTTGCACCTTGGCGGTCTGGCACGGGATGCAAGTGCGCGCCCAATGTCCAACCTCCTTCCGCAGCCCGTGCCACATAAAGCGGGAGGCTACCAGGGCTGTTGTCGCCCTGATGGAGGGATGCGCAAGTCCATGGAGCACCTCAAACACCCTGCACCGCCAGGCAATGGGGACGATGGGTCGCGGAACTCCAGAGGAGACATCGCACAGCAGCGTGGTACCCCCAGGACCACAGACAACATCCTCCAACTGCAGACCTGAAACCGCCGTACGATAGGCGGCCATCTCCTCGTCGACAAGCTGAGCGGCTGCCAGGGCGGAATAGTTGATCCCCTCACCGACTTGGAGAACCGTGTGGACTGCAGGTCTTGATAAGGCATCGGCCACCCTGTTAAATTTGCCCTCAACGAACCGGATGGAGGTGGTGTACTCGGACACATACGCCAACTGCCTCTGCTGCCGGGCAGACCACGGGTCTGATACCTTGGCGATCGCGAAGGTTAGCGGCTTGTGGTCCGTGAATGCAGTAAATGGTCTTCCCTCCAGAAAATAGCGGAAATTACGTACGGCGAGATACAGGGCAAGGAGCTCACGGTCGAAGGCGCTGTAACGACGCTGAGGACCACTGAGATGCCTGCTGAAGAAGGCAAGTGGCCGCCAGCAACCCTCAACGAGCTGCTCTAACACTGCCCCAACCGCAACCTCAGAAGCATCCACCGTCAAGGCGGTCGTGGCGTCCTCTCGTGGGTGGACGAGCATTGTGGCATCAGCCAGTGCCTGTTTAGCCCTCTCGAATGCCGCTGTTGCTTCCACGGACCAATCAACCTCCCTGCGATGACCAGCAATCAGGTGGAAAAGCGGACGCATGACTGCGGCTGCTGACGGCAGGAAGCGGTGATACAATGTGACCATCCCCACGAATTCCTGCAGGCCCCTAACTGTGGTCGGACGGGGGAACCTGCGGATAGCGTCCACCCTGGTCGGCAGAGGCACCACCCCTTGTGCAGTCACGCGGTGGCCGAGGAAGTCGATAGCAGTCACCCCGAAACGGCACTTGGACGCGTTGATAGCCAAAGCGAAATCGCTGAGGCGCTGACACAGTTGACGGAGGTGGATGCAGTGCTCCTGTCGCGAGCGACTGGCCACCAGAATGTCGTCCAGGTACACAAAGACAAAGTCCAATCCGCGGCACATGCAGTCCATAAGCCGCTGAAATGCCTGCGCGGCGTTCTTCAACCCAAACGGCATCCGCACAAATTTGAATAGACCAAATGGTGTAATAATGGCCGTCTTCGGGATATCGTCAGGGCGGACCGGAAATTGATTGTACCCTCGCACGAGGTCCACCTTGGAAAATACGGATGCTCCGGCCAGATGAGCATTGAAGTCCTGAATGTGCGGGACCGGATACCTGTCGGCGACGGTCGCATCATTCAGGCGACGGTAATCCCCACACGGGCGCCAGCCCCCGTTCTTCTTAGGGACCATGTGGAGCAGTGACGCCCATGGGGTATCGGAGGGACGCACGATGCCCATCGCCTCCATCTGGCGGAACTCCTCCCGAGCTAGACGGAGCTTGTCTGGGGCGAGACGACGTGCCCGGGCATGCACAGGCGGGCCAGTAGTGGGGATATGGTGCTCCACCCCGTGCTTGGGGGTGGAGGAGCAGAAGTGGGGTTCGAGAATGCCGGGAAAATCTGCCAGGATGCGCGTGAAAGTCGCATCCACGGATGACAGGGGGCCATCAGGGCCAGAGCATCCGTGTTTTCCAAGATGGACCTCGTGCGAGGGTACAATCAAATTCCGGTCCGCCCCGACGATATCCCGAAGACGGCCATTATTACACCATTTGGTCTATTCGAATTTGTGCAGATGCCGTTTGGGTTGAAGAACGCCGCGCAGGCCTTTCAGCAGCTTATGGACTGTGTGTGCCACGGCTTAACTCGCCTCGCAGTTAGTTGGTCAAGCGAACCAACCAAGTAATAGTACTTAGTCTCATCCTGCGTGATACCTCTCACAGCAAACTGTGCCTCTGCCTGCTGGAACCAGGTTTCGGGTTCTTCGGTCCACAGAGTTGGGAGCTTCAGCGCAACAGCGTTATTATCCCTCACGATGCATGATGAACGACGTGGGGTCACCAGTGTAGTGGCCTGGTCAAGGTCAGGAAAAGACCAGACGCCAGGCGGATTCAAAAGAAGCTTTTTAATTCCAACAGTCAGAGTACACACCACGACACCCTTGTCAGAACCCCTAGGAAGTGTCGTCAGGAAACCCCGTGGCAGACCAACGTCCCTGTCCCTCAATCGGCGAGGGGGATGATCCAAGGAGTGGCCTACCCCCCAGGGACCGCCACAAAATGGTCATTTCATTCTTTTTTAAACTATGGAGAAGTTGCACTTCTCCACATATAGTCAGGCATTTATGAAGAAAAAGATTTGTTGAGAATGTCTGAGAAAAACAGACGGACAGAGGCTAACAGGTCAACTCCTGGAATGCTTATGGTTGCTGTTTATTAAGTTCTGCAAAGTAAAAGTTAAACTTGGTCACCAGGAAATCATAAGCCTTGAAACAACTTAAATTGCTGGAAACAACCAAACATCGTCAGAGAATTGTAGAAAGGTGAATCGCAAAAGGCCTTTTCACCCATCATGATGGAGAACGTTCTACATAGTTCAGTCACACATCCCATTCCCTGATCTGTTGAATTGGAGATTTCAGCACAATTTGATTTTCAAATACATTTTTAAAATCAGTTGAGTGTTTCTGCTTCCACCATCCTTTCGGTGGTGATTTCAGATCTTCAATGCTATTTAAATCCACTTACCCTCATGACTGAACTCATTTTCTATGCAATATAAAGCTATCTTAGCCTCAACTTTTGAAATGTCTTGATTTTATTCACCAAGAGCTACCAGCCTTGGAGGGCATCTACCACACGCGGTGCCTCAGGAAGGCCCTCAGCATCCATAAGGACTCATCACACCCCTGCCACGGTCTGTTTCAACTACTTCCCTCCGGCAGACGTTACAAGGCCTTCTACGCCCGAACCTCCAGACTCAGGAACAGTTTTATCCCAAGAGCTATAGCGGCTCTGAACCGGCCCTAATGAGTGCCCCCCACCCACCCCCTTTGGACAGTCTCCCTCAGATGGTCACGTCAATCAATTCAGCTTGTTTATTTATGTATTGTATTTATTTACCTTTCTTGTACATCAGTGGAGCTGCACACTAAATCTCGTTGCACTGACGTGCAATGACAATAAAAGATATATTATTATTATTATTATTATTATTATATTATTATTATATTATTCATTTAAATCTCCCCTAAACCTCCATTGTATTAATGAAACTGCTATATTCTAATTAATTAAGTTTGAATTGTTCACCTGAAGTAACTCAGAGCTATAGAGAATGGAAACAGTCCCTTTGGCCCAACTCATCCATGCTGACCAAGTTGCCTAACCAAGTTAGCCTGTACCTGGCCAATATCCATCAAAACCTTTCCAATCCATATACCTCTCTAAGACTCTTTCAAATGTTGTACTTATACCTGTCTCTGCCATCTCCTCTGTTAACTTGTTCCTTATATGCATAACCCCATTTGTAAAAGAGTTATTTCTCTGGTTCCTCGTAAATCTTTCCCCTCTCACCTTCAATGTTCTCTAGTTTTAAACTCACCTCTTTGAAAATACTGTGGCTATTCACCCTATCTATGCCCTTCATCTAAATAACTAAATGTCTCATCTTGACCACTTCCTGTCTGCGCTGTATATTAATTTTAGAAAAAACGCTACCATATAACCATATAACAATTACAGCACGGAAACAGGCCATCTCGGCCCTTCAAATCTGTGCCGAACACTTATTTTCCCCTAGTCCCATCTACCTGCACTCAGACCACAACCCTCCATTCCTTTCCCGTCCGTGTACCTATCCAATTTATTTTTAAATGATAACATCGAACCTGCCTCCACCGCTTCCACTGGAAGCTCATTCCACACAGCTACCACTCTCTGAGTAAAGAAGTTCCACCTCATGTTAGCCCTGAACTTCTGTCCCTTAATTCTCAAGTCATGTCCTCTTGTTTGAATCTTCCCTACTCTCAATGGGAAAAGCTTATCCACGTCGCTATATATCGCTATGATATTTGGCCATCTTACTCACAATCCTCCTGCGCAGAGGCGGCCCTGAGGATTTTTCCGATCGATGAAAAATAAAAAAGTTATGAGTGGTTAAAAAAATCTTGAGATCAGCTGATTGGTCCTCTCACCTGTCAATCACCACAATGAAGGTAACGCCCCTTCGGGGGGTTGGGGGGGGGGGGGGGCAGGACTATAAAACCCTGGATGCCTGGACGCGAGTCAGTCACTCTTGAAGATCGCGAGGGAGAGTCCACAACTGTGATTCTAAGCTGTGAATCAACTGAACTGTGAGTCTACAATGTACTTGCAATAAATGATTTGTTAGCCCTTAATGACAATGCAATGAGTTGTTTGGCAAATTGGTGGTCTGCACTCTGCTTGAAATGCTATGAAATGGAATTTGGTGGCCTGCACTCTGCTTGAAATGCTATGAAATTGAATTTGGTGGCCTGCACTCTGCTTGAAATGCTATGAAATTGAATTTGGTGGCCTGCACTCTGCTTGAAATGGAATTTCAAGGAATAGCCGTGAGTGAACTGCCAGCGCCCGAGTGACTGATCTGCCAGCCCACCAGCCCCGAGTAACTAAGCTGCCAGCCCACCAGCCCTGAGTGACTAAGCTGCCAGCCCAAACATGTGAACGCATCTCTTCAGTCCCCTATTCCCATCCTCCATATCCTCCCTCACCCCACACTCTACCAACTCTCCTCCGCTTCCTCCCCTCCTCTCTCTTCTCCCGTCCCCCATTTTCAGTTATATTGAAACATGCAAATTCCAATAAAATACAAGAATTCAATGTTTATTAATTGCATCAAATAGATTCAATGGTTAAAAATTGTTAAGAGTATTTCATGTAAAATTGTTTCAATTCGTACAATTTCTCACAAAGATAAATCCTTAACTGAGAAAAGCTATTTTGAACGCATATACTTTAAGAATGTAGGGAATTGCAAAATTCTGAAATCCACAAAATGAAACACTTCTTGGTCATTATAGTATATAATGGCAAAGAGACGGAAATCAAGAAGTCTGTTAAAAATGGAAAGCTTGTTAGTCACTGAGCAGACAACATTAAAGGTCTACTAAATGGTCATGCAGGAAATAACTGAAAGTCTGCAGAGTAAATTTGAAAATTTTCAGGTGTTGATTTACAACTGGTACGTTATGGACTACTGCATTTATATGAGCGGATAAAAAGGTTCTCCTCTAAATTGAAATACACCCAAACTGACCATCAGAGGTGTGCAGAACAGAATGTTTTCCTTTGTGTGGCAATAAACTATATACTGTCTATTATTAATTTCTGAAAGAACATTGAAAGGATATTCTTGAAATAATATGTATAAAAAATTGCCAAGACCACAAAGATTAAGGAACCCCATCTTGAAAAGCGGAATTGTACTTCTTAAGAAAAATTACATCTGCACACCTGCTGCTCTGTCTCTGTGCAGGAAACCAAACCAGATCCACATCATAAAGTGGTATAACACTACTTATTAAAGCATTAATCATGTTCGATTTTGTCCTGACAGACTGCCAAAATGTACCATTACATCACTAAAAATATCTATTAAGCAAAACCTGAGTTTGACATTTCACAGAAACGCACCAAGCTCAGAAGTATGACCTATTGTGAAGGGTCCTTTTCTATACTCACTTTTAATTTAAAAGCAGAGGATTAAATTGACAGTTTACATAGCATTTCTTCTGCAATCTGTTTGATTTAATTTGCAATTTAAAAATCTAGGCCTAACTCAATATCTTTTGGAAAATCTAGCAAATTAGAAACCGTAGGATTAAAAAAATATCCCACATAAAATGATTTATATTACTTCCAAAAGAATGTTTAACTTAATGAATGGTTATAATTTTAAACAGTGTAAATCTGTCAACACATATTGCCTTTAGCAATTTATAAATACTTACTTTTGCAGAACATTTAAAAATGTTTCTTAGAGAATGAAACAAAATTAATTTGTAAAATTACAGAAGCAATACCATTTCATTGCTCAGAAAAGAAAGCTGTAAATCACTACTAGAAAAAGCGCAGTATAAATATAGGTGCAAAACCATGAAATTAACAATTAATTCCAACAGGACTACAATAACTGCTGGCAAAGTTTCTTTTTACACTCCTCACCCCAAATGCAACCACACCACCACCACACTATTTGAGAGGGAGAAGGGTAAATCACAGGTGTCAGTATTAACAGTTGATCAAAGGGGACTATGGAGCCATGAGGGAGGAGCTGGCCAAAGTTGATTGGAAAGATACTCTAGCAGGGATGACAGTGGGACAACAATGGCATGTATTTCTGGGAATATTACAGAAGGTGCAGGATCGGTTCATTCCAAAGAGAAAGAAAGATTCCAAGGGGAGTAAGGGGCAACCGTGGCTGACAAGGGAAGTCAGGGACAGTATAAAAATAAAACTATCTTGACATGGAAGTTACTCAGGAGGATCAGTTTGGCCCTATAGTCCAGGATCTTTTCAAGATCCACAGTACATCTTTGTAACACACAGCATTATCTGAAGCTCCGGTTTGGGGAATTTTACTCTGATGACCACAGATGCCGATTCCAAATTTCATACAAAATTTATTAATTCCTTATGGAAAATCACTGTATTGTCGTACAAGCTCGCTATTGATGGCGAAGCTCAATCCATGAAGAAGGCATTCCTTTTCCACATTTTACATCACCTGTTTTAGCTACATGGCAAAATTGATGGCATGGTGGCCGTCTGAGTTTCTGAGCTATGACAGTTCTATTGTATAGTATCGTGTGTGTAAGAAGGAACTGCAGATAGACACAAAAAGCTGGAGTAACTCAACAGGACAGACAGAATCTCTGGACAAAAGGAAAATATTACGTTTTGGGTTGGGCCTGAAATCGGTTCCTGCACACCTTTGGAATGTGGAAGGAAACAAGAGCACCCGGAGAAAACCCATGCGATCAAAGGGAAAAGGAGCAAACTTCATACAGACTGAACCCATTTGAGGATCAATTCCAGGTTTCTGGCACTTTTAGGCAGCAGCTTTATGGCCAATGTACTGCCCCATAGTCTTGAACTGAATTAAAATATACAGCAGCTGTAAAGGGGGACATAGCGTCACTTAGAGATTGAAGACTGAAAATGGATAATTTCTTTTTTTTAGCAACCAAAGTTATCAAGGTATAATTTTTTTGTGCGTTAGAAAACAAAATATAGTGGCACAGCTGGTGGACTTGCTGCCTCACACGCCAGAGATCTGTGTTCGATCCTGTCCTCAGGCACTGTCTGTGTGAATTTGCACATTCTCTCTGCAAGCATGTGGGTTTCCTCCCACATCCCAAAGGCACATTGGCTTTGTAGGTTAACTAGTCTCTATAAAATTGCCCCCAATGTGTAGGGAGTGGGTGAGGAAAGTGGGATAACAGAACTGGTGTGAATGGGTAGACAAAAATGCTGGAGAAACTCAGCGGGTGAGGCAGCATCTATGGAGCAAAGGAATAGGCGATGTCTCGGGTCGAGACCCTCCTTCAGACTGACATCGGGGGGGGGTTGGGGGCAGGAAAAAGAAAGGAAGAGAAGGAGACAGCAGGCTGTGGGAGAGCTGGGAATGGGAGGGGAAGGAGGGAGAAAGCAAGGACTACCTGAAATTGTTCATACCGCTGGGATGTAAACAATCCAAGCGAAATATGAGGTGCTGTCCTCCAATTTGCGGTGGGCCTCACTCTGGCCGTGGAGGAGGCCCAGGACAGAAAGGTCGGATTCGGAATGGGAGGGGGAGTTGAAGTGCTGAGCCACCGGGAGATCAGATTGGTTATTGCGAACAGAGTGGAGGTGTTGTGTGAAGCGATCGGCAAGTCTGCGCTTGGTCTCACCGAGGTTGATCATACACTGAATTATCCAACCACATTTTTGTTTGGAAATGGAAAGAGATAATAGAAATTGCATTCATTGCAATGTGTAAAAAGAGTTGAGATACTGTATTATAATATATCATGTCTTGATGGGTGAATATGTTTAGTTTGTGACTTTATTTGAAGCAGAAATAATATGTGAATGCTTCAATGAGCATAATTCCGACTGGTAACTACGCACTTCGTCCGAGCACATTATCACACGCGTCATGCAAGCCATCTTAAATGACCACCTAAACTGTCATTTGGCATCCTAAAAGCTGCCTTGGTTGCCTGGCTGGAAACAGAGAAAAAAATGAGTCCTGTTTTTATGTTTCCACTCAATCCTTAAAAGAACCAGACAGGTAATTATTGTGCAAATTTGAATTTAATCCTTACCCTTGTGTTCCAAGCAGCTCATATTCTGGAACATCAGGTCCAAACATCTCCATCTGTAATGGTTGGTACATATACAAGGCCTCTTCAATCTTTGGCACAGGCTGCAAGGATATTTGCTGACCCTGTTTACAAAATATTTTGCACATTAGGTGTACTCATCCTCAAATAGATACAAATTTCATACTTAAAAGCATGTGCCATGTGTCAAACTATTACAATTGAAAAAGTATAGCTACCGTCTGCTTTAAGGAAATAGTCAAATCAAAGTTGTAAGATTCATTTTAAAGACATTTACAGAGTAACCTAGATTTTCCATCAAAAGTATTCCCCCTCCCACCACAACCCATTGGTTGAAAATTTGCAAAACTCACTAAATTCCAGAAAGATACCAAAAGACTGAAAAACAGCAATGTGATTTCCTTGTATAAAATGGGAGGAAGACAGAGGGCAGGGAACTATCAGCAAGTTAGTTTAATTTATATATTGTTGGGAAGATGCTGGAGTCAATCTAATTTGGGAAGGCAAAATATAATGAAACAGATTCAGCTTGGTTTTATGAAAGATGAATCATGTTTGACAAATGTTCTCAAATTATTTGAGGAATGTCAAGGAGCGAGAGAAGAATCTGGAGATGTCATGAAGATAGATTTCCAAAAGGCATTTCACAAAGTGCGACACAAGATACTGGTGCATAAATTAAGACACCAACGTATAGGAGGTTGCATGTTAACACAGATTGAAACTGGCTGTCACAGACAAAGAGTTGGAATAAATAAGTCATTTCAGGATGCAGGGATGTACATAGAGAATGTGTGAACCAGGACCCCAGTGTGTTGGAAGGAAGCACCAGAATTGGAGCCCTAGCAATCTGGTAGGGAGCATAGCAAACAACACCTGGTCGGATAGGTGCCAAATAACAGGAATTCTAAATAGTCATCGTGCCATACAGCACGGAAACAGGCCCTTCAGCCCAACTTGACCACACTGACCAAGATGCACCTGCTTGTGTTTGGCTCGAAACCCTCTAAATACTTTGTCCGTATAGCTGTCCAAAAATGTTATAGTATCTGCCTCAACTACCTCCTCTGGCCATTCGTTCCTTATATCCACCACCCTGTGTGTAAATCTTTCCCCTCTCACCTTAAACCTATGTCCTCTGGTTCTTGATTCCCCTACTCTGGGTAAAAACTCTGCATTCACCCTCTCTTTTTCACCTCATGATCTTATACACCTATTTAAAATCACCCCTCATCCTCCTGTGCTCCAAGGAATAAAGTCCTAACCTGCCAAACCTCTCTCTTTTGCTCAGGCCCTCAAGTCTTGGCAACTGAATAATCAGACAGTGGATTATTGGAGTTTAACTGCAATGTTGAATATAATATGTACAAAATATTTACTGTCCTCTATAGCATAACAAAGGATAATGTGGTGTTCCTTCAGATTTAATTGAGTTCCAGTGAAACTGTAAAAAGCCAGCAGCAGGGAGAGCAGTGTGCAAGTCAGGTAGAGATCAACAGCCAGAAGTGACTGGAAACTGTGCTGCTTGCAGACTGAAAGTAGTGATCGACAAAGCAGCCACCAATCCTGTAATTGATTACATCAATGTAAAGACAATTATATCATCAGCAGAGAATAAAATATCCCAAGTTAAAAGCCAAGTACGAATTTTATGCCCAGAAAAACAAGTGAAAGGAGGGAAGAGAATTAGATACACAAGACAGTTTTTCTCAAGATTCCAGCTTATTCAAACTACTAGAGGAACTCAGTGAGCCAAGCGGTTATACAGGGCCCTAGTGAGACCACACCTGGAGTATTGTGTGCAGTTTTGGTCCCCTAATTTGAGGAAGGACATTCTTGCTATTGAGGGAGTGCAGCGTAGGCTCACAAGGTTAATTCCCGGGATGGCAAAACTGTAATATGCTGAGAGAATGGAGCGGCTGGGCTTGTATACTCTGGAACGATGAGAGGGGATCTTATTGAAACATTCCGATTCAACTTTAATTGTCATTGTCAGTGTACAGTACAGAGACAACAAAATGCAGTATAAGATTATTAAGGGTTTGGACACGCTAGAGGCAGGAAACATGTTCCCGATGTTGGGGGAGTCCAGAACCAGGGGCCACAGTTTAAGAATAAGGGGGTAGCCATTTAGAACGGGGATGAGGAAGCAATTTTTCACACACAGAGTTGTGAGTGTGTGGAATTCTCTGCCTAAGAGGGCAGTGGAGGACAGTTCTCTGGATACTTTCAAGAAAGAGACTCTTGAAGATAGGGCTCTTGAAGATAGCGGAGTCAGGGGATATGGGCAGAAGGCAGGAACGGGGTACCGATTGTGAATGATCAACCATGATCACATTAAATGGCGGTGCTGGCTTGAAGGGTTGAATGGCCTACTCCTGCACCTATTATCTATTGTCAGTATATAAGGAGAAAAATGGACAGGCACGGTTTTGTATTGCAACCTGACACACTGTTAGTCCTTTTTCTCCACAGATACCACCTAGCCCACTGAGCTCCTCCAGAAGTTTGTTTTTTGTTCAAGGGAAGAGAACGGTCAAAGACGAACCACATGAAAGAATGAGAAAGGTGGAAATTGGAAGCAGATCAATTACATTTCCCAATTTCGGGCGTTGAACAAGAAACATGGATGCAAATCAAGCTGAGTTTACATTTTTACATGCAAGGTAAAGTGAGGTACAGTTACAATTAAACATTTCGCTTGCAGTAATGTCCCATGGATCCAGACAAAAAAAAACTAAACGATAAAAGAGGTAACCACCATGGAACAGCAAGTGTTCCACATTTCACAAAAATGCTAGGGCCCATGTTATTTTTTTTGGATGAACTGAAACAAAAGTGTCAGACAATGTAAAAATATAATCATCCAAGAGGTAGTGGCATAAAGACTGAGCCCGAGTTTAAAAGACCTTCTTGTGCAGACCAAATATATACATTTGAATAAAGATGAATTAATGTAAATTTAACCCTTAGCTAACACTTGACAACATTTTAGGAATAATCCGTGTAACTAATTATTTAAGTCTTTTTGTGATGCTCATAACTTTGTTTGTTAACAAAGTTGGTCTTTGACAAAGCAATTGATCTCCTGCAGTATTAGTCACGAACATGAAGGCAACTTGTTTAAATACTTGCGTTCAAGCATGACAATATGTGACAAAGATGAAGTGCATATTGTAGCACACCTCTTTAATTTAGACGTAAGAGTCTAAATTATCTCTATCTTGCAGTCAATAATTCCACAGGCACATGAGGTGATGTTGGAGGATAATAATGTTTTTGTTCATTTGCAGTTCTAATTAGATGTTAACACACCCCCCCCCCCCCCCCCCCCCAAAGACTTCAAACAGTTTTCAAAAATAAAATGAAAGTAGTTACAGGAATTATTTTGAGTTGTGAAAGTCAGCCCAAATATACTATATTTTTAAATTATTAATGATTTGTGTACAAGAGAGGTTTATAAGTATTGCACTAGCTTGGATGGAGCATACTGGTCAGCCTGGATTAGTTGGACCAAAGGACCCGTCTCCAAGCTGTATGGCTCCATGAAAGTGAGACTGAAATATTATTTTATAAATTTTACACGTTTTAAAATTCAGGGTGCAGTATAAAATTCGGTTTTGGATAAATAAATTCATGGTTTACACAATTAAACAACAGAGCAGGTGTGGAAGGAAGTGGACAGTCAATGTTTCCGGGTGAGACACTTCACTGAGACGGAAAGAGTAGTAGTAGGGGAAGTAGGTGATGAGTGGAGAACAAAAAACTGCAGATTCTGTAATCTGGTGAAGAATTGGACTCGATCCGAAACGTTAACTCTTCATTTCCTTCTACAAATGCTGCCTGACTAGTTCAGTTCCTTCTAGATACTCATTTTTGATACAGATTCCAGTGTCTGCAGTCTCTTGTGTCTTCAATTTAAAACTGACATTTGCTCAGAATCTAATGATAACTTTCATTATGTGAAGATAATTGTTATTTTGCAAATTAGATTAAAATTTACCAATATCTCTGGTTCTTGCCAGCTCACACTAACCATTACTTTTTTGGTAGACAAAAAGATGCCAGTACACATATAACAGTTCACGTGCCGATATTGGCTGCTGTGCATCAATCAAGTTTTTAAATTTTTAGAGGTACAGGTACACATACCATCACAAAAAGACACTGCTACTAACCTATTTACAAACTATATCTTCACTTACTGAAAGGTAACAAGAATTTTGTAAAGGGGCAAAAAACCTCCAACTGTGTTTTTCAAGTGCTTTTTGTGTGTTTAGGGAAGTAAAATATCTTATTCCAAAGGTGTGTCTGCAATGTTCAAGGAATTTGCACAAATTGAAATGGACTTAGATGGGTGGGGGCAGGGAGAAATCTTTCTGAGATGACTTTCAGCTGACAGCAAACACATGCAGCAGCTGCAATAACAATGTGGGTTCAGCAAAATGCTTTCAGAAACAAAAGAGTCACATTTAAATGAAGACACCAGTAGAAATGCTGTTAGCAATCGAAGAGTTAGTTTAACTTTCTTAATAATTACACCAAATGTAGTTCTAAGTAGATTAAATGTGTATACTGACAGTAGGCTCTTACTGCATTGTATGTACTCATCAGGCATGGGTCAATTGGTGGAGTCTAACCTCTTTTCAGAAGATTGTGGTTTCTTCACATTTCAGAGTTCTCACCATAAGGATCTCGGCTATCACATAAGCACAGCGCTGAGAGAATGAAGTTCTTAAGGATGAGACAAGATACAGTTGCCCCACCTTTCCTCTCAGTTGGATATAAACAATGTCATAGTATTATTTCAAAAAAGAACTGCAAGTTATCTCCAGCATCCTAACATTTCCTTTTCCTTGCACATCACCAAAACAGAAGGAGACACAAGAAACTGGAGCGCAAAAGCAAACTTCTGGAGATAGACTGTGGACCGAGGTGCTTTTTCGTTTCATTTTGTGACCCAAATCACATCTACCTGTATTTATAACATATTGTGTAAAAATATTATAGAAATCATAGCTGAAACTAGTCACGAACAAAACCTGCATATATTTTTAAAATATGAGAAAAAACTCTAATTTTCCGAGTAGTAATTGTCCAATCAAAGCACGTTTAACATTGAGATGGACGCCAATTGACCAATCACACGCTTTGTTTCATGCTAGCTAGGCAGCGAACACACTGGGATCATGGCTACCTCCTAATAACATCACAACAATAGCAAGGTTTCGAAGGAATAAAGGTAAAGCTAACCACTTACTGATAATTTTGTTTGACAACTGATTTACTTTTATAAAGTTATGATGTTGTGAACTGCGAACTGAAAATGATAAATAAAAATGTAGAAGGTTGACAAAAATGCTGGAGAGACTCAGCGGGTGAGGCAGCATCTATGGAGCGAAGGAATAGGTAACGTTTCGGGTCGAGATCCTTCTTCAGACTGATGTGGAGGTGGGGGGGGGGGGAGGGGTGCCAGGAAGAGGCAGAAACAGTAGGCTGTGGGAGAGCTGGGAAGGGGAGGGGAAGGAGGGAGAAAGCAAGGACTACCTGAAATTGGAGGTCAATGTTCATACCGCTGGGGTGTAAACTGCCTAAGCGAAATATGAGGTGCTGCTCCTCCAATTTATGGTGGGCCTCACTCTGGCCACGGAGGAGGCCCAGGACAGAAAGGTCGGATTCGGAATGGGAGTAGGAGTTGAAGTGCTGAGCCACCGGGAGATCAGGTTGGTTATTGCGAACCGAGCGGAGGTGTTGGGCGAAGCAATCGCAAAGCCTACACTTGGTCTCACCGATGTAGAACAGTTGCCACCTGGAGCTGCAGATGCAATAGATGAGGTTCGAGGAGGTGCAGGTGAACCTCTGCCTCACCTGGAAAGATGGCTTGGGTCCTTGGAGTCAAGGGGGGAGGTAAAGCGACAAGTGTAGCATTTCCTGCGGTTGCAAGGGAAAGTACCAGGTGAGGGGGTGGTTTGGGTGGGAAGGGAGGAATTGACCAGGGAGTTACGGAGGGTGCGGTCTCTGCGGAAAGCCGAAAGGGGAGGAGATGGGAAGATGTGGCCAGTGGTGGGATCCCGTTGGAGGTGGTGAAAATGTTGGAGGATTATCTGCTGTATGTGATGGCTATTGGGATGGAAGGTAGGGACAAGGGGGGATGTCCTTGTTACGAGTAGGGGGATGGGGATGGAGAGCGGAGCTACGGGATATAGAGAAGACCCTGGTGAGAGCCTCATCTATAGTCGAAGAGGGGAACCCCCGTTCCCTAAAGAATGAGGACATCTCTGATGCCCTGGTTTGGAACACCTCATCCTGGGTGCAAACGGAGGAATTGGGAGTAGGGGATAGAGTCCTGACAGAAAGCAGGGTGGAAAGAAGTGTAGTCCAGATAGCCATGGGAGTCAGTGGGTTTGTAGTAGATGTAGTTGTAGTAAATGTAGAGCTAGGGTTAGGATTAGGGTTAGGATCAGGGTCAGGGTTAGTGTCAGGGTTAGGGTCAGGCATTTTCGTCTCAGTGGAAGAGGGCAGGGGTCGACAACCTACGGCCAACGGGCCAGATCCTGCCTGTGACCCGAAAAAATCCAGCCCGCAAGCGTTTTTTTTTTCGGAGTACTTCCGTGACGGAGCTGACGCTATTGGGGTGCTGAAGGCGGCCCTGGGTCGAGCTGAGCAGCAGTTGGGGGGGGGGGGGGGGGAAGAGAGGGGGTCAGTCAGTCGGTTGGGCTGTCGGCCGGCCAGTGGATGCTGTGAGGGGTCGGTCGGGCTGATGGCCGGGCGGTGGATGCAGTGAGGGGTCGGTCGGGCTGATGGCCGGGCGGTGGATGCAGTGAGGGGTCGGTTGGACTGTCGGCCGGCAGGTGGGTGCAGTGAGGGTTCGGTTGGGCTGATAGCCGGCTGGTGTTGCAGTGAGCGAGCTGGCGGACTGACGGAGCCGGCACTATGGATGTGCTGAAGGCGGCCTGGACGGCGTGCAGGGCAGTGCTGCTCCCCACCATGTTGATATTCGGTGTAATCCTGACGTCGCTAATGATCTAGAAGAGCATGCTGGTCGAGGTGGACGTGCTGAGCGGCCACACGTACGGAGCCCGCAGCAGGTCCCAAAGTGGCTCCAGCCGTGGGCAGCTCTGGAAGGGGGACGAGTTAGGGTTAGGGTTAGGCATTTTCCTCTCAGTGGAAGATGCCTTAGCCTGCCCCCAGCCTGGCACTGCCCCAGTCCCCCAATGGCCATGACCCCCACTCTGCACACTGGCAGTCAGTGTAGTTCATTAAACTGGGGAACGCACAGGATCTGCCCTCTCCCATTATTTAGGCGGGGTCAGGAGCCGGTGAAACCCGGGACCTCTGCAGCAGTTCCGTATTCAATGTCCCCATATACAGCTATATATTATTGAGCACAAGAGGGCACTGTTACTTTTTCTAATTAGCTTAATTAATTAGTGTGCAACTTTTTGCACTGATGAGTTATGAATTCCTTATCAATGATGTTTTATCTAAATCAGTGCCAAATTTCAAGTAGATACCAGACATGCGTCACAAAAGTTAAAATCTAGAGCCCTTTTGGCACCTCGGCCCATGGCCTAAAAAACTTGGCAGGTTGAGCAGCATCTGCAGCTTAATATGCCTGTATGCGTGATACATACAGGTAAATATAATTGTTAAAAAGTCAATGAAGTAATCATATACTAAAATGCCAACCAATTAATTTATTAACAAATTAATAAATGATATACAAGCATTCTTTTAACTACACACTCAATACCTGCAAACATTGGGGTCAAGCAAATCTCATTCTTTCACGCCACAATATTGCATCTCCCCTTCAATAAACTTAGCTTTGTTAACCTCCAAAACCAAGGTCATTCCAGCCACAGCAGTCAATGAGCTGCAGCATGTAGACAGGGCTTGTGAACATGCACACTTAAAGACCGAACTCCAAGTTTTTGTTGACGTTCACTGAAGCATATGCAAGAAGGGGCCTTAAACTAAATGGTCATGTCTCTACCTATGTTCTTAACACCCTAGCCCTATCACCTACCGAGCAATAACATTCAAATCTGGAAGACATGGAATATTTCTCACATTTCTCAGTAAAGACAGACATTGCTGATGAAATTCAACACCATCTCACTGCATATTAATTGACTGCTCCTTAGGACTAATACATATGAAATGTATCCCGATATAAACTAATTTCATGTGACAAATTTAAGAACAAGTGCTAACCAATGTAACAGACATTACAATTCTGGTTTATATTCTTATTAAAGTAGCAAATGAAGTGTTTCTCACTGAGCCTGTACACCTCCAGTTATGAGTGAAAATGTGTTACTGGCTATCCAGAATTACCAATTTCATTCATTATAAAGCATTGAACCTCATATGGAGAATGAGTAAACTTGAAGGGAACTTCAAAAATAAAAATTGACATTCTATGTTTCTATTTATTTAACAAACTCTCAATAGACTAAGCAGAAAATAAGCCACATTGTGTTTAACTTATCATTAGCACAAACTTCATGAATTCTGACGGCATTTTTTCCACTTACTCAGTGTCCCAGAAGAATTTCAAAACCCAGAGAAAACACCAAATAGCTGAAAGTGTGACAACTCATGTGAAAATTATGCCTATTTCCTACCCAGATAATGGTGGAATGCAGAAAGCCCTTTACTGAAATTAGACAATAGACAATAGGTGCAGGAGTAGGCCATTCGGCCCTTCGAGCCAGAACCGCCATTCAATGTGATCATGGCTGATCATCCCCATTAATTAATTGTAACTTAAATAAATTTAATTTACATTTTATACAAATACTAAATGTGAAATAACTGCTCAATTCAATCGGTTTAACTCTTCTCATAAATGCTAACCATCAACAATGATTTGGTATGCACGGAAGTGCCAAGTGGCTGATGAAAAGCGACAGCTTTAATAATGAATGGGTTAAAATAGTTGTTATTGTGGAAAAATGTATAAAATGTACAATTATATACTGGGAGGTTTGTTAGGACTGTATTCTACCAGTTGCCATTGCACATGTTGGTGCCAATCAGACATTTGCAGCAACACTTCGCAAAACCCAATTAATCATTGCACCCTGTCCCTCCCTTCACAAAACTGGCAGTTTGCCAGTAAGTCAATCTTTTTCAAATAAATTCAATATCTTTCCGTATTCATTCAAAATTTAAAAAGTAGTATGGTCAATGACCTACACTGTAGTTGATTTTCTAGTAATGTTTTATCCTTATGTCAGCCAACTACTTTTTTTACCTCGCAGACAAGATAGTAATGGCTCAAGGCTTGTCGTGTACATTCATTCCATTGACCTCCGAAATGACCTATGCAAAGACAGTCATGCATTGCACAGTGGTATAAATCTTCACAGACAAGTAAAACCTGTTCTGCTTGGCACAAAGCCCTCTAGCTGTAAAATCTACTCACATTTATGGAGGAGGGCAAGAAGGGGCCACATTTACACAGCACATATCATTCACCATGTAGCACACTTCACACTTTAAAAAAAACAAATTATTAATTGCACAGCTTTCTGAATCCAAAGAAACAATTTAACAAATAAATACAAATTACTTGAATCTAATTAACCGCTGGGTGTTTAAACTTTCTTTTTTTTCAATTTTTGTCATATATATTGAAACAGGTTTTATGAGAATACAATAAAATTGAAGAATGATTTATCATTGACTGAATAGCTACCCAATTAA
Source organism: Amblyraja radiata (assembly GCF_010909765.2). Taxonomy (NCBI): domain Eukaryota; kingdom Metazoa; phylum Chordata; class Chondrichthyes; order Rajiformes; family Rajidae; genus Amblyraja; species Amblyraja radiata. The sequence goes on along the minus strand of NC_045964.1, from coordinate 52,151,436 downwards.
AATTATGCACCGGTGCACTAAATTTAACTTTTTCCAGAGTATTCATTGATCTTGGAGCAAATTCCTATTCCAAAAAAATAACTATTATCTACAATATTTTTCTTTATTGCTCAACAAATGCTGATAATTAGACAGCCATGCCTTTTCAATTTTTTGTTTTAAATGAAGTACAAGTACACATAAACTATGTACGCGCCCAAGTAGGACCGACTCACCTCACAGGCCTCCCTGCGGAGAAGCCGGGCAGCGAGGCCTGCCTGTCCCGAAGGAGCCTCAATGGAGGCGACAATGGGAGCCTCGGCGGCGGGTGCCTCGGCAGTAGCGCAAACCTCGACGGCAACATGCGCGCCGGCAGTAGTGGGGCCTCAGCGGCAACGGGAGCCTCGGCAGCGGGGACCTCGGAGGCAACGGGAGCATCGGGGGCCTCAGTGGCGGCGAGAACCTCGGTGGCGGTGGGGCCTCGCGATCGACAATCGATAAGCGTGAGGAGGGGGGAGGGGGGGGGGGAGTGGAAGACAATGAGGACCCAGCGTGGGGGGACCGCCATAAAGAACAATGGAGGACCCAGCATGAGGGGGACCGCCGTGAGAGACATTGGGAGAACAAAGGGGGACCCGGTGTAGGGGAGGGCACTCTAGAATCCTCTTCCCAAGGGATAAGTCTGGGTTCATTTGTTTGTTTGTTCATTTGTTCCGGTGAAGGCGCTGTGCACACAGCAGCCAGCCAACAGCCAACAGTCGCTTGTCTTTTTCTTTTTGTTTTCACTTTTAATTTCAAGTTTTTTTTGTGCCTTGTTACGTGTTGTGACTATTGCCAGACTAATTCCCCTCCTTGGATGAATAAAGTTTTATCACATGTATCGTACATTTCATGTTCCTAACTTCAGGACGGCTTTATCCTGCAAAATATTCTTTAAGACTAGGAAGTATGTACAGAAGTGCTCACCGCTTAGCAATTTCAACCTGAACATTTACTGTTTTTTCCCCCATTGAGAGAACCCAAGTTGAATTTAACTGCTAGCTGCTCAACAGTACAGGGGAAAGAAAATAACCTATCCCATTACTTAACCATGGTATTTGTTGGCTAATGCAGAGTGGCAAATTTCAACTCAGTCAATGCCATCTTGTCATTTTGACTGGAAGTTTAAACAGTGGAAATAAAATGAGAACTGAACTTTTAGTGTTTTAAAAACTTTTGTAAAATTCCTTTTAATTTCTAAGTAAGTTTTAATTTCTAAGCAAGATTAAATGCTTTCTTATTTTCATTTAATTTTGAAAGCTGTTTCTCGGCATTGGATTAGTGGGGCAGTTAACCTGGCAGAATTTTATTGTCAGTTCATATTGTCAGAGTTTGTCAAGAACATAAACCTCAAAGTAATAATGCCAATCCAACTCACCCTCACTTGAAAAATGCCGATGTAGCATCTCTGATATGCAAAATAAAGTTAACATGTCTGCTAAATAACTTATCAATGGGGTCCCATCTCTTCCCATCACTCAGGGATATTGGGCTATTGCAGGAAAGTGATGCTGAGGGATAATCTTGTTGGGTGACATAAAAGACATGATAATTTCATGTTCTCCTCAAAGATGTTGCTTGACCTGTTCATTATTTTCAGCATTTTATGCTATCAATTCAGATTTCTAGCATGCACAATATTCTGCTTATAACTCTTTCTTTTTTTTTTTTTTTTTTTAAAAGCTTAACAAATAAAGTTTAACCAAAAGTATAGGATGTAAATATTATAAACATGGCTTATCTACCTGACAGATGGAATTCAGTGATTCTCATAATCCCCTCCACACCCTACCCCCGTCTTGGGAATCTTGTTTGTCCACTGAAGGCAAGGAATGTGTCTGACCTGGTCCAATCCCAGAACCATTTCTCTATCAGAGCAACAAAACATTGCAACTCAGCTGAACTGGTGATTGACAGACAAACGGTAGGAAAGATGAATGCGGTATGGGGGAGGGAGAGGAAGGGTCATCAGAGGGATAAGGGAATGAGAGGAAGTAGAAGGAGAGAATAGAGGGATTGAAAAATAGAATGGGAAATAATGGACTGGTTATAAAAAATAAGAGAAAGGGGAGCATTAAAGTAAAATCTTACGATACACTAAAAGAAGGTGTGGGGAAGAAAAATTGTCATCTCACTCTCTTGCTTCCTTACTACATCCTGAACTAACCTATTCAGTTCAGCTCGTTGTGTGGGGACCTATGAGTCTTCCTCTATATTACATGGAGATACATAGCCACATCTCAACTGAAAATACCATTTCCCCTTCCACAGTTTTTCTGTAAAGAACTGCCTGTCCTTCATTTGGTGACTTCCCATGTTTGAAAACATAGAAACATAGAAAATAGGTGCAGGAGCAGGCCATTCGGCCTGCACCGCCATTCAATATGATCATGGCTGATCATCCAACTCAGTATCCTGTACCTGCCTTCTCTCCATACCCCCTGATCCCTTTAGCCACAAGGGCCACATCTAACTCCCTCTTAAATATAGCCAATGAACTGGCCTCAACTACCTTCTGTGGCAGAGAATTCCACAGATTCACCACTCTCTGCGTAAAAAATGATTTTCTCATCTCGGTCCTAAAATACTTCCCTCTTATCCTTAAACTGTGACCCCTAGTTCTGGACTTCCCCAACATCGGGAACAATCTTCCTGCATCTAGCCTGTCCAACCCCTTAAGAATTTTGTAAGTTTCTATAAGATCCCCACTCAATCTTCTAAATACTAGCGAGTACAAGCCGAGTCTATCCAGTCTTTCTTCATATGAAAGTCCTGCCATCCCAGGAATCAGTCTGGTGAATTCCTCACATTGCACCAGTACAGATCAACGCTGTCAGAGAATGAAGCAGCACCAAGAATGACTTGCCAACCAAATATCTGTAGAAAAGTTAAGCACAAATTAGACTAATTATTGACGATAATATTCATGATTTGCTTGTGAATCTGCTTTGTTGCACAAGTAACTGATAAAGATTATCCATTTCTGACCAGTACTGCAACTTCTCCGCAGATGTTTAACCTACCAGTGTTTTTCTTGAATTAACTTCTCCAGAGTTTTAAAATTATTGATCAACCTAAGCCCAAGCACTTTTACAGGATCATAAGTCACAATCAAATACAAGTACCGCACGTTTTACGCCGGGGTTAAGTTCTTGAAAAGCAGCACATAATTCTAAAACAATTCTAAATAAATAAATAATATCATTACATACGCAGCCAAGTTTTGGTATATATTTGAGTGCATTATTTCAATAATAGAGCACATAAATTTGGTTTTGGTATTAATTACACAAGTGCATTATTTCAAAAATGCATAAATCAAACATTCGTAAAATGAGAGGTGCCTGTACATTTAACACGTCCATTTTAAAATGATATTTCAATGTTGAGCATATCAGGGGCCAAGTATTAAATATCCATTGTTCCCACTCCCACATTACATCTTACCAAATAGGGACAAATCAAAAGTGGTGCCTATACAATGTGGAGCAGAGACGCTACAGCTTTACTATATTTTCAAGATATGAACTTGACAAACTGGAAAGCAATACTGTAGAATGGTAAATTGTTTTTCATGACCTTCTTAGCTTGTTGTGAAATATTTAATGTTTTTAAGTATAATGTCATTCCAAATCATAACCCATGTCGATGTCAAATCTTGTAATGCGCTCTTAGTTTCTATTATTTGATTGATCTTTCATGCATGTCAAGATCTATTAAAGATATTAGGACCTGATCAAATGTATTGGCAGACATTGTGGGGAGCTAGGAATCAAATTGTGCAGCCCCAGTTGAGATAGTTTCATCGATAACCACAAGTGAGGTACCAGAAAGGATCTAAATGCATTTGGAAAGGCAAGGACTGATTAGTGACTAATCATGTCTCATGAATTTGATTGAGTTTTTTTTTTTTTGAGAGGTCACGAAGAAGCTTAGTGAAGGTAATGCAGTGTCAACATGGGCTTTAGCAAGGCCTTTGACAAGGTACCCCGGTAGGCTGGCCTGGATGGTTAGATCACATGTGATCCAAGGTGAGCTAGCCATTTGGATACAAAATTGGCTTCATAGTAGGAGATAGGGGTGGTAGTAGAGGGTTAGTTTTGAGATTGGAGACCTGTACCAAGTGGTGTGCCACAGGGATTGGTGCTGGATCCACTTTGCTTATTAATTATGTTAACAATTTGGAAGAGGATGTACAGAGTAATTAATGTTTGTTGATAACAATGAAGAAGATTATCCAAAATTACAAGGGATTTTGATCAACTAGGGCCTAGGCCAATGGGTAGAGGAATGTCAGATGAAGTTCCATTAAAAATAATACAATTATGTATTATTATGTATGAATAATACAATAATGTATTTTGGTAAGACAAACCCAGGCAGAGCATCCACAGTAAATGGTAGGTCCTGGGGAGTGTTGCAGAACAGAGGGACTTCGGGTGCAGGTATATAGTTGCATGAAAATGGTAATAGGGTGCTAGCCATCATTGGTCAGAGTACAGACACTCCCCAACTTACATAAAGATTAGATTCTGTAAACCCTTACGCAAGTCAGGTTTTACACGTCAGAATCACCTTAAAACTAGGTAGAAACAAAGAACTGTAGATGCTGGTTAATAAGCAAAGGACACAAAGTGCTGGAGTCACTCAGCAATCAGTCTAAAGAAGGGTCCTGACCCAAAACATCCGTGCACTCCAGAGATGCTGCCTGACCCGCTGAGTTACTCCAGCACCTTGTGTCATTTCACCTTAAAACTCCACGTCGATGGTGCAGGAATGCACCAGTGAGCCCTTCTTCAGCAGCTGGTGCACCTTCTGAAGATGTAGGCCAGGAGTTGCTCTCCACCACTTTCTTCATTCTCCCTCGCCTTCCCAATGTTGCACTGATAGTGGCCGAAATTGGAAGAGCAATGCTTTTATATCTATGAAATGGAAGAAAAGCCATCCCCTCCTTGCAGTAATATGTCATTTTGTAAAAGGGACCACCTAGTGTGAATTGTTTAGGTAAGTCCAAGTTTATGTAAGTCACCTACTATGTAATTCGAGGAGTGCCTGTATTAGATACAGGAATTGTGGAGGCCACCTTTGGGATACTGTGCACAGATACGGTTGTTCAGCTATTGGAAGGATGTCATTAAACATTAAGAGTGCAAAAAAGATTTAGAAGGATGTTGATGGATATGAAGGGTTGCATTTATAAGGAGAGGCTGGATAGACTCGGTCTTTTAACATGGAGAATGTCAAGCAACTTTACCAGCATGCTTCAAAGTGTTTTCCATCACTGTTAAACAATAGCACTGATGTCATGGTCCCTGTTTATCTCAGAATGGCCTGCTGGAAACAGAAGCTTTAACAGTAAATTGGAACAGTTTATTACTGTCACGTGTACCAAGATACAGTGAAATGCTCTGTTTGTGTGCTATCCAGTCATATTGTTCTAAACACGAGTACAATTAAGCCATACACAAACACAACAGTCAGATTCAGATTCAGATTCAATTTTAATTGTCATTGTCAGTGTACAGTACAGAGACAACGAAATGCATTTAGCATCTCCCAGTGCAAGAGAAAACTACAAGAGTGCTGAATATAGTGTTCGAGCAATTATACCATTACAATTATAAAGAAGTTTAAGGTTAGAAGATTGGGACTTTGGGAGGACTATTCAGCAATCTGGTAGCATTGTCATCAATTTAGAAAATGCTCATACTGTGAATTTCACTGTGGCTCCCAGATGGCTCCATTCAGTTGGGGCAATTCGCAGCATGACCATTTTCTGTTGATAACAATCATAACTTATTTTCTAAAAAATCAATGAAAATATCAAAACCATTCTATCTAATAGGTAAATAGATTAAAATTGATGTCCAATAATCACTCGTTTAATTGCAAATGCAAAAACAGAAGCTTTAAATTATTTAAAAAATTAAGAATGGATGAATCTGATATATAGTATCATGTAGAATATCAATTTAGACGGCCAATATCACATCCAATTGTGAGTTAAAAGGGCAGAAACAGTTATTTGGCATTGTTAAGGATGTAGAGGGTTATTGTATCTCAAAATTTTAGCCTATATTGGCAACAAGTAGAGAACTCATAATTTGGAAATTAGACTCAAGGGACTAGAAAATGACAGCTGCACAAAATGGGGTATAGTCAGATATGTAAAGCAGATAAGTAGATGTCTGAATATGCAATTGGTTGTGCATGGAGATAGTGAAACTGAGCAACTGAAATGAAATTGATCTATTCCATTATCGCTTCCCACTTTTCCTTTAAAATTATGAGTCCACAATTTGACAATCACAAAATATTAAATCCATGTATAATCATGCATCTCTGTTCAATGGCTCAGAAGATCTCTACTCAAAGACTGAAACCATGTGTTTCGACATTTTAAAATGTCTCCACTGACCTCAAACTGACTCAACCAGATGGACACCGTTTCAACGGAGGTTCCACTGGCCTCAAGTATTCTGCAGGCCCTTCAACAATAAATGTAATTGCTTAAAGATGGAACCCTGAACAACTCAAACTGTTAAATTGTAAAATAAGGATCTAGCTATCATGTAAAATTCTAATCTATGAGGTTCATTTCACATGAATAGAATAACCACAGATTATCAATTTGAAGAACCACAATCTCCAAACTTTTGATAATGTCAAATATGTTTTTCCCTTTAACAAAAAAGAGATTATATGTTATGGTTATAGTAACTGCATTACAACTACATACTGTAACTCTTTCAGGAATCCGCTGCCAGATTGTAACAACAGCTATGAAAATCATGAAACATACTTTACCTGGAAGAAAAATAATAATCCTCCTTTATTCCCTATTTAGTAGCTTCATTATCCTGAAAGAGCTTGACAAATCACAACTAAAAGGACAACAGGGAAGGGAAATAAAGCTAAATTTTTACTGATGTCTACATCAATATGTCTAACTTGGTAGCAAGTGACCAACTAAGACACAATATTTAAAGATACACTTAATTCCAACGTTAGATATGATGGTTTGACATTAGAGCAAAAAAAAATCCCTGAACAGCAAACCACATCAATAAGGATTCCTATGCACAATTCTCCAATATTACCATATTTTCCATTTTATAGAAGTGGAAACAGAAATCATAGTGTGGAAAAAACACATGTCCTACTTCCTGACTGAACCAGTTTAAATACTGTGCACATATCAAGTTGCCATTAATGTAATGCTTTACTTTTGAAGTTTAAAATTAATTCTATTCAGCTGTACGTTTTGTCGCCTCAAAGCAGAAAATCAAGACAAGTTAGGATTCATAAGCCAAGTCCCATATAACATTTTGAAAAGCCATTAGTTGCATTGTATTTATATACAGCATACTATATCCAAAGTATATAATCTCTTACCATTTTGATGCCAGTTGAGAATGTGACAGATTTAACTTTCCGTTGTGTTTCTAATTGCGTTTCCAATTGCACAACCCGGTCCTTGTGCTGAGCCAAGAGCATACTGGCGGGCAGCTGGGAACTCTCCTACCACAAACATTAATGACAGATTAGTCTCTTCAACCCTTAAAGCCTAGTATTCAAGAATCCTGAAAGCTTATTTTTTTCATAAACTCAATTTTTGACCGATCAAAGTCAACGAAACTGCATGGGTCACAGATTGAGCATAATATTAATTTCATTCAGTATTACATGGTTTAATGTGTTTTCTCATTTAGACAAGAAATATCTCTTTAATTATTTTCCTTATGAGCATTTCAAGAGGAGACAAGAGGTGCACAGTTTTCAGTTCTCTGTATGTGATTAATGTTATTTTAGAGAGATCTATTTCAGTCAAGTTTATAAAAGGATGTTTAATAGATATTTACTGATGTATCTTTTTCATTTTCACATTGTTGTCTGCTTTTTAGAGGTCTAACATCCTCCATTTTTTCCTATCACTGTCCTTTTAATTTTATATTCAATATATTTAATTATAAAGAATATATTTATTCTGTGCTTTTTAATAATATCTTGCAACTTAAACTTATGATCATTCAACTCATGCCATCTTGCAGAGGAGCAATAGCATTATTCCCCCTCTCCTTAAGTTCTCATACGCTTTCCAACTTATTCTCTCGCATGAAAATCTATCAACTTTCTGATTCTTTTTTACATTAATCTACAGTAAGGGGTGATTTACAGTAACCAATTAAAACCTCCAGGAACATGTTTAGGACATGTGAGAGAATAATCAAAGAAGTGCAGGACTGATGTCCAACCTGCTGTACAAACCGTGTCAAAGATATTTACAGACTGATGAGTTTAGAGGAATAACACAAAAATTTGTCTTTGAATATACAAGGAGAATTACCAACCGTAAATGTTCAGCTCTTTTGCAACTTTCTATTTTTTGAGTCCTCTATTATCTTCTAAGTTTAGAGTTCAGATCCACACTTACCAGATCATCAATGAGGGCTTGTTTATTCTTTTTTTTTGCTAACTGCTGCATTTGCTCTTCCTGCAATAAAAGCATTCGTCTTCGATCATTCTCTTGCTTTTCAAATTCTAAAGTCTCCTCCAAGTCTTCTTGCTCCCGGTTCTAAAATAGAAAACAGTTGTATTTGCTGAAACACAGAGATTTGATTTTACTGAAGACTACCAGATGCATCGCTCATGCATCCCTAATTATAGTGTCTGGGTGTTTTTAAGGTATGACATTGGCTTCCAAATCAAATGGCCATGTTACAGAAACTTAACATTAATGAGCACTGGCATTTCTTGGGAAAGTTTAACAGGCAAAGCCAAATTCATGGAGTGGTGTGTGATCGCAAAATGTCAATATGTTAAAAAAAATATATGGGAGGTGCTCGGTCAATCCTCATATCGAGAAACACAAAACTGATTGGAGTTCCAATAACTACAGGCAGTTGCAGGCAATTTAAGAGAAAGTGAACCGTACAAATCTCTTCAAGACAATTCCTGACCCATCCTAAATACACAAATCACTATTGCCAAAGTTATCCAGGAAATTCTATGATTGCCATGGAATATCCATCTTCTACACTGTAGGTTTCAGAACTGAAACCCTAACTCGCATCTGTGATTACTTATAAAACTCATTGTGCCTTCCAAACTCTATTTTACAAACTACCCAACTTAGGGATGCCAGACACTTGTATCTCTCCCCCTCACATCCCAAAAATTTGTATCTCTTTATATGCTCCTTCTCCTCATTAAAGTTTACCTGTGCATATTTTCAATTTAAAAACCTATATAACTTTCCTACTTTAGAAACACCTTCTAACAACCTTCTTACATGTAGCCTTGTCTCTTCCACCTTCAATTTACTACAAAGTCCTGTCTCTTTCCACTTCTTCATATTTCAAAAGCCTTCAATCATCTTACCCTCTCTGATCTTTTTTACATCTAGCATTTCTGCCTTCAGAAACCTACATAAAAGCAGTACCCTTAACCTCTTCTTGTTCAGTTCCAACACCTTGCTTCTTTAAGGACTCTCTAAATACAGACTGTCATTTTTATTTTAGAATATAGTTTCCATTATTATCACTGAAGTGTGTGGCGTCGAATAAAAAGCATGCTTAAATCCCCTATTCACCATTGTTCAAATGTATTGCAAGAAAGAGTTGTTGAGGAAATCATTGTTGAGGAAAATGCACTGATAAAACACATGGATATCCTTTTATAATATATAGAAAAAAAAGAGTACTACTAAAGGTCAAAATGATTGATTACTATCACAAAGAATTAACTAAGGTAGTATAAATCTGATCATATCAGCTCCATCATTCCACTACGGACCTTGCCAACAAATTATTTGGTGGAGAGAAAAACAAATATAATGAAAGATTAATGACTGATTTCAATGATGGCATATTTTACAACATCACTGAAAATAAAAATGATCTCTTCAGGTTTAACAATTGGATAAAGAAATAATATGCAAAGATGAGATCATTATTGACTTTTACCCTTTATTCTTGTTTGTCACTTATTTCATCAAGTCAAGTCACATTTATTTATATAGCACATTTAAAAAACAACTCTCGTTGGCCAAAGTGCTTTACATTTGTTATAAGAATAGTATAAACAATCAAGTCCTGTAAAATAATTTTCTTAGCTTCTTTTTTCTAGTTGTTTTATAAAGCTACATCCAAAACATACCTCATATTTAGATGCTGCCTCACCCACTGAGTTTCTCCAGCATTTTTGTCAACCTTCGATTTTTCCAGCATCTGCAGTTCTTTCTTAATCATATTTAACTTGGGTATCTTACAACACAGCAATATGAACGTTGAATTATCTAATTTCAGATAACTTTAGATACACTCACCACCACCCACACCAGCCCTAATCAACAATTGGCCTATCAGGGAACCATCCTGCCTGTAGTCATCTGTTGCTGACTCCGATTTGCCCTTGTCTTTTCTTGCTTTCAGTTATACCCCTCCCCCTACCATTACCATCAGTCTGAAGGTGGCTCCTGACCCGAAATGTCACCAATCATTTTCTCCAGAGATGCTGCTTGAATCACGGAGTTACTTCAGCATTTTGTGCCCATCTTTGATATAAACTGCTTTCTTACTTAACAGATAATTAATTATATTTACAAATGAACTGATTACTTCATTCAACACAATGCACCCCAAAAAATGTTTCTTTTTGCCTTGTGCATAATACTGGAAGCCTTATTTATAACTATATAACCATATAACAATTACAGCACGGAAACAGGCCATCTCGGCCCTACAAGTCCGTGCCGAACAATTATTTTCCCTTAGTCCCACCTGCCTGCACTCATACCATAACCCTCCATTTAAGACTCAATTTAAAAAATGAAAAACTTTTAAACCAATTCAATAAAAAGTTTAATGGACTTTCATTCAGACTATTTTTATTTAACCAGAATGCGTCTACATTTAGTCAGCAAAAAAGGGAATGCATTTAAAAATAAAGACTATTAATTATAGAGCTTGGGAACATTCTATGAATCTGATAATGTATTCAATTGTTAGTTCTATTCAGTGAAAAGGAGGAAAAATCTCTATCTAATTTAAACAAACTCAAGGCCATTTAAAAAGGTGGGGCCAAATTTAATTTCATGCTTAGGGGTAGATTGCACTTAGATTCAAGCTAGAGTAATACTTTCAATTGTATATTAGGAACTGAAGTACATTGAGATAATGAAAAAATAATTATGAGGGACTCTCATTATTGTAATAGGCCAGATTGAATGTCTGGTTACTCTTTTGGACTAATTTATGTCTTACAAAAGTTAATGGAAACCAAATTCCGGGCTGAAAGTTCACTTTCAAGAGACAAACAATAAAAAAAGACCAACAATACAAATCAGATCCTTTCATTTCATCAAAATCACTAAAAGGATCAAGTAAACAATTTATTTCAATTCCCAAAAGACTTGTGATAAGAGATGGACAGCAAAGAAGGAAAGAAATTGATCCATTGCTAGGAAAATAATTAGCAAGAGGAATTAGCAAGTTGCTTATAAAACTGAAAACAAAGGGTGATTTAAATGGTGGATTCCAAATAGGATATGGAGATAAGTGAAATACCCTGTGGCGTGTACTACACCACCTTGCATGCACAATCTTGAACAATGCAAGAATGGGGACAAAATAGCAGCTAAAGTAACATGGCATAACATTTGTGGTAACGTCTCACCACGACATCAGAAATAGTCACAAAGTGATTTGAATTGTTAATGAGTCTTGTATGATTTACATATTGTTTAAGGAAAGCTGAAAATGATCATTACCTGCTACAATTTCAACAGCGTCTAGCCAAAACAACCAGGAAGAAAAAGCAAAAATACTGCTTTATACTTTTTCTAGCGTACTGTACATAATCAGGGTCTCATTCAAGAAAAATAATGACTGAAAGACTGACATAGCTTTAAATGAAAGAGCGAATAAGATTTAATTCTTTGATTTGATATCCACTAAATGGAAGTTTAACTGGTTAACTTGTTACACTCTTAAGAAACAAATTATGAGTTAGGATGACACATAATAACTCAGTAGGTCAGGCAGCATCCCTGGATAACATAGATAGGTGACACTTCAGGTCAATTCAATAACTTTGCATCTATGAGTTAGGATGGGTTATCAGAGTAATAAAATGGAATTCAACAGGATTCTGACCCATAGTCACTTCTATTCATTATGTGCTTCAATGAATAATATTATAGTACCACAGACAATCATATCTAAACTTTGGGCAACACCCAAAATATAGGAGTAAATAGAAAGGTAACATTTCAGGAGGCCTATAGATGACTCTAACCCAAGTCTTCTTTCCCCTGTTCTTCATTACTTGCATCCAAACTGATTTTAAATCAATATCCACTGCAATAACCACTACAAAATGTACAAAACATTATTGTTGAAATCTAATTCCATAAAATCTTAATCAAGCCACAACAATAATAACAAGAGCACTGTGGTCTCAATACTATACAATGACTGTTGAGGGAAAATAAATGTTGATTTTTCCACATCAAATATCACTGTTAACAATAAAAAAAGGTAAAGCTAATTTTGCTGCTGATAATCATGGAATAGAATTATTCAATGGGATTAAAGGAGTGGTAAATAAGATGGTGTTGGTTCAAAATTAACGTCACCCAGTTCAAATTAAAGGCATGCTATGTTGCAGAGGCAGTCAAAAGGTTAAGATGGAAAAACTAATATCCCAATCCTTCATTTCTCTCTGGATTTTAGAATAGTATCAGATAGAGGAATGCACCCCTATTTAAAAAGGAGTAAAATACAATCCTACTCACAACATACTCAACAAGCAGTAAAGCAATCAGAGACCATTCAAGGTCAAAATTAATTCCCAAAGAAAATAATTTATGTTCAGATTTTTTTTAAACACAAAAAGGAGCACATTTTGTAAGATTACGGACAGGGTAAAACTGAGGAAGATAGCACTGGAGTTGCTGCATATATGAATTTTTCATCAACAGAACAGATTAATTACTGTGTAATTCAGAAACTACAATCCAAGAAGATAAATGTCAAGTTTAATATGCATTTTACCAAGAAATTACAGTTCGAGGGGAATGGTTTTTGTGACATGGAAGTATGCCGGAGAGCCCCAGGATAAATTGGTAGGTAAACAATGGCAGACGCAATTATTAAATAATTCTCAACAACAGACATATTCCATTGAGAAATAAAGATTCTAGAATATCCTTGGCTAACATAAGAATGGTATTAAAATGGAAATAAAGGTATAATATTGCAAACAGTGGGGGTAGGCAAGAAAATTGGAAAAATATGTAAAAATCATCAAATGTTGGCCAAAACATAAGAAATAGATTGTGAGAAAAAACCATTAAGAAATCTACCTAAGACTAAATACATGCTTATTAGTTCACTTAAGTAAGTATCTAAAGAAAATCAACTGACCAGTTTTATCTTGTTTTTGTGAATAATATCCTTGTTATCCTTCTGATATTGCTCCATTTTTCTTCTGGTGTTTTCCACATCTAGATTGTTTGTCAAATTATTAACTGCAAAACAAAATGTAGCTTTGAACTGCCTACAAGTCAATCCAATTTCTGCCACGTAAGTTGTTAAACTAAATTACCTTTAAACATTTTTCAAGAGAAATGGCTGACTTAACAGAATTGTCATCACTTCTTTGGATGACTTTCCTACACCACTTCCAAGGAATGGAAGATACCCATGTCTCGGGATGGCCTCGGACTGAGTGGCTTAACTTTTGACAGCTTTTGACGGCACTGGGCCTGTACTCGCTGGAGTTTAGAAGAATGAGGGGGAGAATGAAACATAGCAAATAATGAAAGGCTTGAATAGAGTCGATGTGGTGGGGATGTATCCACAAGTGGGAGAGTCTAGAACTAGAGGTCATAGCCTCAGAACTAAAGAAGATGATGATGAGGAATTTCTTTAGTCAGAGGGTGGTGAAACTGTGGAATTCTTTGCCACAGAAGACTGTGGAGGCCAAGTCAATTGATATTTTTAAAGCAGAGATCGATTCTTGATTAGTCAGACATGAGACAGGAAACAACAGAAAAAAGAGGAAGAGATAGATTTCTCCACTGATCCGCGGGTTTTGAAATTCGGCAAGGCCCCATTGCCGCCACGAGGCCACACTACTGCCACTGCGGCTCCATTGCTGCGAGGCCTCACCGCTGCCTTGGCCCCATCGTCGTTTGTAATAGGGGACTCTATAGTCAGGGGGTCGGATAGGCGATTCTGTGGACGCAGACAGGAGACCCGGATGGTAGTTTGCCTCCCTGGTGCCAGGGTCAGGGATGTGTCTGAACGTGTCCAAGAAATCCTGAAATGGGAGGGAGAGGAGCCTGAGGTTGTGGTACATATAGGTACCAACGACATAGGTTAAAAAAAAGAAGAGGTCCTGAAAGAAGAATTTAGGGAGTTAGGTAGAGAGTTAAGGAGAAGGACTGCAAAGGTAACAATCTCAGGATTACTGCCTGTGCCACGCGACAGTGAGAGTAGGAATGGAGCGAGGTGGAGGATAAATGAGTGGATGAGGGACTGGTGCAGTGGGTATGGTTTCAAGTTTCTGGATCATTGGGGACCTCTTTTGGGGAAGGTGCGACCTGTACAGAAAGGACGGGTTGCACTTGAACTCGAGGGGGTCCAATATCCTGGTGGGGAGATTTGCAAAGGCTACTGGGGAGACTTTAAACTAGTATGGTTGGGGGGAGGGACTCAAATTGGGAAAGCTAGCAGTCAGTGTGTGAGGCAGGAGGCAGAGAATAGTAGCACTCTGACCCAAAATGTAGGGGAGAGAGAAGAAAAAGACAATAAACAGAGAATAAGAGAGGGTTGGTTTCTTAAATGTGTATATTTTAATGCTAGGAGCATTGTAAGAAAGGTGGATGAACTTAGAGCCTGGATTGACACCTGGAAGTATGGTGTTGTGGCGATCAGTGAAACATGGTTGCAGGAGGGCTGTGATTGGAAACTAAATATTCCAGGATTTTGTTGCTTCAGGTGTGATAGAATTGGAGGGGCACGAGGTTGAGGTGTTGCATTGCTTATCAGGGAAGATATTACAGCAGTGCTTTGGCAGGATAGATTAGAGGGCTCGTCTAGGGAGGCTATTTGGGTGGAACTGAGAAATGGGAAAGGGGTAGCAACACTTATAGGGGTGTATTATAGACCGCCAAATGGGGAGCGAGAATTGGAAGAGCAAATATGCAAGGAGATTGCAGATATTAGTAGTAAGCACAAGGTAGTGATTGTGGGAGATTTCAATTTTCCACACATAGACTGGGAAACACATTCTGTAAATGGGCTGGATGGGTTAGAGTTTGTAAAATGTGTGCAGGATAGTTTTTTGCAGCAATACATAGAAGTACCTACTAGAGAAGGGGCGGTGCTGGACCTCCTGTTAGGAAATGAGACGGGCCAGGTGGCAGAGGTATGCGTTGGGCAACAGTTCGGGACCAGTGATCACAATGCCATTAGTTTCAATATAATTATGGAGAGGATCAGAACTGGACCTAGGGTTGAGATTTTTGATTGGAGAAAGGCTAACTTTGAGGAGATGCGAAAGGATTTAAAAGGAGTAAATTGGGACAGTTTGTTTTATGGGAAAGATGTGGAAGAGAAATGGAGGACATTTAAAGGTGAAATTTTAAAAGTACAGAATCTTTATGTCCCTGTTCGGTTGAAAGGAAATAGTAAAAATTGGAAAGAGCCATGGTTTTCAAGGGAAATTGGACACTTGGTTCGGAAAAAGAGAGATCTACAATAATTATAGGCAGCATGGAGTAAATGAGGTGCTTGAGGAGTATAAAGAATGTAAAAAGAATCTTAAAAGAAAGAAATTAGAAAAGCTAAAAGAAGTTATGAGGTTGCTTTGGCAAGTAAGGTGAAAGTAAATCCAAAGGGTTTCTACAGCTATATTAATAGCAAAAGGATAACGAGGGATAAAATTGGTCCATTAGAGAGTCAGAGTGGACAGCTATCTGCAGAGCCAAAAGAGATGGTGGAGATATTGAACAATTTCTTTTCTTCGGTATTCACCAAGGAGAAGGATATTGAATTATGTGAGGTAAGGGAAACAAGTAGAGTAGCTATGGAAACTATGAGATTCAAAGAAGAGGAAGTACTGACACTTTTGAGAAATATAAAAGTGGATAAGTCTCCAGGTCCGGACAGGATATTCCCTAGGACATTGGGGGAAGTTAGTGTAGAAATAGCAGGGGCTATGACAGAAATATTTCAAATGTCATTAGAAACACGAATAGTGCCGGAGGATTGGCGTACTGCGCATGTTGTTCCATTGTTTAAAAAGGGGTCTAAGAGTAAACCTAGCAATTATAGACCTGTTAGTTTGACGTCAGTGGTGGGCAAATTAATGGAAAGGATACTTAGAGATAATATATATAAGCATCTGGATAAACAGGGTCTGATTAAGAACAGTCAACATGGATTTGTGCCTGGAAGGTCATGTTTGACTAATCTTCTTGAATTTTTTGAAGAGGTTACTCGGGAAATTGATGAGGGTAAAGCAGTGGATGTTGTATATATGGACTTCAGTAAGGCCTTTGACAAGGTTCCTCACGGAAGGTTGGTTAAGAAGGTTCAATTGTTGGGTATTAATGGTGGAGTAGCAAGATGGATTCAACAGTGGCTGAATGGGAGATGCCAGAGAGTAATGGTGGATGGTTGTTTGTCAGGTTGAAGGCCAGTGACTAGTGGGGTGCCACAGGGATCTGTGTTGGGTCCACTGTTGTTTATCATGTACATCAATGATCTGGATGATGGTGTGGTAAATTGGATTAGTAAGTATGCAGATGATACTAAGATAGGTGGGGTTGTGGATAATGAAGTAGATTTTCAAAGTCTAGAGAGAGATTTATGCCAGTTGGAAGAGTGGGCTGAAAGATGGCAGATGGAGTTTAATGCTGATAAGTGTGAGGTGCTACATCTTGGCAGGACAAATCAAAATAGGACGTACATGGTAAATGGTAGGGAATTGAAGAATGCAGGTGAACAGAGGGATCTGGGAATAACTGTGCACAGTTCCCTGAAAGTGGAATCTCATGTAGATAGGGTGGTAAAGAAAGCTTTTGGTGTGCTGGCCTTTATAAATCAGAGCATTGAATATAGAAGTTGGGATGTAATGTTAAAATTGTACAAGGCATTGGTGAGGCCAATTCTGCAGTATGGTGTACAATTTTGGTCGCCTAATTATAGGAAGGATGTCAACAAAATAGAGAGAGTACAGAGGAGATTTACTAGAATGTTGCCTGGGTTTCAGCAATTAAGTTACAGAGAAAGGTTGAACAAGTTAGGGCTTTATTCTTTGGAGCGCAGAAGGTTAAGGGGGGGACTTGATAGAGGTCTTTAAAATGATGAGAGGGATAGACAGAGTTGACGTGGATAAGCTTTTCCCACTGAGAGTAGGGAAGATTCAAACAAGGGGACATGACTTGAGAATTAAGGGACAGATGTTTAGGGGTAACATGAGGGGGAACTTCTTTACTCAGAGAGTGGTGGCTGTGTGGAATGAGCTTCCAGTGAAGGTGGTGGAGGCAGGTTCGTTTTTATCATTTAAAAATAAATTGGATAGTTATATGGACGGGTAAGGAATGGAGGGTTATGGTCTGAGCGCAGGTATATGGGACTAGGGGAGAATACGTGTTCGGCACGGACTAGAAGGGTCGAGATGGCCTGTTGCCGTGCTGTAATTGTTATATGGTTATATGGTCGTGAGGCCTCACCGCCACGGTCTCAATGCCTCCTGGATCGCCGTGTTGCATCCTGGCCGGGGCCTCGCAGGTAGAAGCCTGTGTCGGACGGGGATGCTGTTCCACAGTCTAGGGGCTGCAACCGCAAAGGCGCGGTCGCCCCTGAGCTTTACCTTCGGCCTACCAATCCAGGTAAAACATCAACTGCAAAACATTTACACCAATCCTACACTAATCTCATTTCATTCTTAGCACATTCCCATCAACCACCACAGATTCTGCCTGTGTTGAAATATTGACTAAGAATTGCAAAACCAGAGATTCTATTTCAACAGATATATTTTGGTTAAAACGTTAGAGAGATAAAGAGCAATAAAGAAAGTAATTTATATTTACTGTCCATGTAGTTGACTCTAACTGTTTTCTAAGTTTTGGGGTAAATCAGTATGGACAATAAATGGCAATATTGTCAAGTCATCTATATTTTGTGAACAAATAAAAAATGAGATTATTCAAATAGATTTACCAATGTCTTCAATCTCTTCAAGAAAGTCATTATATTCATTTAGACTATGGAAGTCTTCTTCTCTTTTGTTGTATCTTCACATCAAAAAGGGAGCAAACAAAGATATTGAAAAAAACTTGCAATTAAATAACATGATTCTAAAATCATAATTACAGAAACTATTAGGCAATACTCAAGTTAAAAAGTGAACATTACATTTTTTCAGCAATTTGAAGCTGGTTCAACATATTAGATATACAGATATCTTGTCTGACAGCTTACTGATTTTATTTACCACTATTTTACACAGCATTGTGATGTTCACTTTCACATGAGCCTCAAAATCTTTCCCTGCATAATTCTTTGGCCAGTAGAAGCAAAGCAGAGAAATAATAATTGCCATTATTTCAATTTATACTAAATCATGCCTTGAAATCCATACTTTTAGTTTAGTTTAGTTCAGGGACACAGCGCGGAAACAGGCCCTACGACCCACCAAGTCCGCACCGCGCATTAACACTATCCTACACACACTAGGGACAATTTACATTTATACGAAGCCAACTAACCTACAAACCTGTTCATCTTTGGAGTGTGGGAAGAACCAAAGATCTCGGAGAAAACACATGCGGTCACGGGGAGAACGTACAAACTCCGTACAGACAGCGCCCGTAGTTGGGATCGAACCCGAATCTCTGGCGCTGCAAGCACTGTAAAGTAGCAACTCTACCGCTGCACCACAATGCCACCATACTGATGCAATAATTTGGCACCATGTTTGTCCCAGCAACTTTCCAAAGGCTCTAAAGGAAACCATTTTTAACACACCCTGTAGAGATCAGTTAAATTAAAGTTTCTTATGTGGACCCCTTATCAAGAAATTGGCAGACAGTAAACAACATTTTCATCTTCAAATGGGGAGAAGCTATCAATTCAGAATTACAGATCAGATGGCTTGACATCAGGTGGTAACAGAAGTACCAAGTACTTTGCTAAAAGATGAAATGGTTAACAGCCAAATGTAGTAAAAGGAGTTGTCAGCATGTATTTTTCAACGAGGTTTATATTTAACCAATGTTATTGATCAGGTAGGGGGGAGACACCCTGCCACAGGTACCATATAATCCCATGCTACCTGCTCCATGGTTGGATAGTTGGCGACAAAACCATCTCCCCCACCTAGTTTGCCAGGTGAGGAGGGGGTTGTGGACCCCCAACAGGACCAAAAACAATACCTGCCAAATGGCAGATGAGCTTCTAGCGAGCTAGCGGCCATCCACACTTCAGTAGAAATTGCGATCACTGTAAGGAATGATGATAAATTCCTATACTTCCAGCGGCGGAAGTCCGCAGGAACTGGAGAACAGAGATGTCTGGTGCGTCCGTCACTGTCGGAAACCAGCACCACTGTGTCGCTAATGTTTTCAATGATGATGATGATGATGATGAATATTATTGGATTTTCTTTTAAGTAGGATCTGGCCAATGCAGTGGATGAACAGTGCTTGCATTTCAGAAGGCCTTGAACAAAGAGTCACTCAGAAACTCATGGCAAGGTCAAAGATTGTAGAGTCTGGAGCCAGGCAATATAATAGATTGAAAAATGACCATAAAATATATGAAAGGAATTAAGGGAAGTTTCCCAGACTGCTGAAAATGGCAGTGCTTTCAAACATATAATGTAAATTGATTCAAACTCGGGAACTGAAGACCTTGGTGTCAACATCTTCAGAGAAGGAACGCATATCATTCATTCTGTAATACCTTTCTTGGAAAGAAAAGATTTAAACTATTTTTTGGCCAGGAATAAGGATGCAGAAATAGAAAGAAGAAAAATTGCCCATCAAGGATTGAATGAGAGAATCACCCATGACAATGGATGGCCCAAATATCTCCACCAGAGGCCCTGCTAACTTGTTCAGCAAAAAATAAAATACTGGAAGAACTCAGCAGGTCAGGCAATATTTGCAGAGGGAATGGAGAGACAATGTTTCTGGGTTGGAACTAAGGTTATAGTTACAGAGAAAGGTTGAACAAGTTGGGTCTTTATTCTTTGGAGCGCAGAAGGTTAAGGCGGGACTTGATAGAGGTCTTTAAAATGATAAGAAGGATAGACAGAGTTGGCATGGCTAAGCTTTTTCCATTGAGAGTAGGGAAGAGTCAAACAAGAGGACATGATTTTAGAATTAAGGGACAGAAGTTTAGGGGTAACATGAGGGGGAACTTCTTTACTCAGAGAGTGGTAGCTGTGTGGAATGAGCTTCCAGTGGAAGTGGTGGAGGCAGGTTCGATTTTATAATTAAAAAATAAATTGGATAGGTATATGGACGGGAAAGGAATGGAGGGTTATGGTCTGAGTGCAGGTAGATGGAACTAGGTGAGAGTAAGGACCGAGATGGCCTGTTTCCGTGCTGTAATTGTTATATGGTTATAGACTCGGGGAACATAAGATTATGGAAGTGAACTTCATAGTGCTGTATAAGATCAATGATAGTTAGGATCAGTAACCTGCAAGAAAATAAAAATCGTCTGGGACTAGGATACTATATTGACAATAAAAAAAGGGTTTTCAGGCTTTTTTAAAAATAATGTTTTCTACAAGAATATCACAAGAATTCTATAAGAAAAAGACAATTGGAACTTGGTAAAGCCTGACTTTACATTTCACATCCACCCATATCCCTACTTCCGACTTTATATTTCACTCCTACACCTCCGCTTTCCATCTCTGACATCCTTTTTTTCTCCTTACCTCCAGCCTTTTTTACTAATTCCATCCATCTGAAAATCCTCAACTGTATCAATCTATCACTTGCCAAGCTTTGCCCCAACTCCACCTCTTTTCCAGCTTTCTCCCCACCATTCAATCAGTCTGAAGAAGGGACCCGACTCGAATCATTGTCTAACAGTTCAGCGGGTCACGCAGCCTGTAGAGGGAATGGACAGACGTTTCAAGTCTAGACCCATCTTCAGCACTTTGTTTTTTGCTCAAGATTCCAGCACCTGCAGTCTCTTGTGACTAGCTTGTTAGTCTGATGTACATTCTATTAATTATCACTTTCCACTTTCACAAATTCCACCCAACAGCAGAAGTAAAATGTTCTTACATTTTTAATACTTTCTTTCGAATCTCTACCTCCTTATCCACTGTTGGATCTTCAAAGAGTTGCACTCTGAAGTTGTTCTTTCGGAGTGCTGTGCCACATTCCTGACAGCTTCCAGAACCTCTGACAAACAACAGTTCCACACAGCTCTCGCACCTGTTAAAAAAGGAGTTAATTTATTTTAAGTTTTCAAAATTCCCAATAGAAAAAATAACAGCATTTGCCTCATGTACAATAACACTGGGAATGTTTGATGATTGAATCAAAGTCGTTAGAAAAGAATAACAGTAAAGACAGCATAATGTACTCACTCAGACTATGATAAAATGTTTGCATCCCTTACAATCCTGTAATCATAAGGTGGTTGGAAAGCTATTACAAGTACTTATTTTTTGGTTGAGTTTAGTTTATATACAGCGTTGAAACAGGCCCTTCGGCCCAGCAAATCCACGCCAACCAGTAATCAATGGTACACTAGTTCTATCCTACACACTGGGGACTAGTTACAAAAGCCAATTAACCTACAAACCTGCACATCTTTGGAATGTAGGAGGAGACCGGTGCACCCGGAGAAAGCTAACGTGGAGTTTTCAGGTTTTTTTTAATATTATGTTTTCTACAAGAATATCACAAGAATTCTACAAGAAAAAGACAATTGGAACTTAGTATTGAACATTTTAAGATATTTTAGATCTATATAATTAATACTTGCCTAAATATGTTAATTGCCAATGAGGAAGCATTTGTTGTGACAAAATGAAACAATGGGCCAGATTGTGCAGGCTTTTACGAATATTTCCAAATGGAAATCCTGGCCATCAGCTGTTGAATCTAAAGTCCCAGCCTTTCACACGTGCATTGAAAAATATTGTACTCTAAGACTTATTAACAGATTTGGAAGGATCAATTCATCAGTTTACCCCATAGCTGGATTCCACGTGAAGTCCAGTGACAGAGCCCAATCTTAATGGGATTCCCCAACATTACAGCAGGAAATTGCCTCTCAGATCCTGTGCCAAGTCTGACATGGTACAGAATCACAGAACACATCAACTATACTGAAGATTGCAGGGAAAGGATTTAGGAGGCAATAGGAAAAAGCAAATTACTTTTTTTATTTTGTTTCATTTCAATGTTTGTGTGGTTTGATTTTTTTTATGATCTTATCATTTCTATTTTTTGATCACTTCCTTCCATCCATTGGAGACATTTAAAAATCAATGACAGCTTTTAAAGGAGGCATAAACTAGCCGCTGCAGATTGCTGCTCATAAATGATTCTAGGAAAATACGAGTCCTGGTAACATCCTTGTAAATCCTCTCTGCACTCTTTCCAGCCTAATGACATTTATCCTATGGCAGGGTGGCAAATACATAACACAATACTTGAAATGCGGCCCCGCCAACACCTTGTACAAGTGTAACACGTTGTCCCAACTTTCACACTCAATACCCAGACTGGTGAAGGCCAAAAGCCTATTTTTGCACTCTATCTACCCAAGACGCCACTTTTAGGGAACTATGTGCCTGTACTCCTGGGTCGTTCTGCTCCACAACATTCCCCTGGGCCCTATCATTCACGATGAATGATCGGACCAAGTATGTAATGCATGTCCAATGGCATGTAACTAAACATAAAGGGTCTCGACCCAAAACATCACGCATTCCTTCTCTCCAGAGATGCTGCCTGTCCTGCTGAGTTACTCCAGCATTTGGTGTCTACCCTAAACATTTTAATACGTTGGAATAACTCAGTAGCTAAAAGTGTATAACGAAATGAAAGATTTGGCAACTCAGCACAACCTCAAACCTACTTAATGTGAAAATCCAATGTATAGGAACACACTATTCAGTTACAATTTGAATACAATTCTAAGCTGATGAATTGTATCGTATATACAACACTCAAAAAGAGAATTTTTGTTTGTTTAACTAGATTGCAATTCCCTGGTCTGTCGCCACCAACCACTCCCCATTTTATGTACGGGAAGGAACTGCAGATGCTGGTTTGCACTGAAGATAGAGACAAAATGCAGGAGCAACTCAGTGCATCAGACAACATCTGAATGAATAGAAAAGGACTAGGTGACATTTTTGGTCGAAACCCTTCTTCAGACTGAGAGTCAGGGGGGAGGGAAACTAGAGGCATGGCATGTTCCCATACAAACACATGCGATACAACTGCCCTTTCACTTCTTCCCTTCCCAGAGACCCAAGCAGTTTTTCCAGGTGAAGCAGCAATTCACATGCTCTTCTTCTAGTCAAGTGTGTGCTTTCAGTGCTCATAATATGGACTCCTTTACGATGAAGACACTAAATGCAGTTGGGTGATCACTTTGTGTGGCATCTGCACTCGGTCTGTAATGCCCGTCCCACTTAGGAAACCTGAACGGAAACCTCTGGTGACCTTGCGCCCCACCCAAGGTTTCCGTGAGGTTCCCGGAGGTTTTGGTCACTCTCCCTAATGATCGAAAGTGATTTCCGCATAGTCGAGGCTTCTTCTATGTTCCTGTGATTATTTCAACAAAATCAAAACCGACCTCGACTAAAAATAGGTTGCTGTTTGGTGGAAGCAAGTGGAGTGGGGTCGCTATTTACTTACAGGCAGTCGAAGACAATATCCTTTGCTGACCAGCCATTTTGATTGGCTCATTGGAGTTTTCAGCAAAGATCCTATAGGATCTTTGGTTTTCAGGACCTAGAAGATCCGCCGGAAGGTAAAATGCCCTGTAACTTTATTAAACTTCTTAAAACTGTCTCCATTCCTTCTCCCCCCTGTAGGATCCTGTAGGATCTTTGGTCAGTAGATGCAGCTCACGCTTCGGTCGAGGATTTCCAGGCGAGTGACCAAAACCTCTGGCGACTCCTTGGTTGGGGCGCAAGGTCACCAGAGGTTTCCGTTCAGGTTTCTTAAGGGGCATAAGAGCGACCCTGGCTTGTACTCGCTAGAATTTAGAATATTGAGGGGCCCATTTCCAGGCTGCATCTCCAAAACTAAAATCTATGATCCAATCATTCTGAAATTCCAACAATTCAACATCTGATCACCAGGTGATGTTGGCCGTGTTCCCTTTACAACCCAGGGCCCCATTTTCTGCACTCCATTTAAATTTACCTGTTCCATGGAAATTCTATCATGATACCATGTAATTTCTAAACAAAAATTACAAAAATATATTGTATTAACAAGGATAACAACCAATAGTCCAGAACAATTCAGTCTTGTCTGAAAAAGGGTCTCGACCAGAAACGTCACCCATTCTTTCTTCCGCTGAGTTACTCCAGCATTTTGTGTCTACCTGATCCAGAACATTTGTTAGTCCAGCACCAAAGAGCTTTGCAGACCAGATTATCAGAGTTCTATTGTATTAGCAACACATTAGACAGATGAAGAAGCCCCAATATGATTGTCGCATTAACCTATCTGACCATACTAACCATGACAATCCTGGCCTTTCCTGTTACAAATCTTCCCTTTGTCCTATCCGTCTTTCCTGCCATGTTTTCTAGAACTTAAAACAACCTTTATCTTTCTTTCGCAGTTCCAACAAAGAATCTTCAGACTGAAATGTGAACTCTGCCCAGTGTGGCAGAGTGTTTCGAGAATTTGGTTTATTTAGTATATCCAGTATCTGTATATTTTTGACTGAAATTTCTAAATATTATCTTGAATGCACTCAAGGCCTGAACAAGGAGAGAATACCACACCACCACTCTGTGTGGAAAAACCTACCTTGCATGTTCCCTGAAATTACCTGCCTCTCACCTTAAAGCTATGCGGTTGACATTTCCACACTGGTAAAAAAGCTGACAATCTAACCCATGTAGTCCTCTCATACGTTTATATACTTCTGCCACGTCACCTCAGCCTATAGTGAAAACAATCAAAGTATATCCAAGTAATGCCAAGAACAATATTTATAATTTCCAACCAATCAATTCATTGAATCTTTGAAGCTTTATTTGGGTTGCGAGCTGGTATGGGAACACAACTACACAAATATTCAAGTGAACAGCCATTCAACAAATATTCAAGTGAACATAAGACATTTTGGGGTAACTTCAAAACAGCGAATATTGCCAGCCTCACCATGCCTACACTAATTTCTTTATCAACTAAAATTGCACACATTTCTCAAATTAATGAATAACACATATTTAATAGACAATAGATAATAGACAACAGACAATAGGTGCAGGAGTATGCCATTCGGCCCTTCGATCCAGCATTGCCATTCAATGTGATCATGGCTGATCATCCCCCTTCCTGCCTTCTCCCCATATCCCCTGGCTCCGCTATTTTTAAGAGCCCTATCTAGCTCCGTCTTGAAAGCATCCTGAGAACCTGCCTCCACCTGCCTCAGGGTGATGGAGTAAAATATGCAATAACAGCATAATTTTAAATTCCCTTTGGTAATTTCATCAATTTGTGCAGGATTTCTATAATACCCCAATTTCAAATGTTTCCCAAATTAATTCTGATTTCAGACATCAAGTTTCCTTGCAAGACCAAAGGAGAAACTATTTACAATGATAAAGAGAAGCTGCGCATATGGAGTCCTGTTGGAATGGTTAAAATATTCCTGCGTTCTGCTAAAAATGGATTATGATTCCCAGAGGAAAGAACAAAAAAAAAATCATAATGTGCCAATTCACTTTTCATCTTAGTTTCAGAACACACCCGTGATTTTGTAACGAGTACTTAACATGTCCAATTATACTTCATGAAATTATCCAGATCTTGTAAAATTAATTACAATGCTGGAGTCTGAAAGAAAAAAAATCCTCAAAAATGGTTATTACTTGAATATAAAATAATAGACAGTTGCAATTTAATCATAAAACAAATGCTTTCAAATCCCTAAATACCATGTTCAATTTATGTTTTGTTAAATTGCTGTTTTGTAATTCATTTAAGTGTGCTACTTATCACAAAGTTACACATATATAAATTCACTACCCATGAGTGTCTTAAGTGGAGATATACTAGGCATATCTAGTATATCTCCACTGAGATATATTAGATTGTCTGGAGGATTTGAATTTTCATTATTTTGCCACACTAAATTACGAGAGCATTGAATACGCAAGATATGACATGAAATTTCAAGGCTAGATCAAAAAATCCAGAGTGTCAGTTCTGGTTGTACTATTCCATAATCTTTTGCTCAAACTCATATAAAATACACTTTGACATTCAAAAAATAAAAAATGACATTTAGAATGAAACGGCTCTTTTCTAATACCAAGTATAAAATAGTGAGGAACATTTTCATTTTGTTAGATCAGAGTACAGTGATGGTAATAAATATTAGGCAAATAACAGATGTTAAAAAGGTACAATGATTTTTGATGTGATTTATTCAGTATTATTAATTAAATCAATCAAACACTATGGGACAGCATAAATTTTAACGTTCTATTTCTCCAAAGAAAATTAGTGCAGCAGCAAAAGGACGTCTTCTTGGCACTCACTGAACAAAACTTCTATTTCAGATTAACTCACAGGATCCAAACATCATTACCACCAGGGGCGCCGTACGATGGCAGCTCTGCCGGCAGTCTGTTCGTTTTTTCATCTTTTTTTTATTTTTGGTGTTTGTTAAAAGTTTGTTTTAATGTTCTTCGGTTTGTCTTATGTGGGGGGAGAGGGAGGGGGTCGGGGGAAACTTTTTTTCAGGTTCTCACCTTGCGTAGATGCGATTGATTTTCGCATCGCATTCTCCGGGCGCTCTGCGGCCTTCCATCGATGGAGCTGGAAGCCTCCTCGGACTGTCGTGAGCCCAACCGAGGGGAGCGGACTTAACATCGGAGCTGATCCCTTGCCTGGGATCACTCCAACTGCGGCCTGCTGACTTACCATCAAGAGCTCGCAGTCTCGGGAGAGGCCGAGTCGGGAGCTCCAACATCGAGAAAGGTTCGACCGGCCCCGATTCGAGGTTCGATCATCCAGCGCGGGGGAGCTGACATCCCCCCGATTCAGGAGCCGATTGCCTCGACGCGGAGGGCCCAAACGCCGCCGGCTACGGGAGTCAAGATGGTCCCATCAACGGAGGGCTCGAGGCCCCCGGCCGCAGGAGAACAAAGGGAAGACACTTGAACTTTATTTTGCCTTCCATCACACCGAGGAATGTGTAGGAGTCACTGTGGTGGATGTTCATGTTAAAATGTGTTTAGGGTGATGCATTGCTTTTATTTGTATGACTGACTTGGCAAATGAAATTCCACGTATGTTGCAAAACATACTTGGCAAATAAAGTATTATTCAGTTTCAACTCTGATCATTGCCCAGGCTGAGAATTTATTGTCCATCCCTAATTGCCTTTAAACCGAGTGGATTACCAAGCCATTTGAGAGGGCAGTTAAAGGTCATTCACATGTGTTTGGAGCCATATTGAGGGAAGGCCAGGTAGGAATGGAAGATTCCCTTCCCGGGAAGACATTAATGACCGATATGGTTAGTCCAACACATTGGTAGCTTCTGGTCAACATCATGGCTTCTACCTTTTCATTCTGATTATTCAGATACATGTGCTGCCTTTAGCTTTGAACGTGTGCCTGCATATTAATGTATAAACAAATTAGGTGAACAGGGTTGCAGAAAAGGGGGCATCCTCTCCAGGAGTCTGGCAAGATCCAAGATTAATCCAAATCTTTAAAAAAATTATAACTAGGGAATCATAATTTGCAATTCTGAGAAGAATTCATTGGCACTCAGCAAAGACTGAAAATAATCTCACATTTCCTGCATCAATATTAGAATAAAAAATGTAATTCACACAGACATCTTTAAAAAAAACTCTTTGAGTTCAACATCCTACACCCAACACAAATGAAATTTAAATAATGCTTGCTAATATTCAAATTATGTGCAAACTCAACATTAAACAATTCTGAGCTTAGAGCATTCCTGCCTCACCTTGATCTTATTTGCAGAATTAAACAAGTCAGAATAACCCTCGGCAGAGCACATAAGCCATTGCTAATTGTCTATAAACTCCCCTTCTGTTTGCCAACATTCAAAGAAAAAGATTAAACACACCTGTATTACATCCCACTAACTACATAAATATAAGTCATGTGACACCACTGTGCAGGAGGTCCCTGGCTTGCTAGAACCAGTTTCTAAAAGCAGCTAAATTACCATCCAAAACCAGTTGGATGTTTATGTAAAGTAAAAGTTGGGGCATGTTTGCAGTCAATGGAACAGATGACATGTTAACTTATCAGGCTGAAATTAACTGTATTTCTTGGAAGTATTAAAGCAAAATAACATGGTCAGGTGTACACTGTGATAATGGTGAAATTCGCTGTAAGAGCAGGAGTATTCTAACAAATGGGGTGAAATACAAAGTGTTTGCAACTACCTGAATGACAATGATTATGTTGAAGTGATAATTATGGAGAGCCAATGCTTATATTTAGATGCATATCATAAAGATCAAATTTTTTTTTAGATAAATACTAGAGTACTGCAGCTAAAATTGAAATGTTGTGTGCAGTTCTGCTATAGGAAGAATAGTCAGAAAAGATTCAACAGGATGGTACAAGGTCTCAAAGGCTTGAGTTATAAGGAAACATGGATAGGCTGGGACCTTTTCTCCTGGAAGCTGAAAGGTATACAAAATCATGTAAGGGGAATTATCAGAGTCTTTTTCCCCAGGGTAGAAGAGTCCAGACTAGAGAGCATCGGTTTAAGATGAGAGAGGAAAGATTTAAAAGAGATCCTAAG
Source organism: Amblyraja radiata (assembly GCF_010909765.2). NCBI lineage: Eukaryota > Metazoa > Chordata > Chondrichthyes > Rajiformes > Rajidae > Amblyraja > Amblyraja radiata. The sequence continues at coordinate 52,122,365 of NC_045964.1, read as the reverse complement.
GGCAATTTCTTCATGCAGAAGGTCATATGTATATGGAATGAACTGCCAGAGGAAGCCTCAGAGTTAGATACAATGGTGGCATTTAAGAGACATTTAGAAAGGTACATGCATAAGAGATTAAGAGGGATGTAGTCCAAACACAGGCAAATGGGAATAGCTCAGTTATAAAACCTGGTCAATATAGACAAGTTCGGCAGAAGTGCTTGTTCACGTGCTGTATGACTTTATTGAAAATACTCTCCCAAACTGAACCAGAATTAAAAAGACAAAAGTTCAAGTCTTGGGAACATGTATTAGAACTGTAAAAACTATTCACTCAATTTTGGGATGTCGGCTTTGTTTGCCAAGTCAGAATTATTACCTATTCCTAAATATCATAGAAACATTGAAAATAGTGCAGGAGGAGGCCATTCAGCCCTTCGAGTCAGCACCGTCATTCATTGTGATCATGGCTGATCGTCCCCAATCAATAACCCTTGCCGGCCTTCTCCCCATATCCCTTGACTCCACTAGTCCCAAGAGCTCTATCTAACTCGCTCTTAAATCCATCCAGTGATTTGGCCTCCACTGCCCTTTGTGGCAGGGAATTCCACAAATTCACAACCCTCGGGGTAAATGTTTTTTCTCACCTCAGTCTTAAATGACCTCCCCTTTATTCTAAGACTGTGGCCCCTGGTTCTGGACTCCCGCAACATTGGGAACATTTTTCCTGCATCTAGCTTGACCAGTCCTTTTATAATTTTATATGTTTCTATAAGATCCCCCTCATCCTTCTAAACTCCAGTGAATACAAGCCTAGTCTTTTCAATCTTTCCTCATATGACAGTCCCGCCATCCCAGGGATCAATCTCGTGAACCTACGTTGCACTGCCTCAATCACAAGGATGTCCTTCCTCAAATTAAGAGACCAAAACTATACGCAATACTCCAGATGTGGTCTTACCAGAGCCCTATACAACTGCAGAAGAACCTCTCTACTCCTATACTGAAATCCTCTTGTTATGAAGGCCAACATTACATTAGCTTTCTTCACTGCCTGCTGTACCTGCACGCCAACTTTCAGTGACTTGCGTACAAGGACACCCAGGTCTCGCTGTACCTCCCCCTTACCTAACCTAACCCCATTGAGATAATAATCTGCCCCCTTGTTTTTGCCACCAAAGTGGATAACCTCACATTTATCTATATTATATTGCATCTGCCATGCATCCACCCACTCACTCAACCTGTCCAGGTCACCCTGCAACCTCCTAACATCCTCTTCACAGTTCACACTGCCACCCAGCTTTGTGTCATCCACAAACTTGCTAGTGTTGCTCCTAATTCCCTCTTCCAAATCATTAATATATATGGTAAACAGTTGCGGGCCCCAACACCAAGCCTTGCGGCACTCCACTCGCCACTGCCTGCCATTCTGAAAAGGACCCATACACTCCTACTCTTTGCTTCCTGTCTGCCAACCAATTTTCCATCCACGTCAACACCCTGCCCCCAATACCATGTGCTCTAATTTTGGTCACCAGTCTCCCGTGCGGGACCTTATCAAAGGCTTTCTGAAAGTTTAGATACACTACATCCACTGGCTCTCCTTCATCGATTTTACTTGTCACATCCTCAAAAAATTCCAGAAGATTAGTCAAGCATGATTTTCCTTTCATAAATCCATGCTGACTTGGACTAATCCTTTTATTGCTATCCAAATGCCCCATTATTACCTCTTTAATAATTGAACAGCATCTTTCCCACCACCGAAGTCAGACTAACTGGTCTGTAATTCCCCGTTTTCACTCCCACTCCTTTCTTGAAAAGTAGGATAACATTAGCTATCCTCCAATCCACAGGAACTGATTCTGAATCTATTGAACATTGGAAAATGATCACCAATTCATCCATTTCTTGAGCCACCTCCCTGAAGACCCTGGGATGCAGACCATCAGGCCCAGGGGATTTATCATCCTTCAGTCCCATTAGCCTACCCAATACTATTTCTCGCCTAATGAAAATTTCTTTCAGTTACTCTGCCCCCTTAGATCCTCTGTCCTCCAGTACATCTGGGAGATTGTTTGTGTCTTCCTTAGTGAAGACAGATCCGAAGTACCTGTTCAACTCTTCTGCCATTTCCTTGATACCCATAATAATTTCACCCGTGTCTGCCTTCAAGGGGCCCACATTTGACTTTGCTACTCTTTTTCCCTTAACATATCTAAAGAAGCTTTTACTATCATTCTTTATATTCCTGGCCAGCTTCCCTTCATACTTCATCTTTTCAGCCCGTATAGCCTGTTTTGTTTCCTTCTGTTGTCCTATGAAAGTTTCTCAATCCTCTGTGTTCCGGCTACTCTTTGCTGTGTTATACATCTTTTCTTTTAGTTTTATTCTATCCCTAACTTCTCTTGTCAGCCACAGTTGCCTCCTACTCCCCTTAGAATATTTCTTCCTTTTTGGAATGAAATGATCCTGTGTCTTCCGGATTATGCCCAGAAATTCCTGCCATTGCTGTTCCACCGTCATTCCTGCTAGGATTCCTTTCCAGTCCACCATGGCCAGCTCCTCTCTCATGCCTTCATAGTCCCCTTTGTTCAACTGCATCACTGACACTTCCAATTTAACCTTCTCCTTCTCAAATTGCAGATTAAAACTAATCATATTATGATCACTACCTCCAAACGTTTCCTTTACCTCGAGTTCTCTTATCAAATATGGTTCATTGGACAACATTAAATCCAGAATTGCCTTTTCTCTGGTCGGCACCATTACAAGCTGCTCTAAGAATCCATTTCGGAGGCACTCTACAAACTCTCTTTCTTGAGGTCCTGAACCAACCTGATTTTCCCAGTCTACCGGCATAATGAAATCCCCCATCACCACAGTGGCATTACCTTTGGTACATGCCAGTCTTAACTCCTGCTGCAACTTACACCCTACATCCAGGGCTTCTATTTGGGGGTCTGTAGATAACACCAATTAGTGTCTTCTTGCCTTTACAATTCCTCAACTCAATCCAGTGACTCTACCTCGTCAGTCCCTATGTCTTCCTTCGCAAGGGACTGAATTCCATCCCTCACCAGCAGAGCTACCCCCACCCCCCACCCCCCACCCCCCCCCCCCCCTCCTCTGCCCACCTGCTTGTCCTTTCTCTAGGATGTATAACCCTGAATATTAAGTTCCCAGATCCGATCCTCCCGCGGGCACGTCTCGGTAATCCCCACAATGTGATATCTACCAACCTCTATCTGAGCCTCAAGCTCATCTACTTTACTTCTTATACTTCGCGCATTCAAATACAGTACTTTGAATTCCTTACGCATCTCACCTTTCACATCGATCCCTATTACACTTGGCCATACTCTCCTATCCCTTTGTGAGCTTTCTTTCCCGTTAATTCTGGAGTTATTAACTATCCCTTTACTCCCTTTCCCTTTAACTCCGTCCTTGACTATCCCATTTGACACCCCCCACCCTCCTATTTAGTTTAAAACCACCTGTGTCGCAGTGGCAAACCTGCCTGCCAGAATGCCGGTCCCCCACCTGTTAAGGTGCAATCCGTCCCTTTTGTACAGTTCCCCCTTAGTCCAAAATAGATCCCAGTGGTCTAAGAATCTAAATCCCTGCCCCCAGTTCCCCAACCACACATTCAGGTCCTGTATCTCCCTGTTCCTGCTCTTGCCAGCACGAGGAACTGGAAGTAAACCGGAGATAACAACCCTGGAGGTCCTGATTGTCAGCATTTTTCCGAGCGCTCTAAAGTCACGCTTCAGAATATTCATCCCCTTCTTTCCGACATCGTTTGTGCCAACATGCACTACAACTTCCGGCTGTTCACCTTCGCCCTTGAGGATTTTCTGCACTCTGTCCTTGACATCCTGGATCATGGCACCAGGGAGGCAGCACACCATCCTTGAATCCCGTCTGTTGCCGCAGAAACCCCTGCCCGTACCTCTCACAATGGAGTCTCCAACTACCACGGTGTTGCCTGACGTCGGCCTCTTTCCTATGGTGGTAGTGGGACAATACAGCAGCCCATCTTGCAGAACTGCTACCTCACAGCTCCAGTAACCCTAGGTTCAACCTTAGCCTCCGGAGAATTCCAGAGTGGAATTTGCACATTCTACATGTGAATTGTGTGGGTTAGTAGGTTAATTGGCCGCAATAAATTGCCCATTGTGTAGATGAGAGGTAGAATGAGGAGAGGGGCAGTGGGGCAAATGAAAGGACGTACATGATGGGTGGCAAACGCTCAGTGGACCGAAGGCCTGTCTCCATGTTGCATGACTCTATAGTGTCTAGTCACCTTATCGAGTCATACAACGTGGAATCAGGCCCTTCGGCCCAACTTGCCCAAGACCACCAACATGCCTCATCTAAACTAATCCCACCAGCCCACACTTGGCCCATAACCCTCTAATCCTATCCTATCCATGTACCTGTCTAAATGTTATATATTATGATAGTACCTGCCTCAACTACCACCTCTGGCAGTTTGTTCCATATACCTACTATCATGTATCTATACACTGTAAATGGATCGATTGTAATCATTATCGTCTTTCTGCTGACTGGTTAGCATGCAAAAAAAGCTTTTCAATGTACCTCAGTACACGTGACAATAAACTATACTGAACTGAACTTTGTGTAAAAAGGTTAGCCTTCAGGTTCCTATTAAAGTTTTCCTCCCTCACCTTAAACCTATGTCTTCTGGTTCTCAATTACCCCACTCTGGGCAAAAGGTTCTGTGCAGTTACCCAATCTATTTCTCTCATGATCGTATACCCCTCATCCTCCTGCACTCCCGAGGAATAAAGCCCTAACCTGCTTAACCTCTCCCTACACCTCAGGCCCTCGAGTCCTGGCAACATCTTGATAAATCTTTGCTGCAGTCCTTCCAGGTTGATAACATCTTTCCAATAATATAGGGATCAAAACTGAACACAAAACTCCAAAAATAGTCTCACCAATGTCTTATACAACTGTAGCATAACCTCCCAACTTCTATACCTTCTTGAACCACTGCACCATGCAGTGAATCTGTTACTACAAAATTGTTGTGCATTACATTTCAGTGGCAAGATTCAGTGATAAGGGAAAGCGATGCATTTCCAAGTAAGGGTAGTGTGCAAGTGTGATGAGAATGTCCGGTGGTGGTAGTCCCATGTGGCGGTTGCCCCTATCCTTCTTAACTGCAACACGTTACAAATGAAATTTAACATTGTGCAGTTATCGGCAAACATCTCAGTTCTGCATTTAAGATGAAAAGAAACTCACTGACAAAGCAACTGAAAATGGTTGTGCCTGGGACACTAACCCAAGGAACTCATGCAGCAATGTCCCTGGATTTATTTCCAGCAGTCATAACCGCATCCCTCTGCACGATACAAATCAAACTCCAACTCACTCGGCACTGACCATGCACCCCCACCCCTTCGCAACTGAATTCCATACATGCAGACGGAAATGATCAAGGACAGGCGACAACATGTTCTCAACAGCAATTCTTGCAAGGCTGCATTCTCAGCCTCTTACTATACCCCCTATACACTCACAACTGTGCAGCAAAATTCTGCTTCAGATCGATTTACAAATTTGCTTATAACACCACCATCGTGGGCCAGATTTCGAACAATGATGAGACAAAGAACACAAAGGAGATAGAGAGCTTACAGATGTCAAGACAATAGCTCTTCAATGTCATCCACACAAAATAGCTCGTTATCCACCTCAGGAAGTGGGTGGAGTACATGCCAGTCTACATCAAAGGTGCAGAAATGGAGATAGTTAAGAGCTCAAGTTCCTAGGTGTAAATATCACCAACAATTTGTCCTGGTTCAAACACAATAATGTGATAGCCAAGAAAACACACCAACACCTCGACTTCCTCAGAAGACCAAGAAAATTTGGAATGCCTCCAATGACACACATAGATGCAACATGGAACACATCCTAACAGCCCAGCACATCACTTAAATCAGCCTCCCCCTTCTCTTCAATAACTCTAACCACACTTCACACTGCTTCTGGAAAGCAGACAACATAATCTAGGATCTCTCACACCTGGCCATCACCTCTTCTCCCCCTTCCATTAGGCAGAAGATACAAAAGCTTGAAAGCATGTACCACCAAATTCAAGGTGGTTGCATCTGCTGTCAAACAGTTGTGGCAGTAGGTGAAATAAAATTGGCACGGTCATTACAAAGGCAGGAGTTAACAATCAACCTCTCAAAGCACTCATCACAATGGACATTAGTGCCACTGGTCAGTGATTTTAAAGGCATGTCACATTGCTCATCTTGGCACTGCTATTATGGGTGTCCTTATAAAGCAGGTAGGGACCTTGGACCATAGTGGTGAGAGATTGAAGATATACTTTTTCTTTTTTTTGTATGGTTTAGCCTGCTGGTATGTTCGAGTTGGCCATACTATACAACTTAAGCAACACATTACATGGATAAAGCAGCTTAATCTGATTTTAACTGCTGCTTAATGGCACATTATTTTACACTATCAGGGAAATTATGTTTGTTCCACCTTCACCTGTTATCTCAACTAACCTATTACCTATTACTAACCTATCTTTCTCAGTTCTCAGAAAGGGCCTGGACTTTTAACTGTTTCTCCTTCCACAAATGGTGCCTGGCATTGAGTTTTCCAACTTTTTTTACGCTGTTATTACCAGAAAAGGTGATGTTGGGGGAAATAGTTATAAGATTCTCATCAATCAGGTTGGTTCAGGACCCCAAGAAAGAGTTTGTAGAGTGCCTCCGAGATGGATTCTTAGAGCAGCTTATAATGGAGCCGACCAGAGAAAGGCAATTCTGGATTTAGTGTTGTCTAATGAACCAAATTTGATAAGAGAACTCGAGGTAAAGGAACCGCTTGGAGGTAGTGATCATAATATGATTAGTTTTAATTTGCAATTTGAGAAGGAGAAGGTTAAATCGGAAGTGACAGTGATGCAGCTGAACAAAGGGGATTATGAAGGCATGAGAGAGGAGCTGGCCAAGGTAGACTGGAAAGGGATACCAGCAGGAATGACGGTGGAACAGCAATGGCAGGAATTTCTGGGCATAATCCAGAAGACACAGGATCATTTCATTCCAAAAAGGAAGAAAGATTCTAAGGGGAGTAGGAGGCAACTGTGGCTGACAAGAGAAGTTAGGGATAGAATATAACAAGAAAAAAAGATGTATAACACACCAAAAAGTAGCCGGAAGCTAGAGGATTGGGAAACTTTCATAGGACAACAAAAGGAAACAAAACGGGCAATACGGGCTGAAAAGATGAAGTACGAAGGGAAGCTGGCCAGGAATATAAAGAAGGACAGTAAAAGCTTCTTTAGATATGTTAAGGGAAAAAGAGTAGCAAAGTCAAATGTGGGTCCCTTGAAGGCAGACACGGGTGAAATTATTATGGGGAACAAGGAAATGGCAGAAGAGTTGAACAGGTATTTCGGATCTGTCTTCACTAAGGAAGACACAAACAATCTCCCAGATGTACTGGAGGACAGAGGATCTAAGGGGGTCGAGGAACTGAAATAAATTTTCATTAGGCGAAAAATAGTATTGCGTAGGCTAATGGGACTGAAGGATGATAAATCCCCTGGACCTGATGGTCTGCATCCCAGGGTCCTCAGGGAGGTGGCTCTAGGAATAGTGGACGCATTGGTGATCATTTTCCAATGCTCAATAGATTCAGGATCAGTTCCTGTGGATTGGAGGATAGCTAATGTTATCCTACTTTTCAAGAAAGGTGCGAGAGAAAAAACAGGGAATTACAGACCAGTTAGCCTGACTTCGGTGGTGGAAAAGATGCTGGAGTCAATTATTAAAGAGGTAATAATGGGGCATTTGGATAGCAGTAAAAGGATTAATCCAAGTCAGCATGGATTTATGAAAGGGAAATCATGCTTGACTAATCTTCTGGAATTTTTTGAGGATGTGACAAGTAAAATGGATGAAGGGGAGCCAGTGGATGTAGTGTATCTAAACTTTCAGAAAGCCTTTGATAAGGTCCCGCACGGGAGTCTGGTGACTAAAATGAGAGCGCATGGTATTGGGGGTAGGGTGTTGCCGTGGATAGAAAATTGGTTGGCAGACAGGAAGCAAAGAGAAGGAGTGAATGGGTCCTTTTCAGAATGGCAGGCAGTGGCGAGTGGAGTGCCGCAAGGCTTGGTGTTGGGGCCCGCAACTGTTTACCATGTATATTAATGATTTGGAAGAGGGAATTAGGAGCAACACTAGCAAGTTTGCGGATGACACAAAGCTGGGTGGCAGTGTGAACTGTGAAGAGGATGTTAGGAGGTTGCAGGGTGACCTGGGCAGGTTGAGCGAGTGGGCAGATGCAGTATAATATTGATAAATGTGAGGTTATCCACTTTGGTGGCAAAAACAAGGGGGCAGATTATTATCTCAATGGGGTTAGGTTAGGTAAGGGGGGGGGGGGGGTTGCAGCGAGACCTGGGTGTCCTTGTACACCAGTCACTGAACGTTGGTGCGCAGGTACAGCAGGCAGTGAAGAAAGCTAATGGAATGTTGGCCTTCATAACAAGAGGATTTCAGTATAGGAATAGAGAGGTTCTTCTGCAGTTATATAGGGCTCTGGTAAGACCACATCTGGAGTATTGCATACAGTTTGTCTCCTAATTTGAGGAAGGACATCCTTGTGATTGAGGCAGTGCAGCATAGGTACACGAGATTGATCCCTGGGATGGCGGGGCTGTCATATGAGGAAAGATTGAAAAGACTAGGCTTGTATTCACTGGAGTTTAGAAGGATGAGGGGGATTCTTATAGAAACATATAAAATTATAAAAGGACTGGACAAACTAGATGCAGGAAAAATGTTCCCAATGTTGAGCGAGTCCAAAACCAGGGGCCACAGTCATAGAAAAAGACTGAGGTGAGAAAAAAGTTTTTCACCCAGAGAGTTGTGAATTTGTGGAATGCCCTGCTACAGAGGGCAGTGGAGGCCAAATCACTGGATGGATTTAAGAGAGAGTTTGATAGAGCTCTAGGGGCTAGTGGAATCAAGGGATATGGGGAGAAGGCAGGCAAGGGTTATTGATTGGGGACGATCAGCCATGATCGCAATGAATGACGGTGCTGGCTCGAAGGGCCGAATGGCCTCCTCCTGCACCTATTTTCTATGTTTCCTCCTCGGACACGGGCGTTGCTCGGCCTTAAATACCAACTCGGGTACCGACCCCGTGACTAGCACCTCCCACACTAAGACGCTGCCCTCTAGAGCCGATGGTTCGTTGTGCCCATGGATTGCCACTAGGTGCCGCCACATGAACCCCCCAGAACCAGAGGCACCAAACCGGACGGGACGCTGCACGATGCGGCCCAAACGCGTAGATACAATCCCACGCCCCGGGGGCTTGCTCGGTTCAGAAGAATTTCCGGGAGCTTGCGATGGGCCAGTTCAACCACATGGACAGGCTCGCTCAGGTCCAAGTAGGCTGGCTTCAAACGAGCCACAGACACAGTTTCACGCCACCCTCCCTTGTCTAAATCAAATGTAGTAGGCCATTGTCGCAGCAGGCGAAAGGGACCTTCATACAGGTGCTGCAAGGGCGACCTGTGGGAGTCACGGCGGAGAAAACGTAGGGGAAGCCCATCAGCGGCAGTGGCACATGGGAAGGGGCTACTTCATGGCGCGACGTTGGGATGAGAGACTGGGTGCCAACTCTCTCCCGCAAGCAGATCAGCACCGATGACGGGGGTTCCTGGGACCCATCAGTGGCAGGGACAAACTCGCCGGGGACGGTGAGCGGTCCACCATATACAAACTCCACGGAGGACGATGACAGATCCTCCTTGGGGGGAGCCGTCCGAATCCCCAACACGACCCATGGCAACTCGTCCATCCACCCAGGGCCTGTGAGACGAGCCTTCAGGGCGCCCTTCAGACAGCGGTGGAAACATTTGACTGGGGATGGTACGCTGTCGCGTGGTGGATCTGCATCCCCAACAGACGGGCCATGGCGGACCACAGTTCAGACGTGAACTAGGTGCCCCGGTCAGACGTGATGTGAAGTGGAACCCCAAAGCGGGCAATCTAATTTACCACGAGGGCACGACGGAGTTGAAGTGTCCATGAGCGGGATGGCCTCCGGCCACCGCGTAAAACGGTCGACCACCGTAGGCGGGTATGAAACACCCTGCGACGGAGGCAGTGGCCCCATGATGTCCACGTGTACGTGATCGAACCGCTGGCGTGGCACTGCGAAGTCTTGAACGGGCACCCGGACGTGTGGATGCACCTTTGATGTCTGGCACGGGATGCACGCCCGGGCCCAGCGAGCGACATGCTTCCGAAGTCCGTGCCACATAAACTTTGCGGCCACCATAGCGACCTTGACCCGAATGGATAGGTGGGCCAGCCCAGGGATCACCTCAAAGACGCGACGGCACCAGGCCGCCGGAACGATAGGCCTCGGCTGGCCCGTAGATATGTCACAGAGGATGGAACCCGAGGGATCCAATGGCACGTCCTCAAGCACCAAGCCAGAGATCGCGGTGCGGTACGCCGGCATCTTATCTTCCGCCAGCTGGGCCGCCGCCAAGGCGGAGTAATCTATTCCCGAGGCCGGGTTAAGCACAGCTGCAATTGCCGGACGGGACAAAGTATCCGCCACGAGGTTGCATTTCCCGGCAATGTGCCAGACATCCGTTGTATACTCCAAAATGGCCACCAGCTGGTGCTGCTGACGGGTGAACCAATGATCCGCGAAAGCAAACGCGAGTTCAAAGGGGGGCAAAACGCTGATCTCTGCCCCGCCCCGAGCATCGGTCCCAGACATACAGTCAATGGATCGTGCCCGTCACCACGGTGACTAGAGGCAGCCGGCGCTGCCGTTTCCCGGAAACGAACATGGCTTTAGCATTGTGCAGAGATAGATGTCAGAACTCATTTGCTATCTCCATTACACCAGCCATTCGATATTATAGAAGTGCCCCAAAAAAAGTCAAACAATGGTAAAGTTAATGGTGCTGGATAATTCCAGCCAAACGTGTTCTCCATTTCTGTCTCTTCTCTTCCAATCACTGGAGTTCACCCCACTATAGTGGAATTGCCCCCCTCCTGTTAGCTTGTCCACTATCATTATGAACATATGCCCAAAAAAATGCAGAGGAATTTAGTGATAAAACATCTGCCTGCAGTGCATCAACAATACATTGCTCAAGAAAAATTAAGCAAGCAATTATAATAAAGTAGTCCTGAATGTCAAATGATGGAGTAATAGAACGATCTCATGAAAGACTCAGAAAATAGTTGTCATTAGAACTAAACTGAATCTTAACATGTACTTAATGTGTATTCCAAAATTAGTGAAACTAAAAAATACAAAATATCTTGATCATTGACCCATACAATTACAAATTATCCAAAGTTCAAATGTATAACTTTGATCATCCATTTGTAAGTTACCAAACATTTTTTTCCATTTTTTAAAGAACTACTCATGCATTGATTACATAAAGCACTTGAGGCCATAGTGTAACAGACTATAGCACAAACCAAATAGGGAAGAGTTCAATCTTCTATGTTTCACAGAGGCAAATGCTTAAACTATCATTCACCACTTATAGATATTCAATGTGGCCCGGTAAATGAATTTCCTGCATGAACTGTGTTTGCCATCAACTGTAGACAGGAAGTTCGCGTATTCTACAAATATTAATTAAGATGATCCATGTTAACTTGTTTCAAGATTAGTCACGACAATAAGAAAAAAAACTGCAAAAGCTACAAATCTGAAACAAAACAGAAAATACTGGAAACGGTCAACAGGTCAGGCAGCATCTGTGGAAAGAAAACTGTGGAGTTAACGTTTCAAGTTGAAGACCTTGAAGAACTTCATCGCCATAACTTGGTTATTTTCATTGTTTTTTAACATTTAATGCAGCCCCAAGTGAATAACTTCTACAAAAATCAACTACAATCCACCTGTATAAACCAAACTCATTGAGCCTGAGACTTAATTCGTCGGCAGGTCATTCACCCAAACCTGCTCAGAAAAAGCTCAAAATCGCGTTTTAAAAACACCCTTTGCATGATATGATTGCGTGCGGTTGTAATACTTGACTCACAGCGTGTGTCCGCACACATTCACCATCAGTTTGAGAGAAGGGTTGCGATATTTCGTGGTTTTACACCTAGGACAGCCCTGATCATCCATCCTTCCCAGTCCCTTAGAAACGGCGCAGCAACAAAACGCCTCCGACTGCAACTCTCAGCACTTCACAAAGGGCCCGGCGACAGCGGAGGGATGATTGAAGAACACCAAATTGTCTGATGTTTGCTGGCTCGCAGTCTCGTGTGTTTGCTGATAATATAGTTTACAATTACCTGATGAAAATAAACGCGTGACTATTTTGTATTTGTCCATTCCCCAATACAATTTAAATATGCGTGCCATTGTTTCAGCCCATGTTTATCTAACTTTGCAATCGCCACCACCTGAACAAATACAAACATCTTGTTGAATGCGTCCTTGTCTGTATACAGAGAGAATTATCCAGCACCACAAGGCGTTTTGAATGCTCAATTAAACCAATTCAAATCTACTTTCTAACATTTGCACGTGAGGCGCAGCTGTTCAATTTATAATCGATTTTATTACAATGGAAGGATTAAGAGGTCCACTTGAACGAGGATTGATTCGGACTACATTTTGTTCTCATTGTAAAATTTGCTTGACTTATCTACTTTTTTTTTAATTTCCATTACGATAGTTATATGTTGAATTATTTATTTCCATATTATGCACCTGCATTTTTCATATGGTATTAACTGTATACATATGCTGAAATTATAGGTCAACAATATACCTTCTCAACCTTGACTTTATCAGCATTTTACTGGGAAACTGCCTCCAAACATTAAAATGAATATCCGCATTAATTAATTTCAACTGAAGTCAGTTGATGGAGCAATTGAAAATAATATCAATTTTTCCCACACCTGGAGTATTGCATACAGTTTTGGTCTCCTAATCTGAGGAAGGACATTCTTGCCATAGAGGGAGTACAGAGAAGGTTCACCAGACTGATTCCTGGGATGTCAGGACTTTCATATGAAGAAAGACTGGATAGACTCGGCTTGTACCCACTAGAATTTGGAAGATTGATGGGGGATCTTATAGAAACTTACAAAATTCTTAAAGGTTGGACAGGCTAGATGCAGGAAGATTGTTCCCGATGTTGGGGAAGTCCAGGTCACAGTTTAAGGATAAAGGGGAAGTCGTTTAGGACTGAGATGAGAAAAACATTTTTCACACAGAGAGTGGTGAATCTCTGGAATTCTCTGCCACAGAATGTAGTTGAGGCCAGTTCATTGGCTATATTTAAGAGGGAGTTAAATGTGGCCCTTGTGGCTAAAGGGATCAGGGGGTATGGGGAGAAGGCAGGAACAGGATACTGAGTTGGATGATCAGCCATGATCATATTGAATGGCGGTGCAGGCTCGAAGGGCCGAATGGCCTACTCCTGCACCTAATTTCGATGTTTCTATGTTTCCAAGAAGAAAATCATTGCCATTTCATTCGAAGTGAATCCAATACTGGAATCATACCGTGGTTAATTGTTCCACTCGCGATACTCTGCTCGTATATTACACCTTCACCAGTCCTTCAGCCACATTTCAAGATTATAAGAACTTGCCTTGCTGTGTAAATAAATTGTCTTTTAGCAATAACATTGCATTTGTAGTCTTTAGTTACATACCCTCGTGTTAATATGTCATTTAATGGTTACCAAAGCACTTTGAAGTGAAGAATGTCTATTAAATTTCCACTTTACCTATATTAAGGCAATGAAAATAATCTCATCTTCCCCTGAACCAGAATATATTGCCTGTAATCTAACTCACTGCAAGTTCTCTTGCCATTACTCATTGTTCACCTACTGCCTTTGACAAAATTTCATTATAGAAATGTCATCCTTGTTTTCAAATCTTTTCATACTCTTGTTGCCCCATTCTTTGCAACCCCCACTGGTTCCACAACCTTCTAGTATTCCTCTGATGACTTCACCATGCCATTAATGCATTCATTTTACTAGTTTCAAGCTTTGGTATTTGCCCCCAAAAAGTTCTATCATTTTATCTTTCCCCTTTTAAAACACACTCCAATCAAACTATGTGGGGGCAAGGTGGGATTGTGGGGGTTGCGGCGGACAGGGTGGGGTTGTGAGGGCGGGAAGGGGTTGTGGGGTTGGGGGGGCTGTGGGATTGGGGGGTTGGGGGGGATTATGGGTGCTGGAGGGCTTGTGGGTTTGGATGGGGCTGTGGGGGTGGGCGGGATTAGGGTGCGGATGGGGTTGTGGGGAGGTGAGGGGGGGTTTGGGGGGGGCTATGGGGGAGGGGGGTTGTGGGCGGCGGGGTGTGTGGGCGGAGGGGTGTGCGGGGGGGGGTAGTGGGAGAGTGGTGGGGGTGGGTGGGCGGAGGGTGTGTGTGGGCGGGGGGTGTGTGTGTGGGGGCAGAGAGATTGTGTGCGGGCGGAGGGGTGTGTGGGAAGAGGGGCTTGTGGGGGGAGGGGTGTGTGGGCGGGGGGTTGTGTGCGGGGTGGGGGAGAGTGGTGTGCGGGCGGGGGGGAAGTAAGCTTGGAGAAAAGATGGGGGAAGAGGGGGAGGCATCACGGGGGAGGGGTGGAGGAGCCAGCGAGGGGGACCAGTGGTTGGAATTGGCGGTGCGATGGGGACTCACAGCAGGCGCTGGTCGTTCTCCTCTGCCGGGATAAGAGTCTCCGCTTTCCGTTTGACTCCAGGTTGGTCTCCCATGCTGAGCTGGGCTGGGTCGGGTCTCTGATGCTGGGCTGCTGCTTGGGGCGGGGCTGCTTGGGGCGGGGCTGCTTGGGGCGGGGCTGCTTGGGGCTGGGCTGCTGCTTAGGGCGGGGCTGCTTGGGGCGGGGCTGCTTGGGGCTGGGCTACTTGTGGTGGGGCGGGGCTGCGCTGCTTGAGGCTGGGCTGCTTTGGGTCCCTCCGAAAGTCCGGTTGGAAACCTCCGCCAGCCATCCTCAGCTCCACTAAAGACGCGAACGCGATCGATTGGAACGTTGCGGTTGCAGTAAATTTGAACCCCATATTGGCAAGAAAAACACTGCCGGTTCGTATGGGACCAAAATAACATTTTTTCGCCAATGAAATTTGGATTAAAGTTATCCTAAGAAGCAAGTTTATATGTAAAATAAACGACTTACCTTATGTTTTGACCCCTACATGAGATCCGTCCCGTTGTAGGCGTTGACGGCGTTAGAAGTAGCTTTTTATTTTACTCCAGGGATTAAATTGTCCCACGATTTAATTTTTTTTTACCAAGAACGGCAGTCGGAACGATTTTTCTGCAGCAGCTGAACAGCCTGAGAAAGTTCGACTCCGCAAGCAGGAGAAAACGGCATTTTAATCCCGCCCCCCGGCCAGTGGCAGAACTGCAGTGCCGCTGAAGGTGAGTATTGTAACATCGCTACATGGATGTGAGAGGTCCTTGATTATGTTGACTGCTTTCCCGAGACAATGTAGATGAAGTCAATGGGGGGAAACTAGTTGGCATATTTACAAAATATAAATAAAGTTACCAAACAAATATCTTTGGGTATCCCTTAATATGTTCATTAAAGTTTTTATTTGAAGTTCATAATGCTCTTAAATTCTCAATTTGAACTTCATCTTTTTGTTTAAAGTTGGTTCAAAGCAGATCTTACAATGAGCATCAGTGTATTTCTGGTTTCCAATTGCAATCTGTTTGCAAAGTAACGGAAAGTTCTTCTCTCTCACTTTATAACACATCTATTCAGTTGTTTATAACAATTAGGAGAAGAAAGAAAAACTGAAGAATGTAAAATGTATATATATTTTTTTGTATTGTAGAGGGTGAAAATGTGTGAATGAAACAAAATATGCATTAATTACATACAGTTGCATGGGTTTTGTTGGGTTAGAGTTATAAATGTTTTATAAATTGCAGATAGTAGCAATGTTACAAAAATTTGAGATTTTAAAAATCAAGTCTGCAATTTATCTCATCAGATAAAGCCTAAAAAGAAGTTTAATTTGACACCTAATTCACTTTCATATCTTCAGTATTAAATAAGTCATGGCCATTTTCATACTCTGAAATTAGCATCTTGGTCCCTATTGCTTTTGCATTGACTTAACACAAAAGCTGTGATCGAGGACAGTCAAAAGCCCATAACTTTCTTAAAAATTAAGAGAACTGAATGAAATTTTCAGTTATTATAGATTGAAGCATTCTGAAACAAATATAACACATCTTACTTGGATGGCCTGAAATTAAAGCAGATAATTAGTTAATTACCTGATTGTAGTCAATTACAAAATTGACGGTTGTGATGGAAATAGTAATAAACATCCAGACTGCCTTGAAAATTCAAAAATGTGATATTCTCAAGATCAGAACTTTAATATTATTGTATTATATGCCGTAAGTCTGTAACAGATAGGTAAATAAATTACAATTTCTAGCAATAGACCAAGTCTTTATGGAGAAGATCAGTTGCTAGCTGGTACATTGGCATATCATAATCAGTAGCATCATCATACTCCTCGGATTGTAACCAATAAGCAACTCTGTACACCTTGTTTATCCTCAACTTTTCAATGTTGGCATTGTGAACTACAGGCTTTTGCTTTTCAAACTGCGCATGACATGCCTTTCTGCCCACTACTTTCCCATTAAGAATGTCCTGTAGATTCCATTTCTTAAGAAAATTATTATTTTTTTAATAGCCTAAGTATCCAAATAACAAACTAATCCCACAAGAATTCACAATATAACATGATTTTTAAATCTCACTGTCATGAATTCATATGCCAGATGGAAGGAATTTGATGTTTAATTCCCAGAAATTAATCTAGAAACATCCACTCGATATAATCAAAATTTTTATTTTTTTGCACAATACATGGGACTAAAACTGATATTTAGTATAAAAATATTGACTATGGGCAGACAATAACACAAAATATAGACGATTTAAATGCTTTTATGACATGATTGTCCAAAAAAAAGAGCATTTAAATCATCTTGCGTGGGTTTTTCTGGAATGCGATCGATTGGAACGTTGCATTTGGGATGAATTTGAACCCCATATCGGCAGGAAAAACACTGCCGGTTCGTATGGGGCCCGAATCACATTTTCGCAACGTAAAATTTGATTAAAGCCATCCCAAGAAGCAAGTTTATATGTAAAATAGACGACTTACCCGTTGCTTTGTCCCATTCATACGATCCGTCACGCTGTAGGCGTTGAGGGCTTTAGAAGTAGCTTTTTATTTTAATCAAATGATTAAATTGTCTCGCGATTAATTTTTTTTTTAAATCGGGAGCGGAAGTAGGCTCGACTTTTCTTTAGCAGCTAGCAGCCCAAGGAAGTCCGCCTCCGACAGGCAGGAGAAAACGGCATTTTACTCCCGCCCCCCCCCCCCCCCCCCTCAAAGGCACCAAAGTCGCGCACACGGCCAGTGGCAGAACTGCAACACCACTGAAGGTACGTTTTGTAACATCGCTACAGATAGCCTAGTAAGATGACAGGGAAAATCTGTGGCAAGACAAAATCACGTTTAAGAAAGTAGATTTAAGATTCAATTTAATTGTCACATGTACCAATTAAGGTACAGTGAAATTTGAGTTACCATACAGTCATATTAAGTGAGAAAAGCAACAATACACAATTCAACCACATAAAATAAACCACATTTAACATTCCTCACTGTGATGGAAGGGAATAAAGTTCAGTCATCTTGTAAAGTCATGAGTGTTCACTCGTGGACGGGGCTGAACCCTCCGCACTTGGCTTTGCGGACGGTCCGCTGTTCAAGCCCTCTCATAGTGATGATCGAAACTCCGACGTTGGGACGGATCAGAACCCTCCGCAGCATGGAGCTTCCGAGTTGGCCGCTTCTTACCGGAGACCGCTGCTTCACGGTGTTAAAATTCACAGGCCCCGCGGTCGGAGCTCCTACACTGGCGATCCTCGGCAAAAGATCCCAGGCTCCACGATGGTAAGTTTGTGCCGCTCCCGCGGCTTGAAGCTCCGGGCCGGTCTCCAGGAAAGGCCCCTCACTCCACGTTGTGGACCGCAGGGGGGGGGACGGAGATGCGACATGGAGAAAAATCACATCTCCGTCAAGGTAAGTGACTGGAAAAACTTTCCCCTCACCCCCCCATACCCCCCACATAAAACATGCTAATAGATATTAAAACAAACATTCAAGACATACTTAAAATAATATAAATAGAGAAGGGACGAGACAGACTGCTGGCGAGGCGGCCATAACGGGCGCCAACCGGTAGCAGAGAGTACATAAAATGAGGTTTATTTGTCAGAGGAACAGGTACAATCAGGTACAGGTACAATACAACAGCTTCCCAGACACTTAAACAGACAAAACACAAAGAAATATATACATACATTTTACATAAATTCTATGACAGTTGAAAAAGCAACAAAAAAGATCTGCGCAACAAAGAAGACAATAGTAGTAAACACAATTAGGAAAACTAAACAAGTCCATGGTAGTGTAAGAGTTTGTTTAGTTTAGTTTAGTTTAGTTTAGAAATACAGAATGGAAACAGGCGCTTCGACCCACCAAGTTGATACCAACCAGCAATCCCTGCACACTAACACTATCCTCCACACACTGGGGACAATTTACAATTTTACCAAATACGCTAACTTATAAACCTGTATGTCTTTATGGGAGGAAACCAAAGCACCGGAGAAAATTATGCAGGTCACGGGGAGAACGTACAAACTCCATACAGACAACACCTGTAGTCAGGATTGAACCCGTGTTTCTGGCACTGTAAGGCAGCATCTCTACCGTTGTGCCATCGTACCGCACACCCACACAGGTACTCAATGTTCTGTTGTTGAGGTGAGCTGAGGATTGTGTGGATTGGTTCAAATACCTTTTAGTTGTAGGAAAGTAGCTGTTGCTAAACCTCATAGTGTGTGAATTCAGTCTTCTGCATCTCCTGCCTAATTGTAGCAGCAAGAGAGGGCATGGTTGAGTTCCTTGATCTAGATGCATTTGATGGAGGGTGGGCGGTGCCGATGATGGACTGGGCTGAGTTTATCCATCTCTGAGGACTCTTATATTCCTGTACATTAGAATTGCCATACCAAGCTATGATGCAACTAATCAGCATACTTTCTACAGTATACCTGCAGTGACTTGCCAAATCTCTTTAAACTTCTAAGAAAGGAGAAGCACTGGTGCACCTTCCTCATGATTACATCTATATGCTGTGCGCAGGACAGGTCATCCAAGATGTAAACACCCAGCAATTTGAAGCTCCAAACTCTCTCCACCACCTGTAGTTTAGCCTGCCTGGGACAAAACATCAATACACCAGACGTACCAAATTACATTTCAGGTTTTGACAATGAACTTTCCACAGGATTATTTTTTTAATGAAATGCATAATACAAGTACAAAAATGAGATTGAGGTGGTTTTGAAATCATTTCATGATCTACAAAAAACATGTTAGATGTTTTACATCAATTGTGAAAGATTACATACTTATTGCATTGCAAAGTCACCAATCCTATCCATTGTGAACAGGAGACATGTTGTTGGAAAGAGAAGGCTGTGGGACAGACAGGCACCAAAAGGTACTTAATGGAATAGATTAGTTTGAGTGGTGCAGGAAAATTTGTGTTTGTTATTTTTCTGTCACTACACAAACATAACTTGTACCATTTATCTATATAACTAAAAGTCTCATCTTGACCACTTCCTGTCTGTGCTGTATATTGATTTTAGAAAAAACACTACCATATATCGCTATGATTTTTGGCCATCTTACTCACAGTCCTCCTCCACTGAGGCAGCCCCGAGGATTTTTCCGATCGATTAAAAATAAAAACGTTATGAAAAATTCTTGAGATCAGCTGATTGTTCTTCTCGCCTGTCAATCACCATGATGAAAGTAACGGCCCTTCTGGGGGGCCAGGAGTATAAAGCCCAAATGGTATGAAATTGCATTTGAATTTGGTGGCCTGCACTCTACTTGAAATGGTATGAAATTGTGTTTGAATTTGGTGGCCTGCACTCTGCTTGAAATGGTATGAAATTGCATTTGAATTTGGTGGCCTGCACTCTGCTTGAAATTGTATGAAATTGCATTTGAATTTGGTTGCCTGCACTCGGCTAGAAATGGTATGAAATTGCATTTGAATTTGGTGGCCTGCACTATGCTTGAAATTGAATTTCAAGGAATAGCCGTGAGTGAACTGCCAGCCCACCAGCCGTGAGTCAATCAACTGCCAGCCCACCAGCCATGAGTCAATCAACTGCCAGCCCACTAGCCATGAGTCAACTGCCAGCCCAACAGCCGTGTCAGTCAAGTGCCAGTCCACCAGCTGTGAGTGAGTCAACTGCCAGCCCACCAGCCCTGAGTGACTGAACTGCCAGCCCACCAGCCCTGAGTGAGTGAGCTGCCAGCCCACCAGCCTTGAGTGACTGAGCTGCCAGCCCACGAGGCCTGAGTGACTGAGCTGCCAGCCCACAAGACCTGAGTGACTGAGCTGCCAGCCCACCAGGCCTGAGTGACTGAGCTGCCAGCCCACCAGGCCTGAGTGACTGAGCTGCTAGCCCACCAGGCCTGAGTGACTGAGCTGCTAGCCCACCAGGCCTGTGACTGAGCTGCCAGCCCAAGAATCCATTCGGCCCACAATGTCCATACTAGCCCTCTAGAAACCAGTCCCATCGGCCCACACCCATTCTAGCGCTGCAGAAAGCCCATCCACTGGCCACCAATATTGGAATTGGTGGAGAGGTGGAATATTGCATTGGAGGACCAGCCCTCCCATGTGAACATGGGACCCAATGGGTCCCCTTAGTCTAGTATCAAATAAACCTAAGCATAATGGTATGCTCATTTGCTGAGAAATAAAGCAATTCATCTAAGACTATTTGTTCATTCCACCTATTGATTATCAAAGATGAATGCAGTTAAAAAAGCATGATAATTTTGGCCTCAGTCACAGTTGCATCCCAGGATAATATCACTGAGCTATAAATGCAGGATATTGTGAGTAATTTCCCTTTGGCATAAGACCTTCAGTCCATTTAGAGAAACCACTGTGTCTGAGGAGATATCAAGGATAAACTAAAATTTTAACAAGGGCAATATTATAAGAGGCAATGCAACACTAACAGTGATCAATTCCATGTGGCTGCATTGAGAGTCTCGCTTAGATTGTGTTTCACCTGGAGATAACCTGAGTTAGGAGTCAGAGAAAATAATTCATGATATTATTTAGAATCTTTTCCAAGTATTAACTTCTTATGTATCAATCATGTCCACATGGGTTAAAGGGCCTTCCATGACTAGAGGTCTTCCATCTGCCTATTTTTGTGACTATTTCTGTATTAGTGCTTGTGTGTGTGTGAGTGGTTTGAGGTTGGAAAGATCACTGTCCATACCGCTGGGTTGTATGCTGCCCAAGCAAGGTGCCTCCAATTTGCGCCGGTCCTAACTCTGACAGTGGAGGGGCCCAGGACAGAAGGGTCGGTATGAGAATGGGAGGGGGAATTGAGGTGTTTGGCCACCAGGAGACGTGTTGGCCTGGGCGGACTCAGCTGAGATGTTCAACTGTAATTTGCACACATTCTCTCGACTCCCTCTCCCCTGACTCTCAGTCTGAAGAAGTGTGTGACCAAAACGTCACCCATTCCTTCTCTCCAGAGATGTTGCCTGTCCCATTTAGTTACTCCAGCATTTTGTGTCTATCTTGTGCATGTGTGTATGTCTGTGTGTTGTATGCGAGTGTTGTCTGTGTGCTTTGCATGTTTGTTTATGTATTATGTATGTGTGTGAGAGGGAAATGTGTTGCGTGTATGTGTGTTCTGTGTGTGTGTATATGTGTTGTGTGTTGGTGTGTGTGTGTGTGTGTGTGTAAAAAGAACAGACAAATCCTTTTTGATTTCCTTGAATGTGAACTATGTTGATTATACATACACACTGCTCCTTCATATTTGCATTTTAAACAAATTGACTATTTACTTTCTTGAATAGTAAAATCAAATTAGGTAATGTTTAAATAAAAGCTGATTATTTTATTTTGATTCACAAAGAAACTGAAAGGTGAAAAGGTAATAAGACCACCATTTATTCTTTAGGGGGTTTTGAATGAATGGTGAGCAGGAAAATTGAGCCACCAATATTGACACCATTTGGACAGTCAATTGATCTGACATCCATCTACAGAATGGATTTGCACATTTGCACATTTACACATTTGGTAATGTGAGGTGACATTCAAGTCAGTCTATTTCAGTGCAGACATTGGGAGGGCTCTGCATCTTAACATTCTTCAGCCAAGTACCTCTTTTTCTTCAAGTTCAGCAGTGAAGCAGCTAGCAGAGCTGATAACAGCATCATAGGTGGCGGGAAGTATTTAAATAAACAAAGCCTCAAGTTAAGAGTCAATGCCTCATCCTTAGTCTCAACTTCAGTACTGAAAGTCCATTATTAGAACATAGAACATAAAACATAGAAATTAGGTGCAGGAGGAGGCTATTCGGCCCTTCGAGTCAGCACCGCCATTCATTGTGATCATGGCTGGTCGTCCCCTATCAATAACCCGTACCTGCCTTCTCCCCATATCCCTTGACTCCACTAGCCCCTAGAGCTCTATCTAACTCTCTCTTAAATCCATC
This sequence comes from Amblyraja radiata, assembly GCF_010909765.2. Taxonomy (NCBI): domain Eukaryota; kingdom Metazoa; phylum Chordata; class Chondrichthyes; order Rajiformes; family Rajidae; genus Amblyraja; species Amblyraja radiata. The sequence continues at coordinate 52,099,679 of NC_045964.1, read as the reverse complement.
CAGTGACTTGGCCTCCACTGCCCTCTGTGGCAGGGAATTCCATAAATTCACAGCTCTCTGGGTGAAAACATTTTTTCTCACCTCAGTCTTAAATGACCTCCCCTTTATTCTAAGACTGTGGCCCCCGGTTCAGGACTCGCCCAACATTGGGAACATTTTTCCTGCATCTAGCTTGTCCAGTCCTTTTATAATTTTATATGTTTCTATAAGATTCCCCCTCATCCTTCTAAACTCCAGTGAATACAAGCCTAGTCTTTTCAATCTTTCCTCATATGACAGTCCCGCCATCCCAGGGATCAATCTCGTGAACCTACGCTGATTGAGTTGATCCAGAGGGCATATCTGAGTTTAGTTTAGTTTAGTTAATTGTCATGTGTACCGAGGTACAGTGAAAAGCTTTTGTGGCGTGCTAACTAATCAGAGGAAATGTATATGATTACAACCGATCCATTTACAGTGAACTGGCCTTCCTCCTATATTTAATAATTGAAACATTTAGCTGTGTAATACAATCTGCATAAAGCTGAAGTGACAAAATGGAGAAGTGGATGAAATCCCTGCAAAAAGCAAGTATTAGATGTATTATAAAATTCAAAGCATTTATTATGGGGGTATGCAGTTGATGGCTTTGTCATTATGCAGCAATGTGAAGGGGTCTCATCTAGACTTCTCCTTGGATTGTCACCTTGTCGTGGTGGAGAAGCTTGTGTGGACCTGAGATCCTGAGAGCGATGCCGTCTGGAGCTACGCTCCTGGTAGGGCCACCCATGGTGGTAAGGTCGAGGGGGAGGTGTCTGACAAAGAGCAATCCAACCAAGACCTCAACGGTGGAACAGGTGGAGGATGATGGCTGACCTTAGTGGAGCGTCACAACGGCTGGGAAGGCGGATGAAGTCTGCAGCAGAAAAGGGTCACCAGTCGTCTTGGACTCCATGCCACTGGATCCTGAGCCAGATCTGTCAAGAACCGTGTGGTAGCTGTCTGTGCACCAGTCTCCTCATGTTAAACAGTCATGCACAGGCGTCCTCCTTGAGAGGACAGTCATACTTGTTTCGAGTGACCACCGGGAGAAACATATTGTTTCAGAATTGTCTATTTCAAAATCCATGCATTAGTCCATCTTAACTTGTTAATGAACATTTATAAACACAGACTGAGAAAGATCATCAGAGATATTTTAACATAGCATTTAGATTTATAGAGCCATGGAGCTGTGCAGCATGGAAGTAGGTCCTTTGGCCCAACTCATCATAGAAAAATACAGCATAGGAACAGGCCATTTGACACATATTGTTCATGCTGACCAAATTGCCTAACTGTGCCAATCCCACTTGCCAGTGCTTGGGACATATCCATCCAAACCTTTCCTATCTTTGTACCTGTCTAAGTGCCTTTTAAATGTCGTAATTATACCCACTTCTGCCACTTCCTCTGGCAGCTTGTTCCATGTATGCACCACCCTCGCTGTGAAAAAGTTGCCCTTTAAATCTTTCTCCTCTCACCTCAAACCTATTCTGTCTGTTTTTTGAGTCCCCTTCCTATGGAAAGCGTGTGGCTAGTCATATTACTTTGCCCCTCTTAATTTTATATAGCTCTTTCAAGTCACCCCTCCGCCTTCTATACGCCAAGGTAAAAAGATTCACCCTATCTATGATGCAAAAAATGCAAAAAAAAGACACCAAATGCTTGAGTAACTCAGCAGATCAGGCAGCATTTCTGGAGAGCATAGATAAGTGATAATATGGGTCAAAACTGTTCTTCAGATTGATTGTTGGGGAGTGGAATAAAAACTGGAAGAGAGGAGGGGAAGGATAAAGCATGGTAGGTAATAGGTGAACACAGGCATGCCAGGTTTCTGATAGGCAGTTTCAGATGGTTGGACAAAGGCCAGAGATGAAAATGCTGCCATCCGGACAACCCAGTAGCTAACCATTCTAACTCCTCTTCCCATTCCCATCCTGACCATGCTATTCTGGGCCTCCTCCATTGCCAGGATAAGGGCACATGCAAAATGGAGGAACAGCATCTCATATTCTGCTTGTGTCGTTTACAACCCAACTGTATGAATACTGAAGATAGACACAAAATGCTGGAGTAACTCAGCAGACAGGCAGCATTTCTGGAGAGAAGGAATGGGTTATGTTTTGGGGGACTATTGGGTCAAATTTTAGGTGCTCTAACAACCTCCCTCCCATACCCCTTTCTTCCCAACATCTCCCTTTCTTCCTCCCTTTTCCCCTGTGCCCCACCTGAATTCAGGCTTATTTCTCCTCTCCCCTTCCACATACATTCCTTCCTCTAGCTTCGCAGATTACACCTCCTTAATCCTTTTGTCTCATACCTTCTCTTTTTTCATCTCCGACCTACTACCTACCATAATACCCACCCCCCACCTGTGTTCACCTATTACCTGCTAGGCTTTGTCCTGCCTTGGGGGGGGGGGGGGGGGGGGGGGCTGCAATCAGTCTGCAATCAGGCTAAGTAACGCCAGCACTTTATATTTATTTTTTTAATCTTTGATGAATACTGGTGAAGAGAGCCAGACATGGTGCCGTTGTATTGGTTAAGATCTTTAAGGTTAACTTCTCCCTGAGTCTACTAAATTTATTTTTAGCTCGTATTAAGGGGGTAGTTGTGGCAGTCAGTGGAATGGTATGCTCCTGTCAGATGTGGGAAATCAGGGACCTGTCAGGCATACGTGACGACGATGTGTGCAGGAAATGTATCCTGCTGTGGCTCCTCTCAGACTGCAGGGATTGACAAGAGCAGCGGTTAGATGCACTGAGGAGCAAACAGGAGGCCAAGAAGGTTATAGATAGTAGTTTCAGAGAGGCGGTACAGCGTAGGTCCAGCCAGTTTGATGGGTAACCACCAGGAAGGGCAGACAGATTCTTGCATTGAGGGGGACTTCATTGAAACATACAGAATAGTGAAAGGCTTGGATAGACTGGGTGTGGAGAGGATGGTTCTACGAGTGGGAGAGTCTAGGACCAGAGGTCAGTCTTAGAATTAAAGGACGTTATTTTAGGAAGGAGATGAGGAGAAATTTATTTTGTCAGAGGGTAGCGAATCTGTGGAATTATTTGTCACAGAAGGATGTGGATGCCAAGATAGTGGATATTTTTAAGGCAGAGATAGATAGACTCATGATTTGTATGGGTGTCAGAAGTTATGGGGAGAAGGCAGGAGAATGGGGTTAGGAGGAAGAGATAGATCAGCCATGATTGAATGACGGAGTAGACTTGATGGGCTGAATGGCCTAATTCTCCTATTCCTTATGACATGACAGAGTGCAGGAGTGTAATTTGGCTCTCTTCTTCTCAACCAAGTTCACAGTTTTGAAAGCTATAGTAGGGAGATGTACTCTCTGGGGCAAATAACAGCAGCAAAGAGAACTGTAGCGCCACGTCTAACTTTGTTGAAGAGCAGGGTAGAGCTAAATCAAAGTGAGCAATGATAGAGGACCCTATAGTCAGGGGTACAGATAGGCATTACTGTGGCCATCAGGAAGGTGTGTTACCTGGTCAAGGATCAATGATGTCTTGGAGCAAGCACAGGCCATTCTGAGAGGAGAGGGTAAACAGACAGAGATGTGATTCATATTGGTATCAATGATATTAATGACACATGAGATGAGGTCCTGCAAAGGGGATTTCGGGAGACAGGTGAAAGGTTAAAAAACACGATCTTCAGGGTTGTAAACTCAGGATCACTACCTGTGCCATGTGTGAGTGAGACAAGGAATAGAAAGTTAGTGTGGTTCAATAAGTGGCTTATGTAACTAGAGCAGGAGGGAGGGCTTCAGCTAAATGGATCATTGGGCCTTTTTCCAGGGCAGGTGGGATCTGTAAACAAGGGACAGGTTGCACCTGAACTGGAGTAGAATGAATATCCTTGTAGGGAGATTCGTTTGTACTACTTGGGAGGATATAGATGAGTAACAGGGAGGTGGGACCCAGAGCAGCAGGTCAGCAAGTGGAGGGATTGAAGGTAAGGTAGAGATTATGTCAAATAAGTCTGAAAGGAAGAGCAGACAAGGAAAGGTTAATTTACATGGAGAGACTGATAGGCTGAAGTATGAAGTTTAATGAAAGGAGTATTGTGGTTTGAGCAGTTGAAATTAGGGCCACGATCAGTGCTTGGAATTATGATATTGTGGCCATTACAGAGGTTGTGGGAGGGACAGGACCAGCAGCTCAACATAATAAGGGTTTCAATGTTTCAGATATGATAGAGAGGGAGGTAAAATAGGTGGATGAGTTGCATCATTTGTCAGGGAGAATGCCACAGTGACACTTGGAGAGGACAGAGAGTGGTGAATCTCTGGAATTCTCTGCCACAGAAGGTAGTTGAGGCCAGTTCATTAGCTATATTTAAGAAGGAGTTAGATGTGGCCCTTGTGGCTAAAGGGATCAGGGGGTATGGAGAGAAGGCAGGTACAGGTTACTGAGTTGGATGATCAGCCATGATCATATTGAATGGCGGTGCAGGCTCGAAGGGCCGAATGGCCTACTCCTGCACCTATTCTCTATGTTTCTATGACATACTGGAGGGTTTATCCACAGGCAATTTGGACAAAACTCGAAATACGAAAGGTGCAATCATTCTAATGGGATTATATTATAGGCCTCCCAATAACCAACAGGAAATCCTGCTAAACAGATATGAAGCAAGAATTTGGAAAGATGGAAAATCAACTTGGTTGTCATAGTGGAGGACATTGGTTTTCCCAATAGTGACTGGTGCTTCTTTAGTGAGCAAAGTACCTCTCTCCTCAGACCCACTTTGACAAATAGCCAAACTATTTCTTCAAATTTCCAAAATATTTTGTATTTAAAACATATATAATATTCTGCAAGCGATTCATTCACACAACACCTTTAACCAGTTGAAGATTATAAACAGGTGATTGCACATGTATTCAACATTTTGATTGAGGTGTAACTATCAAGTGTCTTTACACAATATTTGTCCTTTGTTGCAATCACTAAGAAGCAACAGACGAATGGGCTGACTGCATATTTTTATCTGCTTGTGCTGAGTATAACATATTCTCAGAAGAACATATACCTCAAGTGAAGTATTTAGAAACTGTAGGTCGAAATTGAAAGTGTTTAATGGTTAAATATACTAGATGTGAACCGGAACAATGGAATTCCTACTTGATCCAATTATACATGAACATTAGATGCAACATCAACAACAATAAACATACAAAAAATTAACAGCAATGCTAAATAAACTAGACCACGATAGTGGAAAAACCAAGTATGTTCAGCAATCTGGTAGTGCAAGTGGTTTGGTGCCAAGGTAGAGTTGTGCAGAATGGTTCAAGAGCTTGATGACTGATTGAACTTGGTGGTGGTTCTCATGTTTCTGTACCTACTTCCTGATGGTAGCAGTGAAAGAAAACGTGGCCAGGGTGGTGTGGGTTTAGTTTAGTTTGGTTTAATTTAGCCCTTCGGCACATCGAGTCTGCGTCAACCAGCGATCCCCATACACTATCACAATCCTACACATTAGGTACGATTTACAATCTTTACCAAAACCAATCAACCTAGAAACTTGTCTGTCTTTGGAGTGTGGGAGGAAACTGGAGCCCCCGGAGAAACCTCACAGGTCACAGTTAGAACGTAAAATTCTGTACAGACAGTACCCGTAGTCAGGATTGAACCTAAGTCTCTGGCACTGTAAGGCAATACTGCTGCACTACCGGGCTGCCCTCGGGTCTTTGTTGATATTATCTGTCTCCTTGAGGCAACACTTCCTATAACACTTCCTACCTTTTTTCAATGGTGGGGGAAGTCAATAGCCATGATGGACCATGCAATGTCCACCATGTTCTCCAGCTTCCTTCATTCTGGAGTGTTTGAATTACGAAAAACAAGCACGGATTCGACTAGTTACTATGCACTCCACCAGATACTTGCAGAAGTATTCGTTGGCACACTGAATCTCCTCAAAATCTCTGAGGAAGTATTGGTACTGGTGAGTTTTATGTTGCAATTGTATCATTTTGCTGTGCCCAGAACAGACCATTAGAGATGTGTTTGCCCAGGAACCTGAAGTGATTGACTATCACCACCTCCATCCCGCCGATGAGGACAAGTGAATGGTCCCATGGCTTTCCCTTCCTGGGGTCAACAATCATCTCTTTGGTCTTGCTAACTGTGAAAGCAAGATTGTTTTGCTTGTCCTGGCACCACTGAAGCAAATTATCAATCTCCCTTCTGTGCACTGACTCATCATTACTTGTTATTCGTCCAAAGACAGTTGTATCCACAACGAATTTAAAGTTGGCACTGGAGCCATGTCTGACATTTAAAAAAAGAGACAGAAGTTTGAGATTCACGGACTGTCACAATACCAAAATGCAACATTAATATAGTACCATTGCTCCTGATTATGATGACAATAGCATTAACTACCAAAATGCTTTTGCTTGTACATCTGTCAACAAAGCCAGTCTTCAACCATTCAGATTCATACCTGGAAAAACAAAAGATAGTAAAATAAATAACTTGGTGCCTTCACCTCTGCCAACACTACATGATTTACTGCACATACCCAAATATCTCATTGGCCAGCTGCCCATGTGTATGTTTTGGTCTGGTTGACTGCCCATGGCTTCTGCAGGTTAACTGGAAAATGTGTCACAACCTGCCTGGCCTGCTTTGCTGTAGCTCTATCCAGCATGTCTTACTACCTGCTCAATTGTTTCAAAAGCCACACTCAGATGCTCACTGGCTCTTTATGGCCAAAAGCAATATGCAAGTAACAAAGTGCCACAAATGGCATTGAGGTGAATAACTTGTTGATCTGCGTGATGCTGTTGAAAGAGAGATGTATTCCCGCCTGGACACTTAGAGAACTCTCATCTTTTCTTAAATAAACTAAAGCATTTTCTATGGATACCTTAATAAATCATAGAAACATAGAAACATAGAAAATAGGTGCAGGGGTAGGCCATTCGGCCCTTCGAGCCTGCACCGCCATTCAATATGATCATGGCTGATCATCCAACTCAGTATCCTGTACCTGCCTTCCCTCCATACCCCCTGATCCCTTTAGCCACAAGGGCCACATCTAACTCCCTCTTAAATATAGGCAATGAACTGGCCTCAACTACCTTCTGTGGCAGATAAATCATCAAGAAAATGGGATTAAAATGCTGGAGAAACTGAGGTTCACCAGCATTTTGTATCTACCCGATTTTTCCAGCATCTGCAGTTCCTTCTTAAACAAGAAGATGTGATGATCATCTATCTAGCATCCTTTCAGTATTGCAATGAAATGTTAATCAAATTATATCCTACCCTAAAACACAGAGTAGTTATTTATTCCACATTACAGTGAGCAACATTTAATTAATAAAGTTGCCTAGGACTCTAAAAAGACACGCCCTCAGTCAACAAAGTAACAATGGAGGATCGCAATACAAATGGACACACACGGATGCAAAACTCTTCATCCAAGTAACAAGCTTTCTCCTTTACCTTCAGACATACCCAACACACCAGCAGTCCCCCTTAAGTCTACCCAGTTTCGCAAGTACAACAGTATTAATCAACCTAAGCCAATTAGCAATTAGACCCTGTGTGCACAATATATCACAGAAGAGTTCATAAGCAATAGGTTGTTGATTATTGTTTTTTTAAATTAACATGATGTTGTTCATTTTTATAAGAAAGGTGCAAATCTTTTTGTTTTTAGCCTGGGACAAAGAATATCTCACTCCTGCAATCCTATCATCACTTCATTCCCGTGTTAAAGGTAAAATAAATGTTAATCGAAGATCAAACTCCTATTATAATTTTTTCTAATTTAATATGTTGGTTCCCTTATATATCATTTAATATGGGTGGGGCCTCGCGGTCGATGAGCATGAGGGGGGAGGGGACAACAATGAGGACCCGGCATGGGGGGACCGCCGTGAGTGATGGTGGGAGAACAAAGGGGGTCCCGGGGTGCAGGAGGGGGTGGGGGCACTCTAATTTAGAATCCTCTGCCCAGGGGATAAGTTCCGGTGAAGGCGCTGTGTACACGGCAGCCAGCCAACAGTCGTTTGTCTTTTTCTTTTTGTTTTCACTTTTAATTTCTAGTCTTTGTGTACCTTGTGTGTTGTGACTGTCGGCATTCCAATTTCCCTCCGGGGATGAATAAAATTTTATCATATTTCATCGTATCGAATTGTATCGTAATATTAGGATATTTAATATTGGGATACAATTTCTCTCTTTTATTATATTGTTTACAGTCTACTATGTTTACATACTCTGTGCTGCTGCAAGTCAGAACTTCATTGTTCTCTCTGGGATATATGACAATAAAATCTTGACAATTTGAATCTTAATGCCCCTATCCCACTTAGGAAACCTGAACGGAAACCTCTGGAGACTTTGCGCCCCACCCAAGGTTTCCGTGCGGTTCCAGGAGGCTCCCGGAGGTTTTTGTCAGTCTCCCTACCTGCTTCCACTACCTGCAACCACCTGCAACCTCCGGGAACCACACGGAAACCATGGGTGGGGTGCAAAGTCTCCAGAGGTTTCCGTTCAGGTTTCCTAAGTGGGACAGGGGCATAAAAATATAATGTAATTGTCTCACACAAGATGCAGTGAATGCCCAGAATGGACTGTGCAAAGGAGATGGTTTAGATTGACAATGTATATAAATTTTAGAGCGAGCATTTTGAAAGAATATCAATATGGGAATATAGGCAGAAGCGGCAAAGGTCCTGGCGAGCTGTGGCCATTCCCCGCAGCAGGCTTGGCTCGCACGCCGCGGAACCAGAGGAGGGAAGCCTCCGAGCCCGGCCCCTGTTTGTCCATGAAGACCATGAACCGGAGAGGAGGTGGAGGACATCGGCGACAGAGGCAGATGCTGGACAAAGGACAGGTAAGAAGATCCAGGATCTTACCTTCCGCACCCCCAGGTCAGCTTTGGGATGCGCCTCTGGGGCACGAGGGTTGAAGGTGGCACAGCAAGGAGAGGGTGAACGGTTCACAGGACAACCGGATGGAGGCGGCAGCTGAAACAAGCCCTTATTATCCATATAACCATATAACCATATAACAATTACAGCACGGAAACAGGCCATCTCGGCCCTTCTAGTCCGTGCCGAACACTTATCCTCCCCTAGTCCCATCTACCTGCACTCAGACCATAACCCTCCATTCCTTTCCCGTCCATATAACTATCCAATTTATTTTTAAATGATAAAATCGAACCTGCCTCCACCACCTCCACTGGAAGCTCATTCCACACAGCTACCACTCTCTGAGTAAAGAAGTTCCCCCTCATGTTTCCCCTAAACTTCTGTCCCTTAATTCTCAAGTCATGTCCTCTTGTTTGAATCTTCCCTACTCTCAGTGGGAAAAGCTTATCCACGTCAACTCTGTCTATCCCTCTCATCATTTTAAAGACCTCTATCAAGTCCCCCCTTAAACTTCTGCGCTCCAAATAGGCGACCGAAATTGTACACCATACTCCAGAATTGGCCTTACCAATGCCTTGTAACATTACATCCCAATTTCTATACTCAATGCTCTGATTTATAAAGGCCAGCACACCAAAAGCTTTCTTTACCACCCTATCTACATGAGATTCCATCTTCAGGGAACTGTGCACAGTTATTCCCAGATCCCTCTGTTCAACTGCATTCCTCAATTCACTACCATTTACCATGTACGTCCTATTTTGATTTGTCCTGCCAAGATGTAGCACCTCACACTTATCAGCATTAAACTCCATCTGCCATCTTTCAGCCCACTCTTCCAACTGGCCTAAATCTCTCTGTGGACTTTGAAAAATCTACTTCATTATCCACAACCCCACCTATCTTAGTATCATCTGCATACTTACTAATCCAATCATCACACCATCATCCAGATCATTGATGTACATGACAAACAACAGTGGACCTAACACAGATCCCTGTGGCACCCCACTAGTCACTGGCCTCCAACCTGACAAACAGCCATCCGCCATTATTCTCTGGCATCTCCCATTCAGCCACTGTTGAATCCATCTTGCTACTCCACCATTAATACCCAACAATTGAACCTTCTTAACCAACCTTCCATGAGGAACCTTGTCAAAGGCCTTACTGAAGTCCATATATACAACATCCACTGCTTTACCCTCATCAATTTCCCGAGTAACCTCTTCAAAAAATTCAAGAAGATTAGTCAAACATGACCTTCCAGGCACAAATCCATGTTGACTGTTCCTAATCAGACCCTGTTTGGTCTGTGAAATGGTGCAAAATGGACAACTATTGCATATAGTCTCAGTGGGCTGTTTCTACGTATTATATACTTTTTGTACTTTTCTCTGGCAATCATCTTCTGATCTGTATGCGAAAAATAATTTCACTGTACCTTGGTGCATGTGATAATAAAGGAACCATTGAACTACTGAAGGCAGTGGCATATTTAAATTTCAAATTGTGGGGCCTGCCAAATGTACCACACTCGTTTTCTCTGTGTTCCCATGTTCTCCCTCTTGTGTTTACCTCTGTGCACTCACCATATTAAATTGTTCTTCATTGGAACTTTGTTGCCTGCAGCTTTGTATTTAAATTCTTAATTGTATTTTTTAATGCTTCAATTCTTTATTTTATACTTATTTGTCCTCCAAACATCTTTTCCCACCCTAAAGGAGGTGGAAATTTAACTATGTTCCCACTGTGGATCCTCTCGGGATTTTGATTAATACCATGTATAACAAGACCATGTGGTTCCCTCAAAGAATCATTGATTGTTCTTGAGACCATCAGTCCACTCTATGTGTTAATTAACATCACAGGAAAGACTAATCATGTCACCATCTAATGTGCATATCAACATACTTTACAGCAGGAATCTTTGTTCTGCTATAACTTAGATCAAAGCAATTGAAGGCTGAAATTAAGTTGTATATTACTGATTTCCAGCTATGTTTCTTTATACAGACCAATGGCATATTATTCGCATCAATTGAGTTATTGAGGACTTTCAAGTCAAGTGTGCTTATTTGTCCTATGCACTGGATATGATTTTGAACAATGAAAATTTTACTGCCTGTAGCTTAACAGACCAACGAGATGCAACCACAACCAAAAAAAACACAAGAGATTATTTGTTGCTCCAAATAAACTAAATCATGATTGCGCAAAACCAAAATATGTAAAACAATGGAGCAAAACTATTTGATTTTCTGTTTAGATTGCAGTTTTTTTCCACAATATGCATACTAATATGGCAAATCACATTAACATAGGTAAGTGTAGATCTCATTTTATTTGGGCTTTTATTATTTCATTTTTTTTCTCTGTGCTGTGCAACATTTATGTTGGGGTAGTCTGTTAAAAAAAAATCTAATTTGATGTCTTTCAGTATTCAACTAATGTGTAAGGCTTATTATGTATCAGACAGTGTAGGCACCTCTTAAGCTGCTGGAAATCCATGGAATCACTTTGCAACAACCAAAAAGAAGATACAATATACATTCTGTCTCTTCTTTACAAAAGGTTCATATCAATGTATATTTCGTTCATACAGGTCAGCTAAAACAACTGGCAGATCCAATTTTTGCCAATCAGGATGCAATTGTCAACACTGAACAGAAGTAAACATTTTACACTGACCCTATTTTTGTTTAGATAAAAATTAGAAATACTAAAGTTCTGAAATGAAAACCGTGACTAGTCCGTGTAACTTAGCGTTATATCAAACATAATACTATCATAATACTAATAACTATCATCATAATCATAATACTAATCAGAATTCAAGTTCAAATGAGGTTGAATCAATGTGAAAAAGTTAGCCCAGCTTTCTAATTCATGTGGTGGTCAATCTGATACATTTTTCTAGCTGCTTCTAGTTTTACATTCCTTTCAGTATTTGCTCACACATGGCAGAAAAATGTGGTCAAACCACTCCTTCAACACTACAGTAGTCAGGTGGTTTCCATCTGTGTCCACAGAGACTAGTGGGACAAGATTAACTTTAAACATCTTAAATCTTCTAATGTTCTTAATAAAAACTAGGGTAAAGCCCAATTGCATTGGATCTTATCAACATTTGTTCTTTTCTTTTTAATGTCATGTATCATGAAAGATTAATCAGAATTTGCCTTATTATACAGCTCACTGTCAATTGATATTGATTGATTGGGGTTTGTTCTTGTACAAGCTTTTGATCTTCACAATATTAGCTGCAGCTTGACTGCAAAGAATTGAATGAGAATTGTCGAATGCCACTTCATTTCAATGGGAGTCATGTCTCGAACACAAGAAGTGGATGATGAATAGTTTTTTTCTTTGATATTGTTCAATCAACCAGTGATAGCCAGGAATTATACTGTGTTTAAGAAGGAACTGCAGATGCTGGAAAATAGAAGGTACACAAAAATGCTGGAGAAACTCAGCGGGTGCAGCAGCATCTATGGAGCGAAGGAAATAGGCAACGTTTCGGGCCGAAACCCTTTTTTTCAGACTGTGTCCTGTGTCCAGCTGCCAAAGCACTTAGATTGGTTCACTCTCCCTTAGTTTATAGTTAACCTACTGGATCTATATTAGCAGATCTCACTGACAGTTTCTTTTGTTTCATCAGTTTTATTTACAAAAACTCATCAGGAAACAAATGTTTGGTTGTAACATATTTATTTACCTGGAATTGTTATGCCTGTTCAAATGTTGCACTGCTGCATCCACTTCAGCATGGCAATTAATCTTAAATGGAATTGGGAAATTATTGTTTTGTATGAAGCTAGGGCATTACAATGTTATACAATGTTGCACAACCACATTGATAACAACCAATGTCTCTACTTTCGAAGGAGACAGAGGAAATTTGGCATGTAGTCAATAACCAAACTTCTACAGATGCACCATAGAAACCACACTGTTGGGTTCCATCAGAGCTTGGTTTGGGAACAGCTCTGCCCAAGACTGCAAGAAATTGCACAGTCGTAGATGTATCCCTGTCCATCACACAGACCAGATTTCCCACCATTGTTTCCATCTACACTTCACTTTGGCTGGGAAAAGCAGCCAACATAATCAGAGACTTGTCCCAGTCTGGTCATTCCTTTTTCTCCCTACTCCTGTCGGGCAGAAAGTACAGAAACTTGAAAGCACGCACTGCAAGACTCAGGAACAGCTTCTTCCCATCTGTTGGCAGGCTTCTGAACAATCCTTCCAAGAGCTAGGGGACAGTTTGGTTACCTCAACCCTGTTAAGGATATTGGACTTGGTGTAGGGAACTGACGCGCTACAATGCTGAGAACTATATTGTGCACTCTGTATCTTCTCCTTTGCTCGAACTACTGTACTTGAGTTTGAATTGATTGTATCTGTGTATGGTATATCTGATGTTTGGATAGCATGCAAAGTAAAAATTTTCACTGTACCTCGCTACATGTGACAACAATAAACCTGAACCTAAATGGAATCCTGTATTCCTTGATTTTTAATGAACTGAATCAAAATTCAAGCATTGTACAAAAACAATGCTTGTTAATCTTGGTCACTTCTGTAAATAATGTAAAAAGATAATCATATCGCACTTTGAATTTGGTGTTGAAATATAAACGCCGGCTTCTCAAAATTATTAAATATATGGCCAAATTAGAAAACAAATAATACAAACTTTTTAAAAAAGCAATTTGTGATATCTACAGTATGTCAGAATTTTAGTTTAAAAAAAGATTGTCAGTTTCAATGATTGAATTTCCTAAATTAAAACATTACAAAAGTACTTAATTGTTGTCAGTAAAGCATTTTGAGACACTTGATGTGGTAATGCATTTTTTTTTCTTTTTTGAATGTTAGAATATACCTTACTTTAAAAACATAACTATATAATTTGGTTGTTGGAATTATGAAATAAAATAGAAAGTTACAAGAAATTACCATCAGATCAGGCAGAACTTAATTAGAGAGAATCATTTTTTGCAAAGAATACCTCATCAAAACAGATTTGATTAAAACAAAATTATAATCTGCAGATTACAAATATAAACACCACCCTTATTATTGGCACATTCTACCATCATTAAATCTACATTTTTTTAAATTGTCATATTGTATGCTGTCATCATTTGAGGGAGAAGGCAATAAATTCCACATTGATGGACCAAGTAACTAAGACTTTCTTAATATAGCAGGATATTACAAATTGTGAATTGAAATTAAATCCTCCCTAGTGTAGCAGGGTGCTCCTAAATGTGATTGTTGCCAAGATTAACTGTGCATCTAATACTATTCTATGGTTACATTTGTGTCTGCAGCATGTAGTATATCTTTGTGAAGAACCTATTATCCGTTGACCTCAAGGTGTGCTCTTCATAAAGGTGCGTAACGGAAACTAAAAATCCATTGTGAACAGTGCCCTTTTCACAAAATGCTGAAGTAACTCAGCGAGACAGGCAGCATCACTGCAGAGGAGGAATGGGTGGCGTTTGGGGTCGAGGCCCTTTTTCGATCTCGACCCGAAACGTCACCCATTCCGTCTCTCCAGTGATGCTGAGTTCCTCCAGCATTTTGTGCCTATCTTTGGTTTTAACCAGCATCTGCAGATCCTTCCACCTCCTCCCAAAAAAATGTCTTCCCTCTGAGTACACTCTCTTTATTGTTCAAATTAGGATGCATAACATGCGGAATTGTCACCAATGGCTTTACATCATGATGCAAAAGGCCTTGGTTAAAACCTAAATAAACAGGTATTCCACTACATCTCCCTGTCGATTTGGGAAACTGCATTAAAATGTAAACAATAAATTCATTCTTAAGCGATCAAAAATTCTACAAACCGGTACCAACATGTTACAGACAGCAGATATTTTCTTTAACAATTTAAATAACTGATAGGTGAGAATGGTATATAGCATTAGCTAAAGATAGACACAAAAAGCTGAAGTAAGTCAGCGGGACAGGCAGCATCTCTGGAGAGAAGGAATGGGTGACGTTTCGGATCGAGACCCTTCTTCATACTGCATTAACAGTTATTGTTAGGTTCAATTTGTTAGATCAGCGTTGCTCAAAGATTGATGCTATGATTTGCTAGCATGCACATACATAACACTCTTCATAACACGCAATGATATGAGTCTCTCAACAATTGTACATGCTGCCATTATACAGCAAATCTGAAGCAACGGCAACAAAATAATTGGTGCTGTAGGCATGGGACTTGAGAATGGCATCAAATCTGATGACTATCTCAGTGTACAAGTATTATATACAGTGGCTTGCAAAAGTATTCATACCCCTTGAACATTTCCACATTTTGTCACGTTACAACCACAAACGTAAATGTATTTTATTGGGATTTTATGTGATAGACCAACACAAAGTGGCGCATAATTGTGAAGTGGAAGGAAAATGATACCTGTACATGATTTTCAAATTTTTTTACAAATAAAAAACTGAAAAGTGTGGGGTCCAAAAGTATTCAGCCCCCTTTACTCTGATACCCCTAAATAAAATCCAGTGCAACCAATTGCCTTCAGAAGTCACCTAATTAGTAAATAGAGTCCACTTGTGTGTAATCTAATCTCAGTATAAATACAGTTGTTCTGTGAAGGCCTCAGAGGTTTGTTAGAGAACATTAGTGAACAAACAGTATCATGAAGCCCAAGGAACACACCCGACAGGTCAGGGATAAAGTTGTGGAGAAGTTTAAAGCAGGGTTAGGTTATAAAAAAATATCCCAAGCTTTGAACATCTCACGGAGCACTGTTCAATCCATCATCCGAAAATGGAAAGAGTATGGCACAACTGCAAACCTACCAAGACATGGCCGTCCACCTAAACTGACAGGCCGGGCAAGGAGAGCATTGATCAGAGAAGCAGCCAAGAGGCCCATGGTAACTCTGGAGGAGCTGCAGAGATCCACAGAGGTGAGAGAATCTGTCCACAGGACAACTATTAGTCGTGCACTCCACAAATCGGGCCTTTATGGAAGAGTGGCAAGAAGAAAGCCATTGTTGAAAAAAAGCCATAAGAAGTCCCGTTTACAGTTTGCTACAAGCCATGTAGGGGACACAGCAAATATGTGGAGGAAGGTGCTCTGGTCAGATGAGACCAAAATTGAAGTTTTTGGCCTAAATGCAAAACGCTATGTGTGGCGGAAAACTAACACTGCACATCACCCTGAACACACCATCCCCACTGTGAAACATGGTGGTGGCAGCATCATGCTGTGGGATGCTTTTCTTCAGCAGGGACAGGGAAGCTTGTCAGAGTTGATGGGAAGATGGATGGAGCCAAATACAGGGCAATCTTGGAAGAAAACCTGTTAGAGTCTGCAAAACACTTGAGACTGGGGCGGAGGTTCACCTTCCAGCAGGACAACGACCCTAAACATACAGCCAGAGCTACAATGGAATGGTTTAGATCAAAGCATATTAATGTGTTAGAATGGCCCAGTCAAAGTCCAGACCTAAATCCAATTGAGAATCTCTGGCAAGACTTGAAAATTGCTGTTCACAGACGCTCTCCATCCAATCTGACTGAGCTTGAGCTATTTTGCAAAGAAGAATGGGCAAAAATTTCAGTCTGTAGATGTGCAAAGCTGGTAGAGACATACCCCAAAAGACTTGCAGCTGTAATTGCAGCGAAAGGTGGTTCTACAAAGTATTGATTCAGGGGGGCTGAATACTTTTGCAGCCACACTTTTCAGTTTTTTATTTGTAAAAAAATTTGAAAACCATGTATCATTTTCCGTCCACTTCACAATTATGCACCACTTTGTGTTGGTCTATCACATAAAATCCCAATAAAATACATTTACATTTGTGGTTGTAACATGACAAAATGTGGAAAAGTTCAAAGGGTATGAAAACTTTTGCAAGTCACTGTATGTACTGTGTCTGAGATGGTTATCTAAGATGTATCTAGGTGCTTATGTATTGTGATACTTGAATTGATCTGTATACAAGAATAAATTTCACTGTAGCTCTGTACATGTGACAAATAACGTACCATTGAACCATTGAACATGAACATTACGTTCCATAAAATGTTCTTCCGCATCTACAGCAAATGTTTTGGAGCAGCACAGGGAGAATCCCACTGGAAAACAGTCTATATATACATATACATAGGTATAAATATGAATAGGTATGAAATATACATATATTAATAACATAATAACCATAATCAATTAATTTTCCTTCATGCCTTGCATATTTAATAATGTTTACCAAGCTATAAACACCTTTCAAAACTAATTTATAAATAATTATCTCTGTAAGATACCATTCTACAGTCTATAATCTTCAAAACACTTTTTCAAGTATCTGATGATTTTTTTCCTCCATGATGTTGGCACACTGCTTGCAGAGATAACATTTGATATCTTGCTGAATATTATCAATTGATACAATATTTAATCCTGTTTAGCAGGCTTTTATAGGAATATGATTTTTTTAATTTCATATTTCTTGTTTCCTTACAAAATAGGAAAAAAATAATTTGTCCTATTGACTTCTTGCTAGCTGTCAGAATAATTCCATCAATCTGAATCCCCCATTTATTTCCCTGCAACCTCTAAAGTATATGGTAAATTGCAATATCTGATTTACTTAACAACTAGCATTTGGACTTTGGGAAGTCAGATATATAGAGGAAATGGCTAGGACCTTAACAGCATTGATGTAGAGAGAGACCTTGCAGTGCAAGTTCATAGCTCCTTAGAGTAGTGACACAGGTGGATAGATAGTGAATACGGCATTTGGGATGCTTACCTTCATTGGCGGAGGCATTGAGTATCAAAGTTCTGATGTTGTGTTGCAGCATACAAAACATAGTTAGACCACATTGAGTATTATGTATAGTTCTGGTTACCAGATGAATAATGTGGTAGCAATAGAGGTGTGCAGAAGAGATCCACCAGCATGTTTCACATCAGATTGCCAGAGGAGGTGGTGGGAGCAGATACAATTACAATGTTTAAATGGTGTTTGGACAGGTCCTTGGATAGGAAACTTACAGGTGGGTATGGGTCTAATGTGGGCAAGTGGGATTAGCATAAACAGGTATAATAGTTGCATAAACAGGTATAATAGGTGGGCAAAATGGACCAATTTCTATGCTGCACAATTCTATAATTCCATGATTTTATGGAATGTTTGGGACATATGAGGAGACAAGAGCATCCAGGAGAAACTCAAATGGCCATAGGGAGAATATGCAAACTCCACATCAGCAGCAGCCGTGATCAGGATTGAATCCATGTACCTCAAACAGTGAGGCAGAAGCCAATTAGGAATGTTATGTGTTGATTTTGGTACAAAGTAATCAGTGTTTTGCAGATATTGATGACTCAAGTTCCAAACGGTTCAGCCTACAAATCTTGAGATATTGGCAAAGGGTCATAAATGCTATGAGCTCCAGATTCAGATTGATTATATCCACCAGGGTGCAATGAAATTAATTTTTCACATGAAGCACACAAAGAAAACAGTATACATAAAGTAAGATACTAACAAATAGAACAATGAGTGCAAAGTAGTGCAAGATTGCAGTGTGATCTGAAGTGGTGCAAAAAGTATTAAAGTACAATAACAATATAGGCAAATGAGGAAAGGAATAAGACTATGTGGCAGCACCTCTGAGAACAGGGTGTGAATGAGCTGATTGGTTCAGGAATCTAATTACAGTGAAGAAGCTGTTCTTAAGTGCAGGTGTCTGAGCTTTCAAGCTTCTGTATCTGCTGAATGCACCAGGTGGCAGGTATCCTAATGATACTTCCAGCCTTCCTGATGCAACATACCATGAAGATGGATTAAATGGAAGGAAGTGATGAGCCTGCGATGGACTGGCCGATGGTCACAACAACCTGGGGGTTCAGGTGGTCATGAGTGGAGCAGTTGTCATACCAGGCTGAGATGCACCCCATCAGAATTTCCATAACGCATTTGTGGAAGGTTGATGGAATCCTCATGGACCTACCTAATCTTATCCAATGCCTAAGATCATAAATCTGCTTTCCGCTGACTGATGAGCACACAACAAAAGTTTTTCACTGTACCTCAGTACATGTGACAATAAACTAAACTAACTAACTAACTTGATCACCACATCATTGTGAAGGGACCAGATTAGGATGCTGGTGATATGGATGCTTAGGAACGTGATGCCGTTGACCATCTCTACAGCAGCTCAATTGAAAAGGTCAGGGTTGTGTTCACCCATTGTTTTCTTATGTAAACAGCTAACTCTTCCATCTTGTTTAAGTTAAGTTCTAGGTTGTTTTCCTGATCATTGATGTTGACTCTGCGGACAACAATGGTATAATTGTCAAATTTAAGGATGGAGTTGGGCTTGCACTTAACCACAATACAGTGGGAGTATTGGGAGTAGAGATAGGTTATTGAGCACATGACCTTGAAGGGCACCAGTATTGAGCAGCAGGGGGGAGGAAACGTTATGCCCAACTCTAACTGACTAAGGTCTGTTGAACAGAATTCCAGAAGCCAGTTGCAGATGGAGGTACAAAGGTTTAGGGATGATCTTATTTAGTATTATGGTATTGAAGCCCGAGCAGCAGTTAATGAATAGCATGCTGGCATAGGTGTTCTTATTATCAAGGTGATCCAGAACTGAATGTACCGCAAAAAAAGATGGCAACCTCTGTAGACTTTTATTTCCTGTGCTTTTTTTTAATTACAAGGAGTCTGGATTGTCCAAAAGATTGGCACAAATCGGAGACATTGTCAATCTTTCAAAGGAGACATGCTGATGATATTTGGGGAGTATGTTCCTCAAGTTAGCTTGATTGAAGTTAATGGTGATGATGAAGAGGGCATCAGGGTTTTTTGCCTTGAGAGTTGACACCCAAATATTAGGATATACACCTTGGCATTGGGTTGGGATAGTGTGTAGACCACTGACAACATTGGAGGTGAATTCATTTGGTAGATAAAGGAGATAGTATTCTTTTAAAGATGATTCCAATTTAGGGGAGCTGAATTGAGTTAGGAACATCACATCAGTACACCATGATGCATTGCCCACAAAGCAGACACCATCACCATTCTTCTTCCCTGAGTATTTTCATGTGGTGTATGTAATAAATATAGAAACCCTCAGGTTTTATAACAGGGTCAGGTGAGTCAGGATTGAGGCATGTTTCAGTGAAACAAAGAACACAGCAGTCTCTGATCTCTGTGTAAAACAGCCTCCAATTCGTTCTTGGAAGGGGTGGGCTCCCCACTGTTTCAGCTGCTCCTGGAGCCACCCCTCCCTGACCACCTTGTTTTGTTAGTGTTCGATGCAGGTACACCTTACAATATCAGCAAAAACAAAAGGTGATATCTGCCTTAGGTACCACAATAATGGGTGCATTTGAGTACTTTGTACCATTTCACAAGCAACATGTGCCACTTCAGTTAAGTTGGATCTATTTAACCATTCAGTGCAACTGGCAATGGGATAATGGTTTACACGTGATCCATAACATTGAGTTGTTGATAGTGAGAAGGGTAATCTTTGGCTTCAAAATAATATGAACATATTAGTAAAATGGTTGTGGATAAAGTTTAATCCTGAAAAGAGTGAGGTGATGCATTTGTATGGTCTAATAGGACTAAGACGTATGCAAAGATTCTCATTATTTGTGCTATCCACCAGAGAAGGCTCAAACCCACATCTTCCATTTGCCTTTTTCACAATTTGTGACAGTCTCATTTAAAGCAGTGATAACAACATCTCTTTGGAGTCAAAAGAGTGTTGGAAGTTCAGAATTAAACCAATCTCAAGGCAGATTTGGTAATTTATAATACTCCAAGACTCCATTGACAACACATTAGCTATTTGGGCAACTAATGTAATATGGAGCTCTCTAGAAACACCACTCTAACTCTCCATCTAATAGCAACTTCCACATTCTAATCACTTTGTGTAACGAATCTCAGCCTAAATGATTTATTTGATCTATTAGTGGCTTCTTGTATTTATACTGCTTTGTTCTAAACTCACCCACAAATGGAAATGTTTCCTCTGCATCCACTCAATTAAACATTTTCATGACTTTAATGACCACTAGATTTAAGATTTCATTTTTCAACCTCTCATTCTTTCTTGATAGTTGTATCCTTTCAAACCTAGTAAAGATTGTGCACTTTTTGTTGTTAGCACTCTGTTCAATGCTTCAATTTCCTTTTTGTTGTGTGGTCAAATATTACACATTGTGTTCCAAACATGATTCAACCAATTTCATAATAATTTTTAAAAGGTCTGTTTTTGTGCACAGTTTCAATGGAGATAAATCCGAGTATTTTGTTTGTATTCTTTGTGCCGTCATCGGCCACATCTGTTAGCAGGATTTGCATGTGTTAACATCTCCAGATCTTTCTCTATTCGATCCAATTTAATTTCTAATCTTCCCTACAAATTGGTGGCCACTCTTCCTGGCTAACAAAGTGAACCACACTCTACTTCACTATTTAAAAACATGTAATTTATCCTACTATTCTATTAGGCCTGTTTGTGTCTTCTTGCATTTTGGTCATGTCTCTAAATAAATAATTATGGCCCTGAAATTTTTGGCAGTCTGCATTCAAATCATTTACTTGTATGGCAAGCTAGAGTGAACCCATTCCTGTGGGTTTTGGCACTGTTAGCAAATCTCATACCTTCTACATTCTCAATTTTAATTTTTCATTACCAAGGGTAAGGAACAACCTACTGGCAGTGCCAGGCATAAGCACAACCAACAAAGAGAAAAGGAACACATGTTGGACTTAAATGACGGACAGCAAGAGCTCAGCCACACAACCAGTATTAAAATACCAGTCACTGCATAAAGAAGCTAAATAAAGGAAGAAGTGTCTTGGCATATATTTGGTCATGAGTGAGAAAACCCCCCCAATTCAGAACTGCAGCTAATCCCAAGTAAGGTAGCTGGGATAAGGAATGAAATAGGATATACAGCTCCTTTCTGATTTAGAATAATGGATTAAAAATATCTGCTTGATCTTTTCTTTTCCAAAGAGTCTCAACTTGCTCAATCTTTAGACTGGACCAAAGAAAAAGATTGGATAAAAGTCAACAATGAGGGAATGTCCTCAGAAAGGTAAAAGGACAAAAATGCTATCAAACTAGCACAACAATAGGTGAAATATTTCAATGGGAGGGCAACAGATTTCATGGGAAATGTATTTTACTTGAAAAAAATAGCTAAGATTAGTTAACATGAGATAATAAAAAGGAGGATAAAAATGAATCTACAGGAGAATTATTACTCAAAATGAAAGATTGCAAGCTGAGTTTAAACAAGAGATTTAAACCAATTAAATATACAGGTAGCATAAAATTAAAATATCAATAAATATAAAAAGGAATAGTAGAATGTATTGGTATATAAACAACAAAATGAGAATTAACAGGAAGGGGGGAGGGGGGCATAAATAAACTCAGAGAAAATGAAACTAGAGTGCCGGATGCTTTTATACGCATTTAAGCTCTGTTGTGATTGCTGAATCTATTATTTGCTTGAATTTCTGCCGGTTGGTTTTGCTCTAATAATATTAAAAATACAAATCATTATCGGATCAATATAACCGCTTCTCGTTGTCCCGATGCAGGCTCTCGACCTGAAATATAGACCATTCCTTTGCCTCCACAGGTGCCGCTTCACCCATTGGAGTTCCTCCTGCAGTTTGTGCCTCATTTTGCAGCATCTCTCGCCAAATCTGACAAGAAACTAGTCGGGTCCTCTCGAGGTAAGATTAATATCAGTTATAGTTTGTCGTCGGTTGGTGTCGTCCATCAATGACATTTGCAAGCAACGAAAGAATCTAAAATATTTGGGGGCTCTTGTAGCCACCTGCATTTTGATTTAAATCTTTTTATTTGAATTTCACATCAATTTGCATACATACAATGATAACAGACAGTGACAGTCAAGGCATAATTGTGCAACAGTATGTAGGCGACCCTCAATGCCCTTACCCTTACCCACCTTCAACCCACCCGAATCAGGTCGGAACCAAACGGGGACAAACAACACTCACATACATACACATCCACACAAATATGGTAAGATAAACGAAACAAAGAGTACTAAAAAAAAAAGAGAAAAAAAAAGAAAAAAAAAAAAAGGGGGTCACTAATAACAGTAAATAAGTAAGTAATTAAATAAATAAGTGTGGGGAGGGGGGGGGGGGTTAAGGGGAGAGCAGCTGCAGTAGAGCAGAGCAATGGTGGAGAGCACTCAGTCCTCTTCTGAGTCCGGGGACAAGTTGAGAGAGTTAACAAGTTCCAAGAAAGGGTTCCATGTATCTAGGAATGTCTTGGTAGAGCCTTTGAGAGAGAACCTAAGTTTTTCAAGCTTTAAATTGTAAAGCACCTCCTTAATCCAGAGGGCGTGTGTCGGGGGACAGGTGAGCCTCCAGTTAAGCAAGATCAGTCTCCGGGCTTACAAGGTTGTAAAAGCTAGAACTTGTTTCACCGCAACAGAGAGGTTGGTGTTGGGAGGGGTACTGAAAATGGCTGACAGTGGGTTTGGAGGAATAGTCTGGCCGTAGGCTCTGCTTATCAAGTCGAAAGCACTCCTCCAAAAGGCTGCTAGCTTAGGGCAAGACCAAAACATATGGCTATGGTTGGCAGGAGATTGATTACATCTGTTGCAGGTGTCCCTAACAGTGGGGTAAATTCTAAATAATCTTGCATTTGTGTAGTGGACTTTGTGAAGGACTTTGCATTGGATTAGGCCATGACGGGCACATATGGAGGAAGAATGGATCAAATCCAAGGCAGAGTCCCATTGCTGGTCTGTTAGTTTCGTATTCAGCTCACCCTCCCACGCAGCTTTTAATGAGGTATGAGGTTTCAATATAACCGACCCTAACAAGTTATACAAAACAGAGATGCATTTCTTCCGGTTGGGATCTAGAGCTAAGATGGTATCGGTCAGGGTTTCAGGGGGGCGATTTGGGAAATGGGGGAATGTCTTCTTCACAAAATCCCTAATCTGGAAAAAACGAAAAAGGTGGGAGTTTGGGAGGCTATAGTTGGACGAGAGTTCCGCCAAAGATGAAAAGATGCCATCCTTGTATAGGTTTTTGATACTACTGATACCGTTGCTATGCCAGGTTTTGAATGCGTGGTCTGTACTTGAAGGTTTAAAGATGTGGTTTTTAAGCAGTGGGGTCAAGATGGAAGGGCCTTGTAAACCGAAGTTTTTCCTGAGTTGACTCCATATCTTGAGCGAGAGGGACGCAATTGGGCCTGCACCCACAGATGTTAAAGGGGGAGTTGGGAGCATAGGACAGACCGCAACGGGAGATGTGAACTCGCCTTTTCCATGTGTACCCAGGTCGGTAGGTGGTCGCAATCATCATTCATCCAATACAGGAGTTTTTGCAAGTTAGCTGCCCAATAGTATCGCCTAAAGTCAGGAAGTGCCAAACCGCCGTCACTCTTAGGAGACTGCAGTATCGCCTTTCGGATTCTAGCCGGTTTGCTACCCCATAAAAATTTAGATATTTTCCTTTCTAATTTATCAAAAAAAGATTTAGTGATAAGTATAGGGACGTGCTGGAAAATATACAGGAATTTGGGTAGGACGATCTATTATTTGCTTGAATTTCTGCCGGTTGGTTTTGCTCTAATAATATTAAAAATACAAATCATTATCGGATCAATATAACCGCTTCTCGTTGTCCCGATGCAGGCTCTCGACCTGAAATATGGACCATTCCTTTGCCTCCACAGGTGCCGCTTCACCCGTTGGAGTTCCTCATGCAGTTTGTGCCTCATTTTGCAGCATCTCTCGCCAAATCTGACAAGAAACTAGTCGGATCCTCTCGAGGTAAGATTAATATCAGTTATAGTTTGTCGTCGGTTGGTGTCGTCCATCAATGACATTTGCAAGCAACGAAATAATCTAAAATATTTGGGGGCTCTTGTAGCCACCTGCATTTTAAGGGCAAATTATAAATTACATTTCACATTCAACATTGGTCTTAGAAATCTTGGAAAAAAATAAGAGACCAACATGATTGCTCCCGATGTTGGGGAAGTCCAGGACAAGGGGTCACAGCTTAAGGATAAGGGGGAAATCCTTTAAAACCGAGATGAGAAGAACTTTTTTCACGCAAAGAGTGGTGAATCTCTGGAACTCTCTGCCACAGAGGGTAGTCGAGGCCAGTTCATTGGCTATATTTAAGAGGGAGTTAGATGTGGCCCTTGTGGCTAAGGGGATCAGAGGGTATGGAGAGAAGGCAGGTACGGGATACTGAGTTGGATGATCAGCCAAGATCATATTGAATGGCGGTGCAGGCACGAAGGGCCGAATGGCCTACTCCTGCACCTAATTTCTATGTTTCTATGTTTCTATGAGCAGGAATTACTATCAAATCAATTGTGTGCTTTGCACGTGTGTCTGTGTGTATACGTCTATATGAGTCTGTATGTGTGCCTATATGTGTAGGAAGGAACTGCAGATGCCGGTTTACGCCGAAGATAGACACGTAATGCTGGAATAACTCAGCGGAACAGGCAGCATCTCTGGATAGAAGGAATCGGTGACGTTTCGGGTCGATTCCTTTCTTCAGACTGAGGACTATCCGCTGAGTTACTCCAGCATTTCGTGTCTATATGTGTATGAGTCTATATATGTGTCTATATGCTATCAAGGTATGTCTATACGAGTATATGCCTATAAGAATCTGTGTGTGTGTCTAAATGAGTATATGTCTACATGAGTTTATATGTGCGTCCATATGAGTATGCCTATCTATATCTGTATACATGTTTTCAAGAGAGAGTTCTATTTAGCTCTTAGGGCTAAAGGAATCAATGGATAAGGGGGGGGGAAGCAGGAATGGGGTACTGATTTTAGATGATCAGCCATGATCATATTGAATGCCGGTGCTAGCTCGAAGGGCCGAATGGCCTACTCTTGCACCTATTTTTTCCTATGAGTAAAATCAGAAATATGCGACCTATCCAGTAAAATTGACAATTTCATTCGTTCTGAGTTACATTCTTAAAATTGCCAAGTGTTTGCTCAAGTCCGAAAAATAATAAGAAATAACATCTTCAAATGTTCATTAACCTGCTTATTTATAAACAAATTTGAGCAACTACAGGTTCAGGAGTGAGAAAGAAGGGAACTCGACGGTAACATTATTAGCTCGGACTTTCCCTGCCAGAAAGTCAGGGAAATTTAATTTCGCCTGATTGACAGTCTCCAGGACGACGGCCAGGTCTTAATCCGCCTGGACCCACCCTCTGGAAAAGTAGACCAATCACTAAATGAGAGGACGAGCCGATTCTGCAGCAGAGTAGGTCGCCGTCACGTTGAAAACACACAGATCCATCCTGGGAGATAGTCATCTGCATGGGGGGGGGGGAAAAACCTGATCGGCTAAACCTAGCCGAGGAAAGGCGGCTCTGAGGCATAAAGAAGCAAGGAGGGTGGGAGGGAGGGTGGAGAAGGGCAGAACAGAACCATGTCTTCTGCTTCCAGCGAGATCACCAGCACAATTGAGATTAAAGAAGAGAACGGCAGCCTGCAGCCAAAGATCAGTGCTCTGGGCTCTCCAGGCACCCTGGAGCCTGAAGCGGGCGCACTGTCTGCAAGCCCGGAGATTTCCCAGCAGGTTCCCGTTGAACTTTTAACCAACCCCGCGTCCGCTCTGACTTTCTCGCCGGAGCAAGTGGCGTGCGTGTGCGAGGCTCTACAGCAAGGAGGGAACCTGAATCGCTTATCCCAGTTCCTCTGGTCTCTGCCTCCCAGCGATCTGCTACGTGGCAACGAAAGCATCTTAAAAGCACGGGCTCTGGTGGCCTTCCACCAGCACCGATACAAAGAGCTCTACAGCATTCTGGAAAGCCACAACTTCGACCCTTCGTGCCACACTTCGCTGCAGGACCTGTGGTACAAAGCCCGCTACACAGAAGCCGAGAAGGTCCGGGGCCGGCCCTTGGGGGCCGTGGACAAGTACAGGCTACGCAGGAAGTTCCCCTTGCCCCGCACCATATGGGACGGCGAGGAGAGGGTCTACTGTTTCAAGGAGAGGTCGCGCAACGCGCTCAAGGAGCTGTACAAGCAGAATCGCTACCCTTCACCGGCCGAGAAGCGCAACCTGGCCAAGATCACGGGGCTCTCCCTCACCCAGGTCAGCAACTGGTTCAAGAACCGGCGCCAGCGGGACCGCAACCCCTCGGAAACCCAGTCGAAAAGGTGAGGCGGCAAACTTTTTCCAAACTTCTCTCAATTCCCCGGGGGTGCTTCCTAATACCACAAAATGGCGCTTATCTAGTCCTTGATTTCCTACCTCCCAAGTTACAGTGGGTCAGCGCCGAAAGATCGGCACAAGTGTGTAGCTGGTAGCACTCCCTCCCACCCCTCGCCTCCACTCTGCCGCCCGGCCGCCGCTTCAGGCCGGGGGCTGGAGACGGGTGGGGGGGGCAGAGAGAACGACCGAGGGAAATGTCCCGTTCAAACAAAAACAAGAGCGAAGAGAACAAAGGGGTAATTCCTTTCTTTCGTGTGATTATTATGCTTTTCTTCATAAGAGACACACACACAGAGCAGCGAGCCCGTGTGCCAGCGCCGGTTAATTTGGGGGTGTTTTTGGAGCTGCTTTGCAGCATGGCCGGGCTCCGGCTTTGTTTTGAAATCTGAGTCTTTCCCATTCGGCTCGAATTTCAGCGGAGTTCACTTCTCCACGGCAAGTTTTACTCCTTAGTTTCTTTCATCCTACCTTTTCCCGCACCGATTCACATCTCCCACAGGCTGCTTCTCCCCACCTTTTTTGCTCTCCCGACCAGTTTGAGATGGGAAATTGAGAAGATTTTTTTTTTGTTCACCCGCTTGTGTTTATTATTTTTTTTGGGGGGGAGGGGGTTAATTACAGTGTGGCGGATAAGCCCCCCGCATGAAGTTGCCGAAAAGCTTTGTATTTAAAGGGAGAGTGCGCACCTGGCGGAGTTAGTGTCGAGCGACAAGTTCGAACTGTATTCAAATGGAGATGTAAGAAACTGCTGCGGGGCATTTGTAAAGTAAGCGAGGTAAAGAACGCCTTTGTACTCGACCAGCGCACCATGCAGTTGTGTAGGAAAAGTCAAATTCCACAAATAGAAGCGAGCTTTCTGACTCATCGGTCACTCTAGTCTTTTTTTTGTTTTACTGCTTTTTAATAAGGTGTCTTGTGCAAGAGAAAACACACACACACACACACACACACACACACACACACACACACACGGACGCAGGAGGAAATTATTGGCATGAATTGGGGAACGGACCAATTAGTTTCAACCCTGTTACATTGCAAGACGTAAAGGTCAAAGGGGTACATACTGTCAGGGTTGTTTGATTGCGATGGCGGAAGAATGAAAGCGAGCGCTTGAGATTTTCGAGCATGCCATTTGTAGTTAAAAGTACAAATGGAAAGCCCGCCTCTTAAAACCAACAACAAAAGCGAATAGGGAGGAAATATGTATTCAAGAATAATCGGGAGACTTTACGATTATATTTTCAACACGCATCTAGTTTGCAAAATATAATACGTGTTACTAAATAAAATTGAGAGCCGTAACATAATTATTGGAAAAACACCAAACAATCCCAAAGATAACACTCACATTTACATCATTTTGTGATCTCAGCATCGTAATCCCGACCCGAAACGTCGTCTATCCATTTCCCTTCGCAGATGCTGCCTCTCCCGCTGAGTTCCTCCAGCACTTTGTTTTATGTTCAAGATTCCAGAATTGACTTTTGTTGTCCACAGTGATAACACAAGGGATGAATGGTTTGATTTGTGCACTTTACAGAAGACTAATAATAGTCCAGAGTCTTCATCAAATAATCCAATAAACTAACAATCTTGAAAACTAATCCACTCCCAAACACATACAAATTTCTGATGTGACCCGACTAAAACAATAACACTTGACCACTGTTAACAAAACATTGGATCATGACTGGAAATAAAAATAGAACCGGGGCTGTTGCTTTTAATCAACCATCAAATACTCTGTCTAATATCTTTCTGAAGCATTTGTTTGTTGATACATCTCCCAAAATTAATAAAGTTCTATTGGATAAATATCAAAGCATAAGAATTATTGGTGCAGATATTAATCTGCATTTTTAAACAGCCATGTTATTTATTTTAAAGGGTAAACACTACTATAAAAGTAATGGCATATTAAAGTCTGACGTGCAATAACAAGGAATGGCATGTGGGGGTTTATATCAAAGAAAGATACAAATTGCTGGAGTAGCTCAGCAGGTCAGGCAGCATCTCTGGAGAACATGAATCGGTGATGTTTCGGGTTGGGACCCTCCTTCAGTCTGAACTGAAATGTCACTGGTCCATGTTCTCCAAAGATGCTGCCTGACCTGCTGGGTTACTCCAGCATTTGTGTCTTTCTTTGACATATTGAAGTCTATTCGAGTTAGTCATTTCTAAACTGGTTTCTGGATGTCATTTTTTATATATTGGTTATCAAAACGAGGAATCTAATTTATCAGGAACTTGATTGCTATCTGCTTGTTAGCAGATGGAAAGGATGATGCTCCTCTCAAGTACAACAAATAGGCCATTCCATCTTATTGCATCTTTTAAGGAATAATACATTTTTATACATTTTCATGTTGGAAGCATGTTTTAATGTACCCACCTTCCTGTCAGAAAATGCATTCACAATTGTAGCTGATTGCATAAAACTTTTTTTTTTTTTTTGCTCCTGTCACCTTGATTTGTTTTGCCAAGTATCTGAAATTTTGTTACCTTTCTTGCATCCCTTGAAATGGGTGCAAAGTTGATTACTGTCAATTGTCAAAATGATTCATTATTTTAATTCCCTTTCCAATGTCCAGTGAGCCTTTTCTGTGTTAACTTTTATTTTCCACATTGCCACATAACCATTATTCTTTAACTATTGAGCTTTTTTTTAGTAACTAATTTCTCTGCACCTCCAAAGCCTTTTTTTCTAAACCAGAGAGCATTCGGATGGGAAGGGCAAAGTTTAAAGGAGATGTGCGGGTTACGTTTGTGTACGTAAAGGATGGTGGGCGCCTGTAGAGCACTGCCAGGGGTGGTGGTGGAGGCAGATACAATAGTGGTATTTAAAAGGCTTTTAGATAGGCACATGGATATTGTGCTGACCATCGATTACCATATGCTGACGCTATCTAAACACACTAGGGACACTTTACAATCTTACCGAAGCCAATGAACCTACAAACTACCTCTGGAGTGTGTGAGGAAACCGGGGCACCTTGGGTAAACCCATGGGGAGAATGTACAAACTCCATACAGACAGCACCCGTAGTCAGGATCGAACCTGCGTCTCTGGCGCTGTAAGTATAAGAATTTAAATTGTCCCTAGTGTGTAGGATAGCGTCAGCTTATGGTGATCGCTGGTCTGCACAGAATCGATGTGCCAATGGGCCTGTTTCCACACAATATCTCCAAACTAAACTAAGCTACTCATCTTCAACATTACCCAAGCAGCAAATGGGACCAAAGCTTGCCACCTTGTCTGAGAGGCAGGCAACATCCCTGATGATATAGTAAACCTCCAGTACTGCACTGGATCCAGCTACAAAAATGGATGTCAAAATTGAAGCCCCAGATTCTCAAAACTCATTTTTTACAAAGAGGGATAAAAATTACAATGAGCAGAAATTTTGCTGAATCTGTAAGGCAGCAACTCTGCCGCTGCGCCACCATGCCGCCCCAAGTGCAGTAAATTCCACTGTACTGCACGATGCTTCTTCCTTCCTCAACATTTATTCAAGGTTAGATCATTTGGATCACAAAACTCCAAGCATATTCTTATGATTATTTATGGGGGCATATTGCATGTAAATTCACTGCCACCTGTGACTGCATTTTGCAAGTGCTTGTTGGCTTTGATGAAACTTGGAAAGTTGTGACTGTCACGGGATAGATAAAGCTGCTGTTCCATTCAGACGGCCAGTTGGCAACGTTATGCATTTCATCATCTGTGTCCTGTCCAGGTAGCTGGATACCTGACCTTTTGCTGCACTCTGAGCTCCACCCTGAGTTTAGAGGTGGAACTCGACCATGCAAAGCTGAGGATCTGGGTAAAGTTCACACCTGATCCCTTAGCTTTACACCAGAAATCTAATGCAATGCTATTCTTTTTCTTTATCTGAGGTTTTCAATTGGTTTAATTTACTTTAACATGTTTTTAAATAAGTTTACATTTTTAAATGATTTGGGACCCTTTTAAATTTAAATGCCTCTGACTCAGGGACATTGAGAAGTTCAATGACTTCTTGTTGCAGTAGGCTGTCAGAAGTACATCAGGGCCTCATTGAGTTGATGCGAGTTGTCAGGAAGGGTCTGTTTTCATGCTGTATCACTAAACTAAAAACAATTGTTACCTGAGGCCTAGTCACTGCTCACAGGCTATTTAGCCTTTTGGAGCAACTGCAGCCAAACCTCCAGGACAATGCCAGAGACCCAGGTTCGATCCTGACGTCGGGTAGAATTTGCACATTCTCCCTGTGACCGTGTGGGTTTCCTCTGGGTGCTCCAATTTACTCCCACATCCCAAAGACCTGTGGCTTCTGTAAATTGCTCCTAGTGTGTGGGATACAAAAGTAGGTTAAAATAGAACTAAAGTACGGCTGATCTGTGGTCGGCACTCACTCAGTCAGCTGAAGAGCCTGTTTCCATGCTGATCTTTCAAACAATGTGGTGGTTGAATCAGTGGCACTGTACAACTATGTAGTTGTATTATCCAAAGATAATTAATTTAGATAGTCTCAGAAAGCAACTTACATATTCACAGGAAGCTGGCGTTTACTGCCTTTCCCTTGCTGTTCCCTGACTGATGGATTTGCTGATCATGTGGAAGGCAGTTAGGTGTCAACCACATTGGTGTGTCTGGAGTCACGTATATGCCATATGAGATAAGGATGGCAGATTTTCCTTTCCTGAAAGATGTCGGAGAACCACATAGGTTTTTATGGCTCTTATGGTGGTTTTTGATCACTATTACAGATTTTTTTTTTTTGCACCGTTCTGATAGGATTAACAAGTTACTTATTGTCATTTTAATTAGTTTTATTCTTTGCTGCAGTCATAAAATCATAAGATATAGGAGCAAGCAGGAATTTGGCCATTCAGACTATCAAGTCTGTTCCACCATTTGATCATGGCTGATCTATTTTTTCCCCCTCAATCCCATTCTCTTGCCTTCTCCCCCTGACCTATGGTGCAATGGGCTCTATCCCATGCCTGCTATAAATTGAATTGTGATTTATTCCTGTTCAACTCTAGCCCAAACATATTTCAAAAGGATGGGGGGGGGCATTGAAATGTCACAGGAAAGAAAACGTATAACCCATCATTTTGAGCTTGGTGGAGCATTGCTCTTAGAACAAGTAATGTTCTGAATCTTTGAATAACCCAACCTATCCTCCTCCTTAGCACATTGTGCCGAAAAATCACTTAATCGTAATTACCAAACAACATGTAATCTGATATTTGTACCGGCAGATAGACTCACTGTGTGATGTATTCCTGTTATAGTCTATCTTTATTTCTTCATATACTTTTCTACATATTTTTATGTCTTTGGGGGATTACAATGATCCTCTGGCCTACATAGTTATTTTAAATTCAAAATACAACTTTTTCTCAGACCCCTTTAAGGTGCTGAATATAAAACAGAAATTGATCTATATATTTATTTTGGTGCCTGATATTATATAAAATGAAACTGCTATAAACTGGTGGTCATTATCATTTTGGCCTTAGAAGGTGAGGTATGTGTTATTTTTGAATTTTTATTATGCTGATATTCTGCATTGGTTAGAGAAAAGTTTAAAGTTCAAACCATGTCTGTTATGCCAGGTGATAGAAATGTAAATATTCTTAAAGAGTCGCTTTGAAATATTGTTGAGACATCGTTAATAAAACAGTATCTTTTTAACTTACTTCCACAGTGAGTCAGATGGTAATCACAGCACAGAAGATGAATCTAGCAAGGGACAAGATGACATGTCGCCACGCCCATTGTCCAATCCATCAGAGGGAATGAACCAATCCAACATCCATAGTCATCCGGAAGGCATGTTTATGCATCATATTGGGGAACTGAAGCCCTCCCAGAATTCCTCTGGCATACTACTGAATGGAAACCTCGTAACGACAAATGGCTCTCCTGTTTTTTACAACGGAAGTTCTTTCATCCAAGGGCCAACTGGCGTCCTTGTTAATGGTCTGTCTTTAGGAAATGCCCAAACAATAAGTTTAAGCCCGGTTGGAACCACTCCGAGCGTGCTGGTTAATAATATTTCAAACGGTAAGTAATCAAAGAATCGCTGTCCTTCAAATACGATTTTTAAAACACTTATCCAAACTGTCATCCTGTTCAACTGTGACGTTCGATCCAAATTCCTGTGATCTCTTCCCAGGCTCTGCTAGTGGCAGTGAAATTAAAACTGAACATGTACGCATCCTACCCTCTCAAGAAATGGCGTCCTCAGGTTCTGTAGAAGTCAATCGAAGCCCAATGCAAGTAAACCAATATAGCCTTGTGCAGCTCCAAAACTCAGAAAATAATATCCAACTGGTAAATGGAAACATTGGGATACCTTCACTGCAGCTTCCTTCAGTTTCTACTGCACCGTCACAAGGCAAGTTGCATTTTCATTCCTTTTTCCGTCATCTGGAGGATGTCTTAATCTTTTCAGTATATCAAGCTCTGCTTTAAAACGGACAGTTAGGTTAGATTGCATTATACCAAGTGTGAGCTATTTAAAATGTGATAGCATTATTGTTGCATTTTAGTTTTGTGTTGTAGTGGAACTATCGTGATGTGAAACACCATGTCTGACAAACGTAAAACCTGTTCAATCCCCAGCAACTGACGAGCTGCATGCAAATATCATCAGCTTACTTAACTGGATTGGTATTTGGGTTGACAGACGTGTACATTGTGGAAAATTCCTGTTGAATGTGAGAGTGATTGAGGACTTGTTTTGCAACTTTCACCTACAAAACCAAAATGCATTATGGAATTAAACCTCGTGATATGACATTTGCAACAGACAAGAAGCAAATGTCTGACCTGTACTAGAAATGTGATGAGATCAGTATTTGCATAGTGAATACCAACTGCCATGCAAAAAGCTTGGTAGCATGGCTGTTGTCCAGCATGGATCAGCCTCTAAGCAAGGTCACTGAGTGAAAGTCACAAGATCAGATTCGTATTGGAAAATTGATTGTGTGTCTTGACATATATTCTGCTATGTGGCTCTAGTAGGTCCTTAAGCTTTAGTAGCAGACCAAGTACTTTATGTGACAGTTGATCAGAATTGAAGCCCTCCCTTAGATGCATTGATAAACTTATCAAAAGCTTCCTGTACCTCTCCACGACCTATAAGAATAAATTCATTCTGTTTGGAATACTGTTAGTGTGTAGATCGCAAATAATCACTGTGTATCACAGAGTATTGTGGCTGATGATAATCTTGAATTTGGTACCTGCTCTCTGGTTTGGTTTAAGTAATCCATGGGATGTGCACATTGCTGGCGTTCATTGCTCATCCATAGATGTTCTTGAAGACTAGCTGCTCCTTGAATTGTTGGCAGCTCTTCTAATAATGGTACGCCCAGTGTTGTTGGGTATTAATGAAACACTGGAGAATCAAAGTCCCAATAGTTTTGCACAGAGCCTGTGAACCAGCTGTGCTACCAGTGGTAAATGACAGTGATGGCTGAATGCAGACCAACAACAGGGTTCTCATGTAACTGCATTGCATTCCCAGTAAACAGAGCTACAGTATTGGCAAAAAGCTAAAATGAATGTTAAACAATTGAGCATGCATAAATTTGTGGATCTATATTTGTTAACATTTTGTTTCTGGCACAATGGTTGTAAAATGTAACCTACATTTGGAGCCACTTTGCTGAGTTCACTCTGACGAGTTGTATTAATAGGAGAAATGTCAACCAGTCCATTTACCAGACCTACCTGCAGCCTATATAAAAGTTCATGCACTCTTTAAAAGAGCATTGAATTAAAATAATTATATTGTTCTGTATCGTGGCAAGTTCTTATAGTGTGTAGTGTGAATCAGTATAAATAAGGTCACACATCTACCTTATAACTAAAACTCTCATCTTGTATATGCCTGAAATACAGCCAAAACGGTACACGATAGCACTACAATTTTAGGCCCACCTTGCTCACCATTCGTCTGGGATGTGCAGTAGCAAGTTGTGTTCGATTTCACAAAGTAATTCCCTTTAAAAACTTTAATTTACTTTCTACCCCCTGGGCCTGCTGCGCTCCCACTTGTCGGCCCCGTCAGCCGCCCCGTGCAGTTGGGGGAGGGTTGCCATCGCTATCCGCGTGATCGCAGTTGGGGGAGGGTTGTCGGGCCTTGTATCCGCGCGATCGCAGTTGGGGGAGGGTTGCCGGGCCCGCCGCCATTTTGAGATCACCATTTTGACTCTCGTCACAATGGGGATCTCTGGAGTCACAATGGGGACCCGTCAGCTGCACCTGTGCAACTGTGGGAGGGTTGCCGGGCCGGCATTGCCATTTTTTACTAAACATCGCCTCGTGTATGGGTGAGTGGTGGAATATTGTGGTGGGGGAGGGGGGGCCCAACGGGTCTGCGCTTGGTCTAGTACAAGTTAAAATGGTCACAAATCAATTAGAAGTGTAAACAAGAACGTAAGAATGGGTCTATCCTGAAGAGTCTAGTAATCCCTCTACTCACGATAGTCATCTTGAATAAGTTTGCAACATGCTAGTCTGCCCAGTACAGGATTAGTTTCCTGCTCTCAGGGTTAAATTTTATTCAGTTCTAACTTCATCTGTATCAACAGTGATGGTAATAATTTGGAACAGGGCAGCTGTTGCACAAACTGATCTAACAGAAGCTTTTCCAGCCCTTGAAGCACGAGTAAGGGATTTTTCTTCCTACTGTTTGTAATTTACATTCAGTTTACATTTTTGCTCCCATTTTTATTGTGTTTGATTTATTTATTTTTCGTCTCAAACCATTCAGCCCAAGAAATTGTTTAATTCAGTGTAAAGTGTCAAGGACACTTGTTCCTCCCGCCCTAAAAATATTATAGACTAAAATATGTTTTCATTCTTCTTCCTTCCACATTCTTCTTAATTTTTCTTTGCAAATTTCCATTTCTACCATATTAAGAATTTGAACTATGGTGAAAACCTTGTTGCTTTCTGACCTACTTCATTGCAGATTTTCTTTTCTCTGTAATTAATGCTGTAACACTATATTCTGGACTCTGGTAATTTTCTCTTTGTACTACCTGTTGCGCTTGTGTACGTATTGATTGTGCCCCCATATAGTATGATTTGCCTGGATAACACAAAACCTTTCACACTATGTGACAATAATGAACAATGCCATAAGTTGTGGTGAGTTGGGTAGACTGTGACAGTTTTACTTAGTTTAGGGAGATATGGAGGGAGGAAACATGCCCTTCAGCCCACTGAGTCCATGCTGGCCATCGCTCATCCATTCACACTAGTTCTATGTTATCACACTTTTTCATCCACTCCCTAAACTCTTGAGGCAAGTTACAGGGGTGGAAGATTGCAACCTTCACGTGGTCCTCCCTGTTTCGACTAATGCAATCAACTCGACGTGCACAAACGGAAGATCAAATAGAACAAGTTGTCCAACAACTTTAGGCTGTGCACGCCACACGAGAGAAGAAGAAGAATGCAAATTACAGAGGCCAATTAACCACCAAACCCGCATGTCTTTGGTATGTGTGGGAAAACCCATGCAGTCACGGGGATAATGTGCAAATTCCACACAGACAGCGGCCGAGATGAAAATCCAACTTGTGTCTGTGGCATTGTGAGGCAGCGGTTCTACCAGCTGCGCCTCTGTCGCACATACCTGGGCTTATCTAGGGGGATTTGAGTGGATTTTACAAAAATATTGACTTTCCTGGGTGCTTCCATCTTCCTTCATCCTATTATCCTTTTCCTTAATGTTCATAATCTTGTCCCCTAATTTAACTTTGTAATAAACTTGAGCAAAACACAAAGTACTGGAGGAACTCAGCGGTCAGGCAGAATCTGTGGAGGGACTTTTGGAGAAGCTGTGACTTCATCCCTTTAATGGTGGGGATTCCCTCCATAGATGATGCCTGACCCGTATAATTCTTCTAGCACTTTGTTTTGCTCAAGATTATAGCATCCATAGGTTCTTGTGTCTCCATTAGCAATAAACTTATTTACCTTCCAACATATAATATCCTATTTCCACCTCAATTGCACCTGCCTCACCTAGAGTTGAAGTTGTCAACCAGATCCCTTGTTATTGCCATGCTCAAATGTTAAAACTTTCTTGAAATTTGTCTCCCCACTTCAAGAGTCAAGGGGGTTTAATTGTCATGTGTACCGGCAATGGAATCTTTATTAGCTGCAGGTCACAAGCCCATGCAAGAATCCATATATAATCATCAAAATACCATTATAATAAACATAATATTAAAAATGGAATAATCCAAAATACAACAAATTAATAACCATAATACTACTTCAGAAACTCTAATCTGTAGTATAACCAAAGACATGATCTGCAGATGGTCATAGTTGCGGAAGGTAATGTGACAGTTGCTGGGATGAAACTTATTGAACCTGGTGGTCACAGTTTCAAGGCTCCTGTATCTTCTACCTGACGGTAGTCGTGAGTTTGGAGCGTGGCCAGGGTGGTGTGAGTCTTTGATACGCCTCCTATAGATCCCTTCAATGGAGGGGAGGGGGGGGGGGGGGGGGAGAGGAGGACAGTACTCTGATGGACCGGGAGAGTGTTTACCACCCTTCGTTGTCTCTTTTGTTTCTGGCCGTTTGATTTACCAAGCTAAGCTATGATGTCACCAGTTTGTATGCTCTCTACCGTACACCTGTAGAGGTTTGAAAGGAGATTTGTCAACATGTCTATTCTCCTCGATCTTCTAAGGAAGTGGAGGCGTTGATAAGTTTTCCTTGTATTGCATCAATGTGCTGGGTATAGAATAGATCTTCAGAGATATGCATGCCCAGGAACTTGAAAGTGTTGACTCTCTACGCCATCATCTCATCGATAAATGCAGCATCATGGATCCCCTCCTGAATTCAACAATTACTCTTTGCACTGAGAGCAAGATTGTTGTTCTGGCACCATTCACTCAGATTTCCAATCCACCCAATGTACTCTGACTTATCATTAACCGTTACTTGTCCAACAGCGGTGGTATCGCCGGCAGATTTAAAGATGGTGTTGGAACTGTGTCTACCTACACAGTTGTGGGTATAGAGTGAAGTGCTCCTGTGTTGATGGTTATCAAAGAGGAAGTGTTATTACTAATTTATCTTGATTGTGGTGTGCCAATGAGGAAGTTGAGAATTCAATTACATAGAGATCCAGTTCTCCGAGTTTGACAAGAAGTTTAGAGGACATGATGGTGTTTGACCGCTTGACTGCAGTCAATGAACATGAGCCAGGCGTATATTCTTATTGTCAAAGTGGTCCAGTGCAGAGGGAAGAGCCAGCGGGATTGCCTGTTGATCTATTGTGGTGGTAAGTGAATTGCAGTGAGTCCTTGCCCTTACTAAGGCAGGAGTTGATATGCGTCCTCACCAATCTCTCAAAGCACTTCAACACTATGGACATTGGTGCCGCCGGTTGGTGGTCACTGAGGCACAACACATTACTCTTCCTCGGCACCAGTATTATCAATGTGCTTTTAAAGTAGTGGGAAGGACATTCCTTTAAGGAGATGAGCAGGAATTTATTTAGTCAGAGGATGCTGAATCTGTGGAATTCTGCCACAGAAGGCTGTGGAAGCCAAGTCAATTGACATTTTTAAGGCAGAGAAAGATAGATTCTTGATTAGCACGGGTGTCGGTGGTTATGGGGAGAAGGCAGGGGAATGGGATTAGGAGGTAGAGATTGATCAGCCATGATTGAATGGCGGAGCAGACTTAATGGGCCGAATGGCCTAATTCTGCTCCTATCACTTATGACATTGGACCTAAATAATGAGAGTTTGATGGTGTTCGCAAGAACTCCAGTCAATTGGTTTTAAGACTGCAGCCAGGTACACCATCAGTGCCAGATGATTCACGACGGTTCAGCCTTATGATGGGATCTTCTGACATCGGCCATGGCGACCTGCAAATTTCATCTTGTCTAAAGAAGCGTTTAGTATTTATCCACTCGTATATTCAGTTGCATCTGCCTGTTAGCCACATCCTCAGCGACACACATTCTCAGTGTCATCATTTATTTTTAAAAAAAGAAAAAAATATTTTGGCCTTGATTCATTATGGACGTGACTTTGCTCCCAAGACCAGGATCATCCATTGCCATCCATATACTGGAATCACTCCATTTTGGCCCTGCTCTTTGACAAGTGGGAGGAACTCATGAATTTCCAGGACTGACCATTCATTCACGACCCTGCCTGGCACAATCTTCTTTCTGTTTGACAACCAAAACAAGTTCTCCCCCATCTTCCCACGTACACCCTTTATATCCAGGGTCTGTCTCGATCCATTCCAAGCTTATCCTGTCCATGTAGCACGCCTTTCACTCTAACCCAACCTGGTGTCACTGAGCCTATAATTAAATCGCTAGGCTTATATGCTCCATGTCACATGCCCCTGTGCTGGCTAATACTTTGAATGATTCTCTACTTTGAATTTATGTTTCTCTTCGACAAATCTATCATCATCATCCTGAAAGAAAATAATTATCCCCTTGTTGTTGGGGAAGGGGTTGAATGTCCCCGTCCCCCCCTCCCTCCCATCCTTCAATCCATCTACTGGGGTGTATAACTTAGTTGGACACTGAAGTAGCCCTAATTATAACAACAAAGTTCAAACTCTGACTGTGATTGTGGTGAACTATTGTTTTTTTTTATTTTAATTTCTCGATCTATCTCAAACCTTTGACATGATCATCTTTATCAGTTGCCTGAGACGTGCCCTGGTTCCCCTCTTACCTTTTTGATCATTCACTGAAAACCATTTCCAGTGTCACGATTCCTGCTTCTGAAGTCTCCCAAAAAATTATTATTTGAACTACTCTTATTTTTCATCAATCATGCCAGCTCTTGGAGTTCTTATCTGAAGATGTACATATATTCCATCGTATCCACCTCTTTTAATTTTTCTGGTGCTTTTCACTGTCCTTACCCTGGATCTACTTTTAGGTTACCTGCAATTTACAATTTCACCAATGAAAAGGACTGAAACATCTAGCTTCAGGTGCCGATGCATTCCTTCCCAATCTGTTCCATCCTTCTCTCTGGCTGCTGACTGAAATAAACAGTTCACTATTCTGCGATGGTACCTGACCCGAGCCCACAACCCAACAGCATGAACATTGAATTTTAAGTAGCCTCAAACAACACCTCCCCTTTCTCCTCTACCTGAGCTCGCATCTATTTCTACCCTCTCCCACCACCTACATTCCTTCATGTCCAGCTATCTGCCTCCCAAAAAAACCCTCTCCTGCATTCATTTACAACCTGCCACACTTTGTCCTAACCCTCCTCTCCAGCTTTCTGACCCATCTCCATAATCCTTCTGAAGAAATGTCTTAACCCAAAGTATCAGCTAACCATGTTCTCCAGGGATGCTGCCCAATTTACTGTGTACTCCAGCATTTCGTGGCCTTGTTTTGTGAACCAGCATCTGCAGTTCCTTGTTTTTACATCAAATCCATGCCCTCTCCTTCACCAAGACTGCCTATTTCCATTAAAATCACTTCCACAATTGGCCCTGTCCCACTTAGGCGACTTTTTAGGAGACTACGCTGTCGTCACATGTTCGCGGGTGGTTGCCCGGGTGTCGCCTGCGTAGTCATAGTCGTGAGTAGTTTCCTCAGACTCGCAACAAGTCATAACGGCATTCTGGTGAAAAATTTGCGGCGACAATGGTTTTGATGACATTGAGCGTAGCTTGAATTCTCGTGACGTAGGTGCAGTAGTAGTGGGTCACCAGGATGATGTAGGCTATCGCCAGGTGATGTAGGTTGTCGCCGGTGGTGACCGGTGAATTTGATTGGCGCATTGAAAAAACGTAAGTACACAGCCCCACGCGGTGACTCGAATCTAGTGCGCGGTCACAAACACAAGCAGTGCACTGCATTAAAAAGCAAATCTTTTTATATATTGGGATGAATAAAACAAACACAAGCAGTGCACTGCATTGAAAAGCAAATTATTTTTATATATTTTGATCACAAACGCAAGCAGTGCACTGCATTTAAAATTAAACTATTTTGTGAGGATGTGGGTGACCCTGAAAAGGGACTTATCTTGTGGTCTATAATGGGCTCTCTTCCTGGAGTGGTGGACTTCTGTTTGTGGTGTGGGATGTTTGCTGCTGGTCTTCAGGTCATGTCGTTCTGCCATGGTACTGCCTATTTTGGAGTTGTAGTAAGCGAAGAGATGGTCTCTTTGCTCCTTGGGTCTCTTTTTGCCGGTGTTTCCTGGCAATCTCCCCAGTGGCAACAAAGGTGTAGTCTATCCTCCAGTTCTCCATGAGCCTTGCGTCAGTTCTCCATGAACCTGGTGTACCTGCACGCCAACTTTCAGTGACTGGTGTACAAGGACACCCAGGTCTCGCTGTAACCCCCCCCCTTTACCTAACCTAACCCCATTAATATAATAATCTGCCCCCTTGTTTTTGTCACCAAAGTGGATAACCTCACATTTATCTATATTATACTGCATCTGCCCACTCACTCAACCTGTCCAGGTCACCCTGCAACCTCCTAACATCCTCTTTACAGTTCACACTGCCACCCAGCTTTGTGTCATCTGCAAATGTGCTAGTGTTGCTCCTAATTCCCTCTTCCAAATCATTAATATATATGGTAAACAGTTGCGGCCCCAACACCGAGCCTTGCGGCACTCCACTCGCCACTGCCTGCCATTCTGAAAAGGAACCCATTCACTCCTACTCTTTGCTTCCTGTCTGCCAACCAATTTTCTATCCATATCAACACCCTACCCCCAATACCATGTGCTCTAATTTTAGTTACCCGTCTCCCCTGCTGGACCTTATCAAAGGCTTTCTGAAAGTCTAGATACACTACATCCACTGGCTCCCCTTCATCCATTTTAGTTGTCACATCTTCAAAAATTCCAGAAGATTAGTCGAGCAGTCAAGTCTTGCCCAATGGAGGTCTCTTTCCGGATCCTACCATCTGTGTAACTGCCAGGTGTGCCCACATCCACAAACAGGAAGTTGAAGTAGATTGAACCTCCCTTGGATGGGCACCTGATGGCCACATGCTTGCCGTCAACTGCCTCACATGTCTGCTGGAAGTTCCATCTTGTATCAAAGCCCTGTGCTACTCTCTTCCACTCATCTGGTGTATTATGGCAATCCATGACTTCATCTTCATAAACATTGATGATGGCCTCACAGGTCTCTTGGACAATCTTGCTGATGGTGTTGTGGGCCACAAGAAAGTTGTAGGAGAGGCACTTGTAGGGGTCTCCTGATAGACAATAGACAATAGGTGCAGGAGTAGGCCATTCGGTCCTTCGAGCCAGCACCGCCATTCAATGTGATCATGGCTGATCATCCCCAAACAGTACCCCGTTCCTGCCTTCTCCCCATATCCCCTGACTCCATTATCTTTAAGAGCCCTATCTGGCTCTCTCTTGAAAGCATCCAGGGAACAGGCCTCTGAGGCAGAGAATTCCACAGACTCACAATTCCCTGTGAGGAAAAAGTGTTTCCTCGTCTCCGTTCTAAATGGCTTACCCCTTATTCTTAAACTGTGGCCCCTGGTTCTGGACTCCCCCAACATCGGGAACATGTTTCCTGCCTCTCGCCTGTCCAAACCCTTAATGATCTTATATGTTTCAATAAGACCCCCTTCATCCTTCTAAACTCCGGAGTACAGAAGCCCAGCCGCTTCATTCTCTCAACATATGACAGTCCCGCCATCCCGGGAATTAACCTTGTAAACCTACGCTGACTCCCTCAATAGCAAGAATGTCCTTCCTTAAATTATGGGACCAAAACGGCACACAATACTCCAGGTGTAGTCTCATTAGAGCCCTATGCAACTGCAGAAGGACCTCTTTGTTCCTATACTCAACTCCTCTTGTTATAAAGGCCAACATGCCATTCGCTTTCTTCATTGCCTGCTGTACCTGCATGCTTACTTTCATTGACTGAAGAATAAGGACTCCCCTTTTCCCAACTTGACACCATTTAGATAGTAATCTGCCTTCCTGTTTTTGCCACCAAAGTGGATAACCTCACATTTATCCACATTAAACTGCATCTGCCATGCATCTGCCCACTCACCCAACCTGTCATTCTGATAGCATCCTCCTCGCAGTTCACACTGCCACCAAGCTTTGTGTCATCTGCATATTTGCTAATGTTACTTTGAATCTCTTCATCTAAATCATTGATGTATATTGTAAATAGCTGTGGTCCCAGCACCGAGCCTTGCGGTACCCCACTAGTACGCCTGCCATTAGGAAAGGGACCTGTTAATCGCTACTCTTTGTTTCCTGTCTGCCAACCAATTTTCTATCTATGTCAGCACTCTACCCCCAATACCATGTGCCCTAATTTTGCCCACTAATCTCCTATGTGGGACCTTATCAAATGCTTTCTGAAAGTCCAGGTACACTACATTCACTGGCTCTCCCTTGTCCATTTTCCTAGTTAGATCCTCAAAATTCCAGAAGATTAGTCAAGCATGATTTCCCCTTCGCAAATCCATGCTGACTCAGACCGATCCTGTTACTTCTATCCAAATGTGCCGCTATTTCATCTTTTATAATTGACTCCAGCATCTTCCCCACCACCGATGTCAGACTAACTGGTCTATAATTCCCTGTTTTCTCTCTCCCGCCTTTCTTAAAAAGTGGGATAACATTAGCTACCCTCCAATCCACAGGAACTGATCCTGAATCTATAGAACATTGAAAAATTATCACCAATGCGTCCACGATTTCTAGAGCCACTTCCTTAAGTACCCTGGGATGCAGACCATCAGGCCCTGGGGATTTATCAGCCTTCAGTTCCATCAGTCTACCCAACACCATTTCCTGCCTAATGTGGATTTCCTTCAGTTCCTCTATCACGCCAGATCCTCTAGCCTAGTATATCAGGAAGATTGTTTGTGTCCTCCTTAGTGAAGATGGATCCAAAGT
Source organism: Amblyraja radiata (assembly GCF_010909765.2). Lineage (NCBI taxonomy): Eukaryota > Metazoa > Chordata > Chondrichthyes > Rajiformes > Rajidae > Amblyraja > Amblyraja radiata. The sequence goes on along the minus strand of NC_045964.1, from coordinate 52,055,510 downwards.
ACCTGTTCAACTTATCTGCCATCTCCTTGTTCCCCATAACAAATTTATCTTTTTAAGTCTTCAAGGGTCCAACTTTGGTCTTATTTATTTATTTCCTCTTCACATACCTAAAGAAGCTTTTACTATCCTCCTTTATATTCTTGGCTAGCTTACCTTCGTACCTCATCTTTTCTCCCCGTATTGCCATTTTAGTTATCTACTGTTGCTCTTTAAACATTACCCAATCCTCTTGCTTGCCGCTCATCTTTGCTACGTTGTACTACTTCTCTTTAATTTTTATACTGTCCCTGACTTCCCTTGTCAGCCACAGTAACCCCTTACTCCCCTTGGAAACTTTCTTCCTCTTTGGAATGAACTGATCCTGCACTTTCTGTATTATTCCCAGAAATGCCTGCCATTGTTGTTCCACTGTCATCCCTGCTAGGGTATCCTTCCAGTCAGCTTTGGCCAGCTCCTCCCTCATAGCTCCATAGTCCCCTTTATTCAACTGTAACACTGATACGTCCAATTTACCCTTCTGTCTCTCCAATTGTAGATTGGTCCACTTGACCATATTATGGTCACTACCTCCTAATGGCTCCTTAACCTCAAGTTCCTGTATCAAATCCGGTTCATTACATAACACTAAATCCTGAACTGCCTTCTCCCTGGTAAACTCCAATACAAGCTGCTCTAAGAATCCAGCATGGAGGCACTCCACAAACTCCCTTTCTTGGGGTCCAGTACCACCCACTCCATATTTGGGAGAAAACGAATAAGCTGGAGAAACCTACTTGCTTACAGGGACAATATGGAAACTCCACACAGAAAGTGCAAAAGGTGAGAATTCAGCTAGACTTGTTGGAGTTGTGAGATAGCTGCATAACCTGTTCTGTCACAATGTTGTGTGTTTCTTTTTGACTGGTTATGTTTTGCTTTATTTTTGTTTATGTTTTTAAAATGTTGGCAGTCAATAATCCTACATTATTCCTTGTGCACTGTCAAGAATAATAGGAATGAGGTAGGAATGGACAGATATGACAAGGACAGTATATGCAATAAAATCAGTCTCCCTTTCTAAAGCTATGCACCATATCATTTTATTTATGTTATACCTTTCTCCTGCCAATTTTGTCACGTTAATGACAGCACTGAACATAGTTTAGAAAGTGGAGAGATAGCTTTGGGGGCGAGGAAGTATGGAACTTCTAGTGCAGTATGAACTGGCGAGCAGTGAGGTACCAAACTAAGATGCTGCAGCCCCACCACTAGTGAGAGCATGTAATTACAGTGTGACAAGTTTACATACAGAGTTTCCATTTTAATTCTGAAGAAACCTTTGGCAGAATAGCTGATACAGAAATGTAGCGTGCAACTAGACAGTGAAGTTTTGTGAACGCGGAGCATCGAAGTCTAGTGATTTAATTATAGGATGCTGCTTTATTTAGTGCTGCGAGACACAAACCTGTCGAGGGTGGACGACGTCGCACATAACTGAACAGAATGGTGAAAGATTGCTGCCCAATGCACTCAACAGTGTGGGAAGAACTAAGTCTAAGATTTAAAATGAACTTTTTCCCCAAAGTAACCCACTGTTTTTGGGTTGTTTTGTGTCATTCCAGGAATGTGGCTGCACTTTCAGTAACGATTTTCCCCATACATTACTTGGACAAATGTGCATCAAATAATTTTGATCACCATGCAAAGTCCCTTTGATTGAATTGAATTAGTCTGCATTTTCCAGGACTGTCAGCTGGGCACTTCAGAGATAACAAGATTGTAATAATTCTCTGCTGGATTGGGACCCCGCTAACATAAGTACCATTATTTGCTTTCTATCCTCCCTGGCAATGTTGTACCTGGATGTAACCATAGAGGTTCTCTGTGGCCCCAGGAACAAGAGCCTTGGCATCTGTTAGAGTACTCTTGTCTGCAGTTGTGGTCACTCCATTACAGAAAGGATGTGGAGTCTTTGGAAAGGATGCAGAGGTGGTTTGACAAAATGGTGCCTGTATTAGTGGGTATACGCTACAGGGAGAAGTTGGACAGACTTGGATTGTTTTATCTGGAACATTGAAGTTTGCAGGGATATTTGTTAGAAGTATATCAAATTTTATGAGAGGCACAGATAGTGTGGACAGTCATAACCTTATTCCCAGGATGGAAATGTCAAATACAATAGGGCAGAGCTTTAAGGTGAGAGGGAGCAAAGTTTAAAGGAGATGTGCGGGGCAAGTTTTTTAACACGGAGGGTAGTGGATGACTGGAACATGCTGCTGAGGGTGGCGGTTGAGGCAGATATGATTGTGACCTTTAAGAGACGTTGGATAGGCAAATGGATATGGAGGGATATGGATTATATGCAGGCTGATAAGAGTCAGTCTTGACGTCATGTTTGGCACAGTGATTATGGGCCAAAGGACCTGTTGCTGCGCTGTACGATTCTATCTATGTTCAACCTGTACGGCTACCTCTGACCCCCTGAAACCACGCTCCCACACTCTCCCATCATTGCAGCTTTCTGTACATTCATGAGCAATGCTTCCCGACAGATGGTATTGTAAATTCTTTGTGGGGTTGGCAGCAAAGACTGCACTATAGTGACTTCCATGGTGACAAGTGGGAATGCAAATGAGACTACAAATGCTGGTTTCGACATGGCATAACACACTTGCACAATGTTTTTGTCACATGTACCAAGCTACATTGAAATACTTTGTTTTGCATACAACCTGGCAGACCTCACCTCGGCAATGATGCAAGTGTCACCATATCTTGGCACCGACAAAGTTGCAAAGGTTCACCAATAGATATCAAGTAAATAGGGTGGTAAAGAAGGTGTATGCATGGTTGCCTTCATCTGTTGGGGACTGAGTAGGAAAGTCAGAGTTATGTTGCAGTTGTATTAAACTTTGGTTAGGTCACATTTGAAGTATGGTGTGCAATTCTGGTTGCCACATTATAGGAAAGATGTGAATGCTTTGGAGAGGATGTAAAATAGGTTGACAGTACTCTTTTGGTTTGTATTTCATCTGGTTTGGTGTTTAGAATGGTTTTTGATTTTATATCCTGCAGAATTAGTTGCAACACTTATTTGTTTTTGGAAACATAATTAAAAAGCATATGGCAGTGTGTCTTTATTTCATTCATCATAAAAAATGGATCTAAAATTGTTACTCTAATTTTAACAGCAATTGTATGCTTTTGCATTCATTAATGAACATTGAACATTGTCATTTGAAGTTATGTATTTAGTGATGGATCTGTATGTAGTTCCTCAATTAAATGGATAGTATCTAAGGGATAGTATCAAAACAAAAGATGAAGCATACAAATTAGCCAGAAAAAGCAGCCTACCAGAGGACTGGGAGGAATTCAGAGTCCAGCAGAGGAGGACAAAGGGCTTAATTAGGAAAAGGAAAATAGATTATGAAAAAAAACTGGCAGGGAACATAAAATCTGACTGCAAAAGCTTTTATAGATATGTGAAGAGAAAAAGATGAATTAAAACAAATGTAGGTCCCTTGCAGTCAGAAACAGGTGAATTGATCATGGGGAACAAGGACATGGCGGACCAATTGAATAACTACTTTGGTTCTGTCTTCACTAAGGAAGACATAAATAATCTGCCGGAAATTGCAGGGGACCGGGGTTTAAACGAGATGGAGGAACTGAGTGAGATCCAGGTTAGTCGGGAAGTGGTGTTAGGTAAATTGAATAGATTAAAGGCCGATAAATCCTCAGGGCCAGATAGGCTGCATCCCAGAGTGCTTAAGGAAGTAGCCCCAGAAATAGTGGATGCATTAGTGATAATTTTTCAAAACTCTTTAGATTCTGGAGTAGTTCCTGAGGATTGGAGGGTAGCTAATATAACCCCACTTTTTAAAAAGGGAGGGAGAGGGAAAACGGGGAATTATAGACCAGTTAGTCTAACATCGGTAGTGGGGAAAATGCTAGAGTCAGTTATTAAAGATGGGATAGCAGCACATTTGGAAAGTGGTGAAATCATTGGACAATTTCGGCATGGATTTATGAAAGGTAAATCATGTCTGACGAATCTTATAGAATTATTTGAGTGTGTAACTAGTAGAGTGGATAAGGGAGAACCAGTGGATGTGTTATATCTGGACTTTCAGAAGGCTTTTGACAAGGTCCCACATAAGAGATCAGTATGCAAACTTAAAGCACACGGTATTGGGGGTTCAGTATTGATGTGGATAGAGAACTGGCTGGCAGACAGGAAGCAAAGGGTAGGAGTAAATGGGTCCTTTTCAGAATGGCAGGCAGTGACTAGTGGGGTACCGCAAGGCTCAGTGCTGGGACCCCAGTTATTTGCAATATATTAATGATTTGGACGAGGGAATTGATTGCAACATCTCCAAGTTTGCGGTGACACGAAGCTGGGGGGCAGTGTTAGCTGTGAGGAGGATGCTGGGAGACTGCAAGGTGACTTGGATAGGTTGGGTGAGTGGGCAAATGCATGGCAGATGCAGTATAATGTGGATAAATGTGAGGTTATTCACTTTGGTGGCAAGAACAGGAAAGTAGACTATTATCTGAATGGCGGCTGATTAGGAAAAGGGGAGATGCAACGAGACCTGGGTGTCATGGTACACCAGTCATTGAAAGTAGGCATGCAGGTGCAGCAGGCAGTGAAGAAAGCAAATGGTATTCAGTGTGCATTCATAGCAAAAGGATTTGAGTATAGGAGCAGGGAGGTTCTACTGCAGTTGTACAGGGCCTTGGTGAGACCACACATGGAGTATTGCGTACAGTTTTGGTCTCCTAATCTGAGGATATACATTCTTGCCATAGAGGGAGTACAGAGAAGGTTCACCAGACTGATTCCTGGGATGGCAGGACTTTCATATGAAGAAAGACTGGATAGACTCGGCTTGTACTCCCTGGAATTTAGAAGATTGAGGGGGGATCTTATAGAAACTCTTAAGGGGTTAGACAGGCTAGATGCAGGAAGATTGTTCCCGATGTTGGGGAAGTCCAGAACAAGGGGTCACAGTTTAAGGATAAGGATAAGTCTTTTGGGACCGAGATGAGAAAAAAAAATTCACACAGAGTGGTGAATCTGTGGAATTCTCTGCCACAGAAAGTAGTTGAGGCCAGTTCATTGGCTATATTTGAGAGGGAGTTAGATGTGGCCCTTTTGGCTAAAGGGATCAGGGGGTATGGAGAGAAGGCAGGTACAGGATACTGAGTTGGATGATCAGCCATGATCATATTGAATGGCGGTACAGGCTCGAAGGGCCGAATGGCCTACTCCTGCACCTATTTTCTATGTTTCTAAACACCATAGTATAATTTCTGGCTTAGCCAGTGGCACCTAGGAATAGACTGGGTGACAACCATGACTATATAGATACATGGAGCTAACATTGAATATTATAAATCAGTACAATATTTGCAAGTTAAATTGGGTACCTGTTGTATGTGTTTCTTCAATGGGTTATTATTACATGTACATTTCAATATGATTAAACGTTATCCTGTTTTACAGGAAACATTTTGATAACAAATGCATCTGATGGAGGGACATTCCTAAGTGCTCCTGCAGCCAGTCTTCAGCAAGGTAAGGTTTTCTTGGCTGCCACGGTCCCACCGAATGCAGTAATGTGTGCATTACCCAATTCAGGACATGCCATGGCGCCAGTCAAACAAGACACGTTGGACGGGAGTCTTATCTTTTCTCAATTGATGTCAGTGAGTGGAAATAATCATCTGAATATCAATACATCAACTGGGAACCAAGCTGCAATGACTCTACAATCTCCATCATCATCTCTGTTAAACACAGGCCTGTCTCAAAGTCTGCCTTTGACTTCTTCAAACATGCTAAATACATCAAATACCTTGAGCTTCAGCCTCACAGTGAGTCTTCCACTGTCAACAACTGCACCTCTAAATTGTGACCAACATTTGCCATCTGCAGTCACAAATGCAGTTCCTGTGTCGATGGCCAACAATGAATATGTTACACTCCAGAACTGCAATCTACTTCCACACGAGTCTGAATCTAATGTGGACACTTCTGACATTGGAGATAAGCCCAGAAATCTCATCACTGAGGAAGCACATGAATACATCAGTGGGCACGTGTCAGTACTTCACCCCCCTGTGAAAGAAAACTACTTGGTCGTCTTGGAGAACAAAGCTGGCAACCATCTGTCAGTGATGGACTCCAAATCCAAATATGTTATAAATGATGTGGTGAATAATGTCTGCAAAGAACTGGAAACTGAAGAAAAAGAACTAGCAAAACTTCAAAATGTTCCCATGGATGAAGATATCAGTGATTTATAACGGCTTACAGACATGTGGTTGTTAAAAATCTTTAATAGTTTCCGTCCATGCATTAAGGCATCCAAATACAGAAGTGCTTTTGTTAGCAAACTTTATCTACTTCATAATTTAAAGAAAACTTATGCACGCATAGATGGAAGTGATTAAACATTTGTCTGTTACACATTTTTACTGGAGTCTTGAGAATTCTTAGTTTTAAGCTGGTATTTATTTTTCCAAAGTGTAAAGATGGCATAAAACATGTCTGGTCAGTTAAACTCAAGAATACAGTATGGTTATTGTTTTAAAAGTACATGTCCATATTGATGTGTTTATTATTTGTGCGTCTATCAGTTGTTTTGTATGCATGGTTTGATATCAGCCTACTGTCAACAGCTGTTTTTAGGCATTTCCTAATACTGTTCACTATTTGAACCAGAGACTTTAAAAAAAATAACACTATGTTCACCTCCGCAGACAAACGTATAAAGAAATACTCTTCAAATATAATTTATTCCTTGCTTATTTTCAAACAATCTTTCTTAAGAAACTACCCAAAACATACAGAAAGCATATTTGGCGTTCTTTTGCATGACTATTAACTGACAATCAATACCAAAACTATCATTATAAATACCATTACAGTATAAAATTTTATTTTTTAGTTATCCTGAAGTCAAATAAGTACTGTGAATATTGGCAGGGAGTATCCCTTTCCTGTTAAACTACCTGCACAAAATGGAGATGGGATGTGTGGAAAAAGTGAATAGCTCAAATTGGTACTAACCCATGAAAATAATACCACAGAGGAAACTTTATTTTTTTTTCTTAACATTTTATTAATATGTTACTTGCATGTGATTAGTTCAATGAACTACTTGAATCTTGGCCAGGAAATTTCTTTTTCTAAGGGTGTTCCTATACATTTATTTGATGCCTTAATCATTATTCACCTGAGCTTACCCAAAGCAGTCATGTATATATAAAAGTTAAAAATAAAGAGTTTAATACTTTTGTACTTTATAAAGTACCATCTCAGCTACTTTATCTGCTCTACCATTGTGTGACGTACAACTCATTCATGCTCGCATTCAGTCAATTCATGCTCGTTGTCACGACCAATTGGCTTAAATGGATTCTGCATCATTTACAGCCAATTTCTTTGAATATTTGTTTTGGATTTTTCTTTATGTACCATGTTATACATGGAACTTTAAAATACTTAACAATCCATTGCACACTGGTTAGCTCATGTTTTGCACTGATAGTTTGCAATGAATCAAGCATTTTGGGTAATGTTCACAATCTGCTTGAGCTTTCATGGTTTATATTACAGTTCCCAATCACTAAAGTGCTACAGTTTAGCAGCATGGGCCTGACCAAAGCCAGAGTAGTGACTGAGTCAGCAAGATAAATCAAGATATCAATCTTTGTTGATTCATATCGCTTCAGTGTTTTCTGAGAAACTTCAGCCTATCGTGTTACGTAGCCAACAGAATTTAAAACCCAACATTTCTATATCATAAAAAGAATACATTGGTATATTCAGTAACCTTGATCTTGAGGTGACCTTGATCTTTGCCTAGCCAGTTTTATGTTGTTCCTATACAAAGGTCAGAAATGTTGCTACTTTGCAATGTACTACCAATCAGCGAAACACTTTAGTGTATAATCAATTTTTACCAGGTAATCTATTCCCTTTTCAAATTTTCATCAAACATGGCACTAAACTCAACTCCAATTCATGCTATTTATTATGCATGTCCTCCTCACTCACTAAAATAATGGATTGTTTGTGCTGAAAGTCATGTGATGGTCACTACACATAAAGCACACCAATTTTTGTTTACAAATTTCAACTTGCCTTAATCTCATGCTGTTAGTTTTAAAAATATATAACATTTGATTGCTGGTACAGACCTTCAGGCTTCCAACCACTTCCCCACTGTGCCCCATCCAACCTGTGTGCCTTATAGCTTTTTTTGAATGTGGAAACAGGTATTTCTTCTAGTGAAATTTAAATTCTGTAACTCCATATATGCATTTTAGAATTAAACAGGTATGTTCATTATTTGAATGTTTCCTCTTGCATTAAGTGCCTATTGTGGGTTTCAAATATTTAAAGAAATGTGTGGCATTTGAAAACCTGTCCAGCTCATTGCAGTAAATAGAAAATTCTATTCTTCTCCAAGTGAAAATGAATTGTAGCCAAGTATGTTTTTTCTGGTATGTGAGAGCCAGCCTGTATGTTGAGACAATCTTCATATTATTTGGATAAAAAGTATTTTTATATGAGCAAGGAAAAGCGAATGACAATGTCAGCAGGAGGTTTGAACAAAGTTTTTAACGACACTCGCATTGTACCTTAAGTTGTTTTTTTTTAATTTAAAAGCTTTATCAAAGTATCGGTTATAAAGAATTTTGTTTTTTAAACTGCTCTGTAGATAGTTCAAAGAGGAAACTGAACAGGGTTTCTAACTTAAGAAATGACACTCCATATTTTTTCTTCTATGAAAAGTTAATATTGGGTTTGTGTACTCCAAGATTACCCGAACAGCGGGTAAAATATGCAGCCTGATTTGCATAAAATGTCATTCACCTCTTTTCAATTTTTTGTTTGAAATGCTGAACTTTGAAATGTGCAAGTTGTGAGACAATGCATTGTGTACTTTTTGTATTTGTCACTCTTTTAAACGGTTCTGGCAAAAACCCCCATTTGATCCCTAAAATAATTATTGAGGTGTGGAGTGGTAATATATCACTGCATTGCTTCCTTATCTGACTGCACATGAAGTAAATTAATGTTTTTTTTTCTGTAACTAGGAATATGTTAGTTGATGTTTTATAGCTTACTCTAAAGGGGTATTAATTTAAAGGGAAGGTTTTATTAGCCATCACACGTTATATACTTTGATTTCAAGTCTGTTTTACTGTACTGTAGATTTGGCATGAAACTTTATAAACTTTTAAAATTGTGTGTATATATAGACATAATCAAACCAGTGTAAGGGATATGGATAGCTAAAACATCTATACTGCACTAACTTCTTGGTGATGGTACATTGAGCATGTGTTAGTGTTTTGTGTTCACCCTTATTATACCAAAGATACTTTGAATAATAGTTTTGACGTATAATCTGGTTTGTCTATACTGTTACATGACCTTTGTTTATATCTGAAATGATTTGAGCTTATTTTTCTAAACACTATACTCAATGAACTTTATATTTATACATTTTTGCTGTCTTTTGTTTTATTCTATTGCATTGCATGAACTTTCTTGATGTGTAAACTGAGAATTTGGTCAGAATGTTGTCTGGTTGGTACAGCCAGCAAAGATCATCAAAACATGTTACTGTCTCATTTGTTAACGCGACAAAAAAGTAATTTGGTTCCTTGTGGTAGGGTATGATTTCATTGTCAACAGGAACTCTGCAACATTTTGTGGGCTGGAAGCCCTAACTAATGTCATGTGGGCTGGAAGCCCTAACTAAGCATTGGGACCATTATCCCAAAACCTGGCTGCCCCTATAAAAGCATACATTCAGGCGAGTTCCTTAGAAAGCAGGTAGGTGCTAGAACTCTGGCAGTGGGATTTTCTCACTTTTTGCATCCTCAGTGCTACCATCAAATAATGGGCCATACGTAAAACTGTTGTGTGTGTCGTCAGTTGTAAGGCCCTACTCACCACGGGCATGTTGGGAGTTGTGGATCACGTATTGGGCTGTACTCACAACTTCTGTGATTTAAGTAGGTCAACAAATTGTTGCCTCAATACTGTGCTAAACACTGCATCTAGCCCCTGACCAGTTAGTACTAAAGAAGAGAACTTTCAAATGAAGTGATAAATGCATTGGAGAATCACATTGTTTTGAAAGCGATGGACATGTGGTCCCACCCTATTGTTAATAATTATTTAAAATAATTTATAAGTGTAAATGTTAGCTAAAGAGTCTGGTGCTTTAAAATTTTTCAATACATGAAGTAGCGTTGGATTATTACTACAATAATTTCCTTCAGAGTAGAAATAAAAATTTGGTGTTGTTGAAGAAATGTCTCCCTCCCTGTGATCTTCCAGATTGTCTTTGGAATAATGTTCTGCCACTTCATCAGAAACTGTCACAACTCAATTTCTTGTATTGTTTCTGGCCGTTAATAATAAGTTAAAAAAAACTCTGTTGCAAAATGGACTTTGGACTTTAGAGATGCAGCAGAGAACAGACCCTATGGACCACCAAGCCTGCACCAACCAGCAATCATTCCACTCACTAGCGCTATCCTATGCACTAGGGACAATTTATAATTTTACTGAAACCAAATAACCTACAAACCTGTACTTCATTGGAGTGTGGGAGGAAATCCACGTCTTCACAGGAAGAATGTTAAAACTCCTTACAGACAGCGCCCAGGATCAGGATCGACCCCAGGTCTCTGGCGCTGTAAGGCAGCAACTCTACCATTGTGCTGCCTTGGGCATCAGACTGAGAAAATTATCAGTAGGGTGGTTGGTTTGGATGAGATGTTACGTTTTGTATGTAACCTTAACCAAGGGTGGGTAATTATCCGGCTCCCAGGAGGAGCATTAATAATTAAAATATTTTAATAATGTATTATCTATTAACAATGGCTAGCATGATATCCCGGGAATCGGGGAAACCCAACCAATGAAAGGAAGGACAGGTTTGGGAAGAAATTAAGAATGATTTCCCTGCTTGGGAAGATTGACTGGGCACCTGCTCTGGGCTTGGCTAATGAAGATTCAGATTGGAAGAAATATCTTCATCTCAACGGATTTTGAATCTTTGGAAATCTTCGCCACAAAGTTGCTATGCCAGTAAGTGTATGCAATAGATTAATTACTTCTTGGATGTTATGGTAATTGAGGGATAGAAACATAGAAAATAGGTGCAAGAATAGGCCATTCGGCCCTTCGAGCCCATTCAATATGATCATGACTGATCATCCAAAATCAGTACCCCATTCTGGCTTTATCCCTTGATTCCCTTAGCCCTAAGAGCTAAATCTAACTCACTTGAAAATATCCATTGAATTGGCCTCCACTGCCTTCTGTGGCAGGGAATTCCACAGATTCACTATTCTGGGTGAAAAGGTTTTTTTCCTAATCTCAGTTCTAAATCGCTGAGCCCTTATTCTTAAACAGTGACCCCTGGTCCTGGACTCCCCCAACATTGAGAACAATTGCAGTAGGACCTCCTTGCTCCTAAACTCAAATCCTCTCGCAATGAAGGCCAACACTGCCTTCTTCACTGCCTGCCGTATCTGTATGCTTACTTTTAGTGACTGATGTACAAGCACACTCGGGTCTCTTTGCACCTCCCCTTCTTCTAATCTGACACCATTCAGATAATAATCTGACAATAGGTGCAGGAGTCGGCCCGTCGAGCCAACACCGCCATTCAATGTGATCATGGCTGATCATCTCCAATCAGTACCCCGTTCCTGCCTTCTCCCCATACCCCCTGATTCTGTTATCTTTAAGAGCCCTATCTAATGCCCCTATCCCACTTAGGAAGCCTGAACGGAAACCTCTGGAGACTTTGCGCCCCACCCAAAGTTTCCGTGCGGTTCCCGGAGGTTTTTGTCAGTCTCCCTAATGGTCGAAAGTGGTTTCCGCTTCTTCTATGTTCCGCGGATTATTTCAAAAAATTCAAAACTGGCCGCAACTAAAAATAGGTTGCTGTTTTAAAAATCGGTAATTTTTTAATCGAAGCCGGTTGCGATGCTAGTTGCAGATGGTTGCCAGATGTTGCAGGTGGTTGCCGGAGGTTGCAGGTAGTGGAAGGTAAGACCTTCCACTACCTGCAACCTCCGGCAACCACCTTCAACTAGTATCGCAAACGGCTTCGACTAAAAAATTACCGATTTTTAAAACCAAAGTACTCGTTTAACTGTTCTTCCATTTCCCTGTTTCCCAATATAAATTCACCTGTCTCTGACTGTAAGGGACTTACATAAAATGTGAAGTTGAATGCATGATGGAATGTCATTATCAAAGGGTAACTTTAAACCACACAGCTAGGTTCCTATTCGTGTGATCTCACATAAACCCTTTACAACTCTACCTATAGGTCCTGTAATCCCTGGGATTTGAACTCTGCCCACTCACTATTTTGTGTTTGGATTCAGGCCGCCTGCTCTAGAGTCCTCCCTGCCTTCCTGGAATCCAAGCCTGCAATCGGGCTATATACAGGTGGAGACTCAGATATAGAATTAGATGGTATGGAAACAGGCCCTTTGGACCAACTCGTTCATGCTGCCCAAATTGCCTAACCGAGCTATTCCCACTTGCCTGTGCCTGGTCCATATCCCAACAGCCCTTCCTAACCATATACCGTGTAGTTGATTAGTTTAGAGATACAGCGCGGAAATAGACCCTTCTGCCTACCGAGTCCGTACGGACCAGCGATCCCAGCACATTGACATTATCCTACACACACACACACTAGGGACAATTTTTACATTTACCAAGCCAATTAACTTACAAACCTGTAGATAGACACAAAAAACTGGAGTAACTCAGGGGGACAGGCAGCATCTCTGGAGAGAATTTCAAGGCTCTTCTTCAGGCAACTTGGACATTTTTGGAGTGTGGGAGGAGACCGAAGATCTCGGAGAAAACCCACGTAGGTCACGGGAGAAAATACAAACTCTGTACAGACAGCAACCGTAATCGGGATTGAACTCGGGTCTATGCCGCTGCAAGCACTGTAAGGCAGCAACTCTGCCGCTGCGCCACTGTGCCGCTCTAATTTTCTTTTAAATGAAATAATTGCATCTGCCTCGAGCATTCCTCTGGCAGCTTGTTCCAGTTTCATACCAATCTCTGTGCCCCCTTGGGTCCCTTTTTAATCTTTCCCCTCACACCTTAAACTTATGGCCTCAAGTTTTAAACTGCCCTAGTGTGGAGAAAATAACTATGGCTGCTCGCCTTATTTATTCCCCTCATGATTTTATATATCTTTCAAGTCACCTTTCAGCCTCCTATGCTCCAGGGCAAATAGTCCTAGCCTATCCAGCCGCTGTTTATTACTCAAACCTTCCAGTCCCAGTAACAAAGTTGTAAATCTTTTTTGCACCTTTTCCAGTTTAATGACTTCCTCACAACAGCGGGGTTACCAGAACTGTACACAGTAACTTCAAATGTGGTGTAGTCAATGTCTGACACAGCTGTGATATGATGTCCTGACTCCTGTCCTCAATACCTTGATAAATGCAAGCTTGCCATAGACCACCTTTGCCACCCTGACCATCTGTGTCACTGCATTCCTCGGGGTCCCAGCAGAGACCCATATCTACGTTTAAATTCCAGCACAGGAAGTCACGTGGATTTCTTGTATTCTTGTTTGAAGTTTTCCATCCCTATTAATGTCCATCTTAATGTAATCCATTCATAGGTTTGGCTTTATTACTGTCATGTGGATCAAGGTCTGGTGAAGAGATATAAATGACCATTTTGAAATACCCTTGAGATGGAGTGCCCATAACATGAATCAATGTTGGCATTTATAAATATAAACATTCGGGTATCTCAGAGGGAAAACCATGAAACCTTTGTCCTCTGTCAAGTAGCATTTTCAGTGCTCGGCAGTAAGTCGGCTTTCATCACTGCATGCTTTCCATGTGAGCTTTTTATGTGAAAGAAGGAACAATTAGGAAGAAGGGTCTCGACCAGAAACGTCACTTATTCCTTCGCTCCATAGATGCTGCCTCACCCGCTGAGTTTCTCCAGCATTTTAGCTTAGGTGAGATCAGCAGTGAGAAATAATAGTGAAGTAATAATATTTAGTTTGAAGTGAAAATAAACATAGATTTGCGGAATACTCACTTTAGTTAATTATTTTTAAATATTCATTCTTTAGAAAAGATCACCACTTTGGAAACACAGCCCCGTCAACTTATTGGATAACAGGAGGGAAAACCAATGTTCATGCTCTACTCAAGTAAAGAGTTACCATTCTTTGTCATTAATTTATTGCCAGTTATTTGCATTCTCATGAGAAAATTCTAGTTCGGAATAGGAAACTGGAAGATTAGAAACTACAACTGAAATATTTATTATGTTAGTAATATCCTTCATTTTATGCAATATTATGGATGTTCGAAATAAAATCAAAGATTGCTGTTCTGATACTATCTAATAAAAAATCAAGAAAACATGTTGCCCATATAATGTCCCATATCATTAGATGAGGGACATTGCCTACTAAATTGTTCCTTCACAATGGACCATTAAAATTTGGCAGAGTGTTCATTCTAATTTATCTCCTGTATTATCACAGGGACAATTAGGATCAAATGCACATTGCTGGTAATGGATGGTTAAAGGATTGCTGGTTAGATTTCAACAATTTCCATCCTCCCCTTTCTTGATCTCATAGTCTCCATCACAAGAAATAGACCAATGACTGTCGTCTATTATAAACCCACTGACTTCTACAATTATCTCGACTACACTTCTTCCCACCCTGCTTCCTGCAAAGACTATCCCCTACTCCCAATTCCTCCATCTGCGCACAAGATGAGGTGTTCGATACTTGGACATCCGAGATGTCCTTATTCTTTAGGGAACGGGTTCCTCTCCCCCATTATAGATGAGGCCCTCTCTTGTGTCTCATTGGTACCCTGCAGCTCCACCTTTGCTCCCCTGCCCCCTAGACGCAACAGAGACAGAGTCCTAATCTTTACCTTCCAGCCTGTCAGCATTCGCATACAACACCCAATCCTCTGAAATTTCCGCCACCTCCAACGGGATCCCACTAGCCACATTTTCCCTTCTCCACCCATTTCCGCCTTCCAAAGAGACCGTTCCCTCCACAACTCCCTGGTTGACTCATCCCTTGCCACCCCTCCCCAGGTACCTTCCCCTGCAACCACAGAAGATGCAACACATATCGCTAAACCTCCTCCCTCAACTCTGTCCAGGCACCCTAACCGTCCTTTCAGGTTAGGCACAGGTTCACTTGCACCTCCTCCAACGTCGTCTACTGTCAAGTCAAGAGAGTTTATTGTCATGTGTCCCAGATAGGACAA
The DNA here is from genome assembly GCF_010909765.2 of Amblyraja radiata. NCBI lineage: Eukaryota > Metazoa > Chordata > Chondrichthyes > Rajiformes > Rajidae > Amblyraja > Amblyraja radiata. The sequence continues at coordinate 52,040,186 of NC_045964.1, read as the reverse complement.
TGAAATTCTTGCTTTGCTTCAGCACAACAGAATATAGTAGGCATGAATACAGAACAGTTCAGTTAGTCCATATACCATTATATAATCTGCCTGAAGGTAGCGGGGAGATGAGTGTGTGGCCAGGATGTTGCGGGTCCTTGATGATGCTGCCAGCCTTTTTGAGGCAGCGACTGTGATAGATCCCCTCGATGGTAGGGAGGTCAGAGCCGATGATGGACTGGGCAGTGTTTACTACTTTTTGCAGTCTTTTCCGTTCCTGGGCGCTCAAGTTGCCGAACCAAGCCACGGTGCAACCGGTCAGCATTCTCTCTACTGTGCACAAGTTAGAGAGAGTCCTTGACATACCGACTCTCTGTAATCTTCTCAGGAAGTAGAGACGCTGATGTGCTTTCTTAATAATTGCATCAGTGTTCTCGGACCAGGAGAGGTCTTCAGAAATATGCACACACAGGAATTTGAAGCTCTTGACTCCACCATTGACTCGTTGATATAAAAGGGGCTGTGGGTCCCCATCTTACCCCTTCTGAAGTCCACAATCAGTTCCTTGGTTTTGCTGATGTTGAGGGCCAGGTTTTTGTGCTGGCACCATTTGGTCAGTCGGTTGATCTCACTTCTATACTCTGACTCGTCCCCATCAGTGATACGTCCCACAACAGTGGTGTCGTCAGCGAACTTGATGATGGAGTTCGCACTATGACCGGCTACGCAGTCATGAGTATAAAGTGAGTACAGCAGGGGGCTGAGCACCCAGCCTTGAGGTATCCGTTATTCAAGATGTGGACTCTCATACATCGGCAAGACCAAAAGCAGACTGGGCGATCATTTCGCAGAACACCTTCGCGCAGCCCGCCTGAACCTACCTGATCTCCCAGTTGCAGGGCACATTAATCGGCCTAGGTCTCCTCCATTGTCAGAGTGAGGCTAAATGCAGATTAGAGGAACAGCATCTCATATTTCGTTTGGGCAGTTTACAGCCCAGTGGGATATTGATTTCTCTCTCACTTCAGGTAGCCCTGGCATTCCCTCTCTATCCTTCCCCCACCCAAGTCGCACTAGCTTCTCATTTTCACCCTACAAACAGATAACAATGGCCTGTTTCCTTTATCATCGTTGCTTTTTTGCATTCATTGTTCTATCATTCATTGTTCTTTATCTCTCCACATCACTGTCTAAAGTGCCCTCCATAATGTTTGGGACAAAGACCCATTATTTATTTATTTATTTATTTGCCTCTACTCCACAATTTAAGATTTTTAATAGAAAAAATCACACGTGGTTAAAGTGCACATTGTCAGATTTTATTAAAGGGTATTTTTATACATTTTGTTTTCACCATGTAGAAATTACAGCTGTGTTTATACATAGCCCCCCCCCCCACCACCACCATAATGTTTGGGACACATGGCCTCACAGGTATTTGTAATTGCTCAGGTGTGTTTAATTGCCTCCTTAATGCAGATATAAGAGAGCTCTCAGCACATCCTCCAGTCTTTCTATTACATTCAATTAATCAACTCCCACCAGATTCCATTATTCACCCATAAGAGCAGTTTGCAATGGCAAATTAAGCCAATGACTTGCACGCACATTTTTTGGGAGATGGGAAGAAACTGGGGTCGGGGAGAAAAGGCAAACTCCACACAGACACCATTCAAGGACAGATTGAATCCCCATCTTCGTTGCTATGAGATGGTCACCCTACTCGCTTTGCAACTATGCCACCTCTAAATAAAATACTTAAGTTCTTGTATTTTTACAAATACTTAAAACAGAAAATGCATTGATTCCAATTTAACCAAATCTGCAGAAATAAATAAGTAGTACTAGCCATTGAAGGGTGTCACCTTTGTTGAACTGCAGCTAATGTCTGCCCCATTATCTCTTGGCAGTAAAGATGACAATATATGACAGAAAGTCTCATACGAGTACAACCATTTATTTTGAGAGGTTTGAAATCAGATCTGTTTCCAACGTCTGTGAGTGCTGTTGGGCCACACATGTAAGCTCACAATGAGTATTCCTGGGACTTTCCAGATATGCTTATTGTTTAAAACTCTATAGGAAGAGATATTGTTGCAGTGGTGGGAATGGCAGCAGCTTCAGCCTATGCCTCGAAAGATCTCAGGATCAGCTAAATCCAAATGTTTCCACCAATACTAGGTTTGCCAGATGAAAGATAATCCCTCAGTGTCTCCACAGTTCAAGGCTACCTCCAATTAAGATCACTGCTCTGTTTGCCTTGCAATTCTTAGAATAACCCTTACCTCAGTTTCAGGGCTTCCTGCCAACAAAGGTGAGTGCTTGCCTGTGGGGTTGATTAGTTTAGTCTAGCAAGGGTTTGGAGTTTATCCAAAGATCTTGGTAAAGTTAATGTGAATTGTACAAAGACCAAATGTGGCAGAACTTCCATTCAAGCCATGGAACCTTTCTGGGCCCTTTTATGTGAATGTTACAGGTAGAAGTTTGTACATTCTCCCCATGACCTGCATGGGTTTTCTCTCGGTTTCCTCCCACACTCCAAAGACGTACAGGTTTGTAGGTTAAAATTGACTTGGTAAATGTAAAATTTGTCCCTAGTGGGTGTAGGATGCTGTTAATGTGCGCGGGTCGCTGGTCGGCGCAGAACCGGTGGGCCGAAGGGCCTGTTTCCGCATTGTATCTCTAAACCAAAAAAGCGGTCAATCCATTGACCTCATTGTGTACGTTTTTCATGAGGAGCCATTTCCAAGAGAACCAGGATCCACCTAAAATGTGTGCTTCATTTAATCAACCACAAAGCTTTCTTGTTGGCTCAACGAAGTTAAGGATCTCGAGACGGGACCCCATTTGGAACATTGTGTGTACAGGTTTAAAAAGATGAATACCAAAAGGAATAATTGACATAAATTTTTAATTTTCATCGAACAATTAAAATCAGGAAGTGAATTACAATAGCATAGTCAAGAATGCAGAATACCATCTAGTAAAAATGTAATTTAATCAGTACTAACCACTATCAGTTATCAGTACCCCAGGTCTTATCTCCTGCTCGGACATGAACCTCTCTATTGTTATCCATCTCCTTCCATGGCAATGCAGCAGATCTACGAACATTCTGGGTAACTACTCTGTAAAAAAAATTCCCCAATGCGAAAATATGTATTACATTCAAAACTGCAGCCAGACCATGTGATGTGTGTAGGAAGGAACTGCAGATGCTGGTTTACACCTAATTAGACACAAAATGCTGGAGTAACTCAGCGGGACAGGCAGCATCTCTGGATAGTAGAAATTGGTGATGTTTCGAGTCGTGACTGAAGAAGGTTCTTGATCCATTCCTTCTATCCAGAGATGCTCCCTGTCCCACTGAGTTACTCCAGCATTTTGTGTGATGTGGTTGATTTGCTCATGAAAGCAAAGTCCTGGCCTGTAAACGTGAAATGAATGCAGATCATTTAAAATTTGCAGAGACATCCAAATTTAAAGAGACAGACCAACAATAATACCCTAAGTGTTCCACACTTTACATTACACTGTTAACCTTGTAAAATGCATCTTTGGCTTACAGAGAGTAAAACCCTGGGAGATTCATGAGAGTAAATGTAAAGTATTTGCACAGAGTGCACGTGTGCTCCACTCCAGGAAGAATGTTGCAGAAAATATTAAAAGAGAGAAAACGTCAGACCTCTTATTTGTACTAAACTGCATCCCCAAAATCACTGACCAATTAACCCCGGCTACGTTTTGCAACTTGTTAAAATTGTTTAGATTTTAATAGGCCAAACATTAACTCTGCCTCGTAAAGGTCAGACCACATTAGCAGCTAAATATCACAGCCACAGGAGATCAACAAATACAGGTTAAAGAGTACCACCTGAGCTAGTGAGAACTTGGGGGTCGAAACTTAATCTCATTTGGCTGCAATATATGCATAATAAGTTGGTGGTTTTGTATTGTACGCTACTTTCAACATACAATTTCATTGATTTTCTGTCTGCCACCAATGTGTCCATGACCTTGACGAGATTGGAGTACTCAGAAACATGTCCCTACAAATCTCTGCTTCCCCACATGTTTCCCAGGAACTGGATCCATCCAAACACAATATGCCTCCCTTTCCTTGCACACCTCAATTTGTATAAAAGGCAGTCAAAATGAGTCAAGGACAGCCACTCCCTCTTTAGTCATAGAGAGATATAGCATAGAAATAGGTGCTTTCCCCAGCAAAAATCATACCACCATCAAACACCCATTTGTTTTACACTAACTCTATGCTGACCCACTTTATCCTCTCCACATTTCCGTCAGCTATCCCACCCCAAGCTTCTGCACAGTAGAAAGCATTTTATCGAGATGCATCACGACATGGTTTGGGAACAGCTCCACCCAAGACTGCAAGAAATTACGGAGAGTTTTGGACGCAGCCCAGTCCATCACGCAAACCAACCTCCATTCCATTGACTGTATCTGCGCTTCAGACTGCCTCGGCAAGACCACCACCATAATCAAGGACCAGTCTCACACCGGTCACTCCATCTTTTCCCCCCTCCCATCAGGTTAGAGGTACAGAAATTCGAAACCACATGCCTCCAAATTCCACGATAGTTTCTTCTCAGCTGCTATCAGGCATCTTCTCAGCAGCCAGAGTGCAGTCCTGACCTTCCATCTACCTTTGAAATGTCTTTAATCGGACTTCATCTTGCACTAAATGATGTACCCTTTTATCCTTTAACTGTACACTATGGGCGGCATGATTGTATTCATGTATACTCTTTTCTTTGACCGGATAGCACGCATCATGATCAGCCATGATCATTCAATTAATCAGCCCTGATCATATTGAATGGCGGTGCAGGCTCGAAGGGCCGAATGGCCTACTCCTGCACCTATTTTCTATGTTTCTATCATTGATAACGGCTGTGTCCGATTGGCTGATATTGGTTTGGCCACCTGAACCTTGCCAGCCTACTCACTATAAACCATTCTACATTTCCCTTGATTATCATCCCTTTGATCTGTGTTTTCACACCTTACCCTTTCTCTGTGTCTCCCTCTCCCCTGACTCTCAGTCTGAAGAAGGGGTCTCGACCCGAAACATCACGCATTCCTTCTCTTCTGAGATGCTACCTGTCCCGCCGAATTACTCCACCATTTTGTATCGATCCTTGGTGTAAACCAGCATCTGCAGTTCCTCCCTACACATACTCCCTATAAAACCCAGGCATTTTAACCGGAGGGGAGAAGATGAGAGAAGAAGCAGGAGAGAAAGAGAAAGAAAAAAAAAAGAAGGTAGGTGAGAGAAACTGGGGCAACTCGCTGCTAATTCATGTCACCCTATCGCAGGGTCAGGGAAGACTAGGTCACTGGGACAAATATGAGTGCAGCAGCACCACCATGTGATCAAGACTGAGCTGCCAGGAAGAAGCCCTGGACTGCCAGTACCTCTACTGAGGCTAAGACTGAGTGGCAGGGGCAAGACTGAGACATAAATGCCTCTTCCTGCCCACAGACAATGGGGACAGCACCAATACACAGAAGCAAAGACCGAGCTGCCAGGATAAGCCAGAGACCACTAGCATTGCCTCTTCAAGCCCAAATCAGAGCCACTAGGATAAGCCACTAGCGCTTCCTCTCGAGGCAAGGGTGAACTGCTGGGAGAAGCCTGAGAGATTGCCATGCCTCCTCCTTCAAGACCAGAACTGAGCTGCCAGGACAAGTCTGAGATCGGCAGTGCCACTGCGCATGCGCCCTGGTGACGAGGGACAGCTTCTCCATGCAGTCTGGACATTCTTGTCACTGTAAATAAAACATATCATGTGAGTTCACTCTACTGCAAGTGTCGGTGTGGTCACTGCCGAATCCGACGTCATTCCCAATCCCTTAGTACCTCTATCGTTAGCAAGGAATCCACACCAACGAAACATGACCTTTTCTCCCGTTTCCTATTTCCTCATTATATCCTCAGCTCAAGGGAGATGAGAAAATGATTTTTTTCAGCCTCAGGATAAGGGTGAAATTTGTTGCCTTATCGACTTGAATTGAGATAATGTGTGGAAATGGACCCTTCAGACAATACAGAGCATCGATCACCTGTTCACACTAGTTCTATGTGATCCCATTTTCACATCAACTCCGTACACACTTGGGGCAATTTTACGGAGACCAATTAATCTACAAACCTGCATGTCTTTGGATGTGGGAGGAAACAGGAGTAATCAGAGGAAACGCACACGGTCAGAGGGAGAACATGCAAACTCCACACAGACAGCACCCGAGGTCAGGATTGACCTCTACTAGCCTTCTATCCTCTCTTGATCTTTCCATTTCCAAATGCCACCACAACATCATCAACTTGTTTGTTTATATCCATCACCCACTCCAATCTTACCCCCTCCAAACACACAAGCCTTCCCTTACTCAGTACCAACCATACCCTGCAGACAAGGGTGGTGCCGTGGTAGTCTGGCTTCATGCAAACTGGATACACAGGACCTAATGTTCCGCTTGAGTAGCCTACAACCTAACAGCATGAATATTATACTCTCCAAGTTCAGGTAAAACCCACCACCCAATCGCATCTCACCATCCATGCAGACTTTTCCTTCCATTCCCCTCGCCACTCCCAAGATTTTTTCCCCTCCTTTGCCGCTCCATACTCTAGTTCCCCCATTTCCCCACCCCACCGCATTGCCTTCTAGCCCCATCCCTCCCCCTGGTTTTGCATTTCATTTCCTCACCTTCCTCTCTTATCAGATTCCATTATTTGCACCCATTTTGAATTCTCCCCTTCACCTCCATCCTTGATTACCATCTCCATCTGTCCACCATCTGACTCATCAGCCAATCGACCCCTCCGTGTGGATCTGCTTATCATTTGCCATCTCTTGCCCCATCCCTTCCCTTCACTTCTTTCTACTTACTAACTCAGAGGGTCAGGCAGCATCGCTGGAGAAAAGGAACAGGTGACGTTTTGGTCACTTGACTCCTCTTACAGAGAATACTGCAATATAGTCATTTAGCAGCAAGGTGTGGGAATCTATGGACTCCCACATAGTCACCATTTTCTTACAGAATGTACCTTTCACTTAGACCAAGGTGAATGATGCTAGTTTTGTTTTTCTTTTCCTGTCATAAAGTTTCTTGTTTCCACAGATCCACAGTAGAACTGCATTCTGCAGTTGCATTAAAGCATAGAAGAAGTTCCTTATCACATTATCGGTGGTGTAATTTGATTGATCTGTTTTAAAAAGGTCACAGAGAGTTCCACCATGTGTCCCACTTAGAACTATCATTGACGTCAATGTTTATGCAGTAGGCTTATTAAGCACCAACAGTCAGAGCCACAGGTTAAGGAGACTGTGGGCTTGAAACCCACTTTATCCCCAAGTGGCCAGCAATGCATTGAAATGCTGGTAGTTGTTATGCCGACTCTCTCTGCAACTGAGCAGTCATGCTTTCTTTCTGCTGCTTTGACAGGTGCTGGTGGCTGCCTAATAACACAATGTCTTCAAAAAATGAAGGATGCTGTTGGATGTACAATATAAATTAATTGTTGGTGTTGGGAATCCGGTGAGAGTGCAAGAAATATTTAATAGGTCAAGCAACATCCATAGAGCGAGAAGCAAAGTTATCATTAACAATCTGATGAAAAGTCATCAGCCTGAAATGTTGGGCCAGACATTGATGTCTAATGTCAGTCCTGCCGAATACAACTACTGGTGTTTAGCTACTTAAACAGTAGTGAGTCCCAGGCTTCTGTGCAAGTACTGTCAAACATAGAAGTCCTGAGCTCGCTGATAGATTCTGAACTCTGGGGCAGTTCATTCTTCCCTTTGACTTCATGTGGAGTGCAGAGATAGACCTGGTCTTGCTGGTACTGGAGAGTCAGCCTTGCTGTATTACTGGTCTCCACTGATTTTAGGAGGAATTATAAGGCTTTCATTTCGTAATCATGTTTGAATTTTTTTACAATGGTTGTTTTAAACATTTTAACATTGTTCGCTCCTTGTCATTAACTTTGTAATTAAAAAAATAATTTAATAAATAACATACCACAATTTAACGAGTTCTTAAATGCCTCGGCATGTCAAGGATACCAAAAAAAGCAATTAATCTTTTTTACAACCCACAAAGCTGTGGGACAGAGTGCTTCACCAGCTGCTACAGGTTGTCAAGGACTTTTCTGAGGCAGGACCATTTCTGTGAGCCACTGGAATCTCTATGGCACATGTGTGTATGGAGGGACTGCTGCCAATGATTGCAGTGAACATCAAACATGGTGAGCAAGCGCAAACCATTGCGATGTGCAAAGTATATTCAGGAGAGTGGGGAACAAAACCATGAAGAAACCTTTATGTTTTAAAGAATTTAAACAGAATTTTAAACTTCTCGCGTCCTAATTGTGTTATCCAATTGTTTCTATCTGACACAAATTTGGGTGTAGTTGCAATGGCAGTCTCCAGTTATTCAAAGTCGGGAGCTCATCCATGATTTGATACTGGCCCCAACACATGCAATAAATCAGAACCACTCAGCAGGTCAGGCAGCATCTCTGGAGAATTTCTCAAGAGATGCTGCCTGACCCACAGAGTTACTCCAGCATTTTGTGTCTATCCTCGGGGTAAACCGGCACCTGCAGTTCCTTCTTACACATTCATCGGAACCAATTGGCTCGATACTGATACATTCACCACAAATAGAAAAAGTTGGAACTCTGGGTGATTTATCACCGCTTGTTGATAAAGGATAAGGTCATAAGGAATAGGAATAGGAATTAGGCCATTCGTCCCATCAAGTCTACTCCACCATTCAATCGTGGCTGATCTATCTCTTCCTCCTAACCCCATTCTCCTGCCATCTCCCCATAACCTTTGACACCTGTACTAATCAAGAAACGAACTATCTCTGCCTTAAGAATTATCCACTGACTTGACCTGGCCTTCTGTGGCAAATAATTCCACTGACACACCACCCTCTGACTAAAGACATTTCTCCTCATCTCCTTCCTAAAAGAACGTCCTTTAATTTTGAGGCTCTGATCTCTCGTTCTAGACACTCCCCCCTAGATAGACGTGCAGCACAATGTTGAATAATCTTTCTTCCTCGTGTACTAATCTCTTTTTTTTTTGCTCAGAAAATGGAAACATATAAAAAGGAAAGACAAACAAATGAAAACAGGTTTAAAAAAAGGATTGAGAGCAAAAGAAGCAGGGAGGAAGATGACAAGGGGCAAAGAATGGAAAAGGCCAAAGTAGGCTTGAGGTTCTATAATATACAGCAGTGTGTGAATTTTTACATTCTAAATGCTCTTGCAGCCCAAGTTTAAATCTGTTAAATTTGCTTGCTGCCCTCAAGTGGAAGGACCTACCTAATCTAACTCATTCAAAAAAATTCCTGAGTGAGTGAACCTGAAAGTGCTGGATCAGAGCAATGGGACAATTGGTTTGGCAGGTTGTCAATGAGAATGCATGCACCCTGATGTTGCCATGTTCTCATCACAACATGGCAAACCTTGCCTCACTGCTCCTTTCTGTCCCAGTCGTCAATAGTAATACATTTAAAGTTGGGATAAAGTCAACACAACTCATGGAAAGTACATGATGCTGTAACTATGAGTAATGTCTAAGAAGGAACTGCAGATGCTGCTTTAAACCAAAGATAGACACAAAAAGCTGGAGTAACTCAGCGGGACAGGCAGCATTTCTGGAGGGAAGAAATGGGTGACGTTTCGGGTCGAGACCCTTCTTCAGAAGGTAATAATAACTATGAGTAAAGTGGTTAATCTACGCTCAGAACTTAAATTCTAAATTAAAATGGGTAATTCAAGTTTAAAGCAAAATAATTAAACTGCTGGAGGAGCTCAGTGGTTTCAGCAGAATCATGGAGGCAGAGGAACGGACAATGTTTCAGGGTGAGACCCTTCATCGGGACAAATTCAGGTAAAGAGTAACATCTACCTTTACATTGTAACAAAATTTTAAATCACCTCCATTAGTGTAAGGATTAATTTTACGAATTAAAAGTACAATTTCCAAAGCTATCTTTGAAGGAGTTGCAGTTTCACAATCAGTTACTGATAATCACTAAAGGCTGGCCAAATGAAGTAAGTTTGGAGGAAATATTTGAATAGGATCACAGTTTTCAGGAAAGTATTGCAGGCAGTGGGAGAAAGGGGTATCACAAGGCCAGACTCAAATGAATGGGAAACATTTGCAGCAGCATAGTGTCATACAGCATGAAAACAGTCCCTTCGGCCCAATGCATTCATGCTGACCAAGATGCCCCATCTACGCTAGTCACATTTTCCCACATTTGATCCATATCCCTCCAAGCCTTTCCTATCCATGTACCTGTCCAAGGTCTTTTAAGTACTGTTATAGTACCTGCCTCAACTACTTCCTCTGGCAGCTCTTTCCAGATACCCACCACCCTCTAAATCAAAAGATTGCCCCTTAGGTTCCTATTAAATATCTCTCCTCTCACCTTAAACCTATATCCTCTGGTTTTCAATTCCTCTACCCTGGATAAAAGATTCTGTGCATTCACACCGTCTATTGGTCTCATGATTTAATGCACCACCATAAGTCACCCCTCAGCCTCCTGTGCTCCAAGGAATAAGGTGTTAGCCGGCCCAACCTCTTGCTATAGCTCAAAGCCTCGCTATAGCTCAAAATCCTGGCAATATCCTTTTAAATCTTCTCGGCACTCTTTCCAGCTTAATTACACCCTCGCTGTAGCAGAGTGACCAAAGTCGAACACAGTGCTCCAAATGTAGAAACAATGAACTGTAGATGCTGGTTGACAAAAACAACCCACAAAGTGCTGGAGTAAATCAGTGAGTCAGGCAGCATTCCCGGTGAAACATGGATGTGTGACGTTTCTTGTCGGGACTCTTCTTCAGACTGATTGTTGGGGGGGGGGGGGGGGGGGGGGATGAAGAGAGGAGGGGCAATGCGTGACAGGTAATAGGTGAACACAGACGAGTGGGGGTTTTGGTAGGAGAAGGGTGGACAAAGGCTAGAGATGAAAAAAGATGTGAGACAAACGGATTGAAGAGTTGCACATTGTGATGCTAGAGGAAGGAATATAGGTAGAGGGGGAGGGTTAGAAGAAAGAGGGACAAAGGAAAGGGAAAGGGGAAGGGGAAGTTGTGTGAGGTTTGCTAAAATTGGGCAATTCAATGTTCATACCATTGGGTTATAAGCTATCCTAGTACTCCAAATATGGCCTCAATAATGTCTTATATAACCTTAACATAACATTCCAACTGCTATACCTAATCTCAATAAAACAAAAGAAAATCACAGAGATAATGAAGAACAAAATAAGGGATCAACTTGTGGATAAGAACAAACATTTAGAAATTGAAGTTTAAAAGTCACCAATTAAATGTTCAAGTTAGCAGGGCAAATGGAATGGAAGGACAAGATATTGGCAACAGACAGAATGTTAGACTGAATGCAATTTGTGAGAGTATTACAAGGAGCAATTAAGCAGTTTATTGAAAACCTCAATGTCTGAAGGTGGCAAAGACATTGGCAGGTCTTTTGGGCCAGTGAGGCTAGAGTTAGAAATAGATTTCAGTGATGTCTAGAATGTAAAACTAGAGTTCAGCTGTTGGTCAAATACCAAAAATATGCACCGTCAGCATGAGCAAGCTGTTGCAAAAAATATGAATTCAGAAGCTGCATTTTTGGTGGAAGAAAACTGAATGGCTTTGGTTTTGCTGATGTAATTTGAAAGGAGTTATTGTTCAGCCAGAACTGGGAAAATTTAGGTGAAGGGTTGAGATCACTGTGGAGTCATTCAACACAGAGGCTGCGAGCAGAGGAAGGAACAGGTTTAAACTAAAACATTCCCAATGGACTTGAGAAAACAGCAGATAAGGAAGACTGTGAACGAGAAAAGGGAAAAGCGTTCTGGGTGGAGTGTTCAGAAGGTTACACGTGTTAAAGGTGAAAGGGGATAGATTCATATAAAGTTGGCCATAATGAACAATTTCACAGCCATGGCTTATTCAATATAATTTTGTGGGAATGTATAAAAACCCTTAAGCGGTAGTCTCACAAAGGGAAAAGTATCCACCGACTACTAGCCAAGTGCAATATTATTGAAATTATTCAGGCTGAGTTAGTGAATGAATGTGGCGTATTAGTGAAGTAGGTGGATGGTCAGAGATTCATGTCAGTGGCTGAAGGAGGGAGAGCAAGGGAGGCAGAAACAGAAAGCTTAGATGTAATGTTAAAATTGTACAAGGCATTGGTGAGGCCAATTCTGGAGTATGGGGTACAATTTTGGTCGCCTAATTACAGGAAGGATGTCAACAAAATAGAGAGAGTACAGAGGAGATTTACTAGAATGTTGCCTGGGTTTCAGCAACTAAGTTACAGAGAAAGGTTGAACAAGTTAGGGCTTTATTCTTTGGAGCGCAGAAGGTTAAGGGGGGACTTGATAGAGGTCTTTAAAATTATGAGAGGGATAGACAGAGTTGACGTGGATAAGCTTTTCCCACTGAGAGTAGGGAAGATTCAAACAAGGGGACATGACTTGAGAATTAAGGGACAGAAGTTTAGGGGTAACATGAGGGGGAACTTCTTTACTCAGAGAGTGGTGGCTGTGTGGAATGAGCTTCCAGGGAAGGTGGTGGAGGCAGGTTCGTTTTTATCATTTAAAAATAAATTGGATAGTTATATGGACGGGAAAGGAATGGAGGGTTATGGTCTGAGCGCAGGTATATGGGACTAGGGGAGAATACGTGTTCGGCACGGACTAGAAGGGTCGAGATGGCCTGTTTCCGTGCTGTAATTGTTATATGGTTATATGGTTATATGGTTAGTCCTTGACTGATATGCAAACCAAGAACACAGTGGAGAGAAAGGGAAGACTGTTGGTTTAAACAGCATTTAATTTAATGCAAGAAGTTTAACAGCCAGGTGGACAAACTTAGTGCATGGATTGGCTCAGTGGACTGGGATATTATTACTATACCAAAAACATGGCTGAGAAAGGCAGGACTGGCAGATCAATATTCCAGGGTACAGGTGCTCCTGGTTTGATAGAGGTATAAGTAAGAGAGGAGGGGGTGTTGCCTTTTGAAGAGGAAAGACCTAATAACAGTGCTCAGAGAGGAGGTTCTCCGGAGATTGTCCAGTGGGACTATTTGGGAAGAAGTCATAAACAAGAAGGAAACGATCAGTTTGAACATAATCCACCATTAGTCAGTAGGAATTAGAGGGGCAGATGTGCAGGGAGATCGCAGATAGCTGTAATGGTAACAGGCTAGTAGTATTAGTGGGAGATGTGAAATTCCCTGGTATTGACCCGGTCACACATAGTGCAAAGGGATTGGATGGGGTGGAATTTGTTAAATGTGTCCAAGAAGGCTTCCTTAATCTAGAGTCAAGAGAGTCAAGAGTGTTTTATTGTCAAATGTCCCAGACAGAACGATGAAATTATTTCTTGAAGCAAATCAATATATAGAAGGCCTGGCTTGGGTGGACACATCCCAGAACCTCCTCTTAGGGAATGAGATGGAGCCATTTGGGACCAGTTACCATAATTATTTTAGTTTTAAAATCGTTGTGGAGGAACATAGGATTGGTCCACAAGTTAAGGTTCTAAACAGGGGCATAGCCAATTTTGGGAACATTTAGGAAACCTTGATTGATGAGCGGTATTGAGACTCTGGATAAGGGAAAGAAGAAGACATGCAACAGTTTAGGCAGTCAGGGTCAAGAAAATGCCTCAATGTGTAAGAGAATGCTTAAGAAGGAAAAATAAGTATAAAAATAAGGGAATGGATTTGGCAGGCAATGTAAAGGAAAATCCCAAGAGATTCTAATGGTTTATTAAAAGGGTGGCTAGTGAGAGAATATCCCCTTAAAGATCAGCATGTGGAGCCACAGGGGAAGGGAGAGATTTTTAATGAATAGTTCCCATCTGTTTTTACTTGGAGAAGAACATGGAAGCCAATGAATTGAGCAAATGAGTTTAGTTTAATTTAGAGATACAGCACGGAAACAGGCCCTTTGGCCCATCGAGTACGTACCAACCAGCAGTCCCCTCACATTAACGCCATCTTACACACACTAGGGACAATTTACACTTATACCAAGCCAATTAACCTACAAACCTATATGTCTTTGGAGCGTGGGAGGAAACCGAAGATCTCAGAGAAAATCCAGACGGTCACGGGGAGATTGTACAAACTCCATACAGACAGCACCCGTAGTCAGGATCGAACCCGGGTCTCCGGAGCTGCAAGCGTTGTAAGGCAGTAACTCTACCGCTGCACCACCGTGCCACCCTGTATATGTATTTGACATATACAAATTACCAAAGATATCTTAAAGTGCATTACTTGGATCTTGTGGGAATCTAGGGAAGGAATTGTGGAGGCCCTTGTGGAAATATTTGCTTCATCTTTTGTCACAGGTGAAGTTCTGGAAGACAGTAAAGTGGCTAATCTTCCACGGCTATTTAAGGAGAACAGCAAAGAGAAGCCAGGGAACTACTGTACAAGCCAGCGAGCCTGACTTCAGTGATGGTTGAAACGCTCTATATGTCCTACCAGCATTTACCACAATATGTTCAGCCTTGGTATAAAGTTACTTGCATCCAAATGTTTCCTGTAATCCAATGAAAATGTTTATTAATAAACCTGCTTAAGTAATGTATGCAATTTCACTCTTGGGCATTGAGAATATAATAACCATTCAAGGTTCAATTCTATACAAATAGTGTCCTTGCAGTCACTGCAACTTGCTTTATCATGGAAGGACATTGTACTGCTGTGGAAAGAGTGACTTAAGATTTTGCTTAAATGCAAACAATTTTTTACGGTAAATATCATGGAAAACTTAAGACCATAGCAATTTTCTTAATAAATAACAGTACTCAGCCTTGCTTGGTTCTACCCTGGCCCTCTAGTTTGCATCCGAGCCAGAATGGGCAGCTGCAGCTCGGTGTTGCTACTTCCCTATCACCTAGCCCTGGTTTCCATAGCAGCAATGCAGCAGGGACAGGTGCGATGGAGTCAGTGGTGCACAACATACAACTTCTGCTCAGACATAGCCAATCAGCTTCCCTCTGCTGACTCACAATGGAGCACAGAAATTTGGGAAGCACTAGTCTAACCGGTTCCTTTGTAATCACCATTTGCCAAGTTTGGCTGGTTTCCCCATGGCCTCTTTATTCTTCCTCGAGTCATCAAGCCTAGAGTGGACCAGCAAACATCCAAACTGCTTACTGTAGAATAAGCATGCCGTCGAACTTTATAAGACGGAAGAGCTCGTACAAATATTGCTTTTGTTCGCTTTGGGTGAGGTGTTTTTCCGATAACTATCTGAGTTGTTTTGTTAATATTAATTAGAAAATCAAAGATAAGGATTTCACTCTTAGTCTTCATCTACAATTGTCATGGTTATGGATGATATGTTTCAATTGTTTCCTGTGTCTACCTGAAAATCTCTTGCAGTGCCCAGATTAGGATATCTGTTTTGGGGGGTGTTCTGTTGCACTTGTGGACAATGCTAACTGCCTATTGGAGCTGACAGAGTGATCCTTGGTGTTAGTACTGAATTAACAATGGTCTGCCATGGACTTCCCACCATTGCCTGCACCTATACTTCACGCTGCCTCAGAAAAGCAGCCAACATAATCAAAGACTAGTCATTCGTACTTCTCCCTGCTCCAACCCACAGAAGGTAGACTCGGCGATCGTTCCACTGACCCAAGCATATACTCAGCGACTGTTTAACTGAACACTCGGTCTGCCAACGCCTACTGGATCTCCCGGTTGCTAACCATTCTAACTCCCCTTGTCATTTCCATCCTGGGCCTCCTCCATTGAAAGAGCGAGTCCACAACAGACTAGAGGAACAGCACCTCGTATTCCCATTGGGTAGCTTACAACCCAACGGTATGAACTAATTTTAGATAACCTCTTACTAGCCCCGCTGCCTTTCTCCCTACACTTCACCCTCTCTTCCCACCTTCCCTCCCATGTGCCCCACCTGGGCTCCCACCTATTTCTTCCCACCCTCCACCCCCACCCCTAACCAACTTGCTACTTTCCTCCCCTGGCTTCACAATCCACCTCTCTGGAAACCTGTCTCCCAGCTAATGTCCTTATTTCTGGCCTTTGTTCCAAACATCGGCCGATCAAAAAAAAATCCTTTGCCTGTGTCAACCTATTATCTGCTGCTCTTTGTCCTGCCTTTCCCCTTTTCCAGCTTTCTTCTCCTCCCCTACCATCAGTCTGAAGAAGGGTCTCAACCTGAAACATCACCAATCGATGTTCCCCAGAGATGCTGCCTGATCTACTGAGTTACTTTGTGTCATTTTATGGCCTAGAAGGTACAGGAGCTTGAAAACACCCACCACCAGACTCAGGAACAACTTCTTCCCCTATGCTAACAGGCTTATGAATGGTCCTTGCTTAAGTTAAAATACTGCCCAATTTTCCTCTACCCCATTGTGGACGTTGAACTTTGTTCATGCAATACTGAACTACATTTTTCACTCCTGTATCTTATGTTTTCCTCTATCTATTATAATTGAGTTTGACATAATTGTATTCATGTGATGTGGGCGGCGCGACCGACGTCGCAGCGGCCTCTGCAGTCTGTCTGTGTTTTTTTGTTTTTTTTGTCCCGTTGAGGGTATAGTTTGTAGTGGGTTTTTAAATGTGTATGTGTGGGGGGTGGGGGGTGGGTGGGGGAAACTTTTAAATCTCTTCCCTGCACGGGGACCCGACCTTTTCCCTGTCGGGTCTCCGTTGTCGTTGGGGCCTAGCACCGTGGAGCGGCCTCCAACCGGAACGACCTGGGGGCTCAAGTCACGGAGCCTGCGGAGCTGCGGACCTACCATCGTGGAGCTGGCCGGCTTCGGAGCGTGGAGAGCTGCGGTGGCGCGCTGCTGCGACCCGACTCCGGTGGATGGTGACACCGGGAGCTCGCGGGTCACCGGTGGGAGACCGCTTTGCGGGGCACCGGCAACGGCAACTTCTCCCGCTCGAATTGCGGGGTTGAGAGTGACCTGGAGCGGGGCCTTACATCGCCCGGCGCGGCTTTAAATTGCCGCGGACTTGCTAGCGCCCGCCGGGGGCTTTGACTTTGACTTTGACATCGGGAGAAGAATGGAGAGCAGGGGAGAGACAAGACTTTGCCTTCCATCACAGTGAGGAGGAGATTCACTGTGATGGATGTTTGTGTAAATTGTGTTGGTGTGAGTCTTGGTTCTTTTCTTGTATGGCTGCAGAAACCAAATTTCGTTTGGACCTCATGTGAGGTTCAAATGACAAATAAATGGTATTGTATTGTATATTGCATTGTATTATGTACGGTATATCTGGTCTGTTTGGATAGCATGCGACACAAAGCTTTTCACTGCACACGTGACAATAATAAACCTAAACCTAAAACTAATTGGAACATTGAATCTGGGCCCATGAGCCTGTGAGGGGTTGGACAGGCTAGATGCAGGAAGATTGTTCCCGATGTTGGGGAAGTCCAGAACAAGGGGTCACAGTTTAAGGATAAGGGGGAAATCTTTTAGGACCGAGATGAGGAAAACATTTTTCACACAGAGAGTGGTGAATCTCTGGAATTCTCTGCCACAGAAGGTAGTTGAGGCCAGTTCATTGGCTATATTTAAGAGGGAGTTAGATGTGGCCCTTGTGGCTAAAGGGATCAGGGGGTATGGAGAGAAGGCAGGTACAGGATACTGAGTTGGATGATCAGCCATGATCATATTGAATGGCGGTGCAGGCTCGAAGGGCCGAATGGCCTACTCCTGCACCTATTTTCTATGTTTCTATGTGACTGATGTAGAATGTCCATTTTTAATTTGATTGTCTGCAGAAATTCATCGCCATCATTTGTCTGCTAAATGACAGCATGCAAAGCATAATCATAACTCATCATGGTACACAACAAACCCACACTTTTAACTATTTTGTAATCTATGATCTCTTCTTAACCGTTTTTGGTCGCGGTGCTGCATCTTATCTCAAAGCCTTTGACTGAAGTTGACCTCCAAATCAAATGGGACAATATTCAATTGATGTTGTTTCCACTCTGGAATCAACCTCAGTAATGGCACTACATCACATGAATGATGCTTCCTTAGGTATCTATTTGAAGGCTGAGGTCCAAGCCATCATCAGTTCAGTCAATGAAGTAAAGGAGAAGATGAGCTTCACACTTAACATTCACAAAGCAAAGGTCTTCTGCCATCCTGTATCTCGCTAAGCAACAATAAAAGTCCACAAAGATCCTAAAAAAACATGGACTACTTCGTGTGTCTCAAGAGACATCTCGAATAAAAGGCAGACATTAATTATGAAATTATTTCTTGGCATCACTGCACCCACAATCATTGTCATAACCATATAACCATATAACAATTACAGCACGGAAACAGGCCATCTCGACCCTTCTAGTCCGTGCCGAACACGTATTCTCCCCTAGTCCCATATACCTGCGCTCAGACCATAACCCTCCATTCCTTTCCCGTCCATATAACTATCCAATTTATTTTTAAATGATAAAATCGAACCTGCCTCCACCACCTTCCCTGGAAGCTCATTCCACACAGCCATCACTCTCTGAGTAAAGAAGTTCCCCCTCATGTTACCCCTAAACTTATGTCCCTTAATTCTCAAGTCATGTGCCCTTGTTTGAATCTTCCCTACTCTCAGTGGGAAAAGCTTATCCACGTCAACTCTGTCTATCCCTCTCATCATTTTAAAGACCTCTATCAAGTCCCCCCTTAACCTTCTGCGCTCCAAAGAATAAAGCCCTAACTTGTTCAACCTTTCTCTGTAACTTAGTTGCTGAAACCCAGGCAACATTCTAGTAAATCTCCTCTGTACGCTCTCTATTTTGTTGACATCCTTCCTATAATTAGGCGACCAAAATTGTACCCCATACTCCAGAATTGGCCTCACCAATGCCTTGTACAATTTTAACATTACATCCCAACTTCTATACTCAATGCTCTGATTTATAAAGGCCAGCACACCAAAAGCTTTCTTTACCACCCTATCTACATGAGATTCCACTTTCAGGGAACTGTGCACAGTTATTCCCAGATCCCTCTGTTCACCTGCATTCTTCAATTCCCTACCATTTACCATGTACGTCCTATTTTGATTTGTCCTGCCAAGATGTAGCACCTCACACTTATCAGCATTAAACTCCATCTGCCATCTTTCAGTCCACTCTTCCAACTGACATAAATCTCTCTGTAGACTTTGAAAATCTACTTCATTATCCACAACCCCACCTATCTTAGTATCATCTGCATACTTACTAATCCAATTTACCACACCATCATCCAGATCATTGATGTACATGACAAACAACAGTGGACCCAACGCAGATCCCTGTGGCACCCCACTAGTCACTGGCCTCCAACCTGACAAACAACCATCCACCATTACTCTCTGGCATCTCCCATTCAGCCACTGTTGAATCCATCTTGCTACTCCACCATTAATACCCAACCATTGAACCTTCTTAACCAACCTTCCATGAGGAACCTTGTCAAAGGCCTTACTGAAGTCCATATACACAACATCCACTGCTTTACCCTCATCAATTTCCCGAGTAACCTCTTCAAAAAATTCAAGAAGATTAGTCAAACATGACCTTCCAGGCACAAATCCATGTTGACTGTTCCTAATCAGACCCTGTTTATCCAGAGTTATCATGTAGACCTTCAAGCTCCAATTGAAGTAAGTGCAGGCAGAATTGTGCAGTGTAGGACATCATTAGATCCATGCTTAAGAGTGAAAAATACAATGAATGCCAGCAAGGTTTTCAATTGGTATTAAATGATCAATTCATTTAGAAATTATCACAAATATAATTTACTGCAAATTAATTTGATCATTGATTGCAAAGGTTTGAGGCTAGAAATAAGTACCAGAGATGTGGAATTTCCAATCGAGGACAGATACGTTTGCTTCATTCTTGAAAAAATTAAACTGCATGTTTTCCTCTAGCCTTTGTATCATATCCTTAAGGTACTTTGGAAAGCATTTTATAGCAAAAAGAATATGCTAGTATTTTTGTATAAAATTGCAATGTATAAATTGAATACAGATACAAGGAACTGCAGATGCTGGTTTACAAAATAAGACACGAAATGCTGGAGTAACTCAGCGGGTCAGGCAGAACATGGATAGGTGATGTCTCTGGAGAACATGGATAGGTGATGTTTCGGGTCGGGGCCCTTCTTCAGACTGTTGCTGCATCAAAATTCTGAACAATGCCCCTGGTTCATCAATGTTGCAATACCTTTCAAGAGAGTGTATGGTGCAATGTTTTAGAACAATATGTTTCTGGAACCTAAGAGTGAATTCAGTACTGACTGCCACAGTAATAATTATACTTTACCTCCAGCTTGTTAAAATAATCAGAATTATTCCAATCCAATCCTTTGCAAGTATAGTAAATAAAAAGTGCTTTTTATTTACTATACTTTTTTTAATTTTCAGATTTTAATAAAACATTATGTAATCAATAAGAATTTTGGAAAGGTCACATAAGTAAAATTAAAATTTAAGTGATTTCTTAAGTGAAATATGAATGCATCTACAGACATATTGGAACTATATTAATGATCACAATTAGAGAAATTGTAAGGATATGGACAGAGAAACTCTTGAAACAATAAAATGTTTGAAACTTGTAGAGTCATGCTGATTTTTGTTTTTTTGCAAGAGTAGTGTGCAGAACAGACAGAGTGAGGTTGCATGGCCACATGCCCTTGTTGTCATCTGTGGGATCTATGGTTCTGATGAAAGAAAGAATGTAACTGGAGATGTGAAGACAGGAAGAGGAACTATAGCCAAATAAACTGGAAAAGGAATGTGAGCAAATGGAACTGAAGGATAACTGTTAAGGTAGAGATGAAATGGTATGGAACCATGTAAACAAGAGAAGTGGTAAAGTAAAAAGGATGAAAGTAGCTTTTTAAACAAAATTTAAGTTACAAAAATAAATGAGTTTTATATTCCTTGATTTCATTTATAATATTTCCAGCAGATCATTCAAAGCTTTCATTTGCACCTGATTTTTTTTTTTTCATTTTGCACAAAGTATTTATGTTCATTGCATTGCCTGTAGATTGTAGTAAACTTGAAAAAGTGATCAGTTTTATGCACTTGAAAGGAGTTTATATAAAGGTCTTTTTGAAGTTTGTGGTGCCTATCTAGTTTTAGTTGCCATATAAACTATGGGGGAAAAAACAAGAAATGAGTTGCATGCTATAAAAATTAATTCCAGTTCCATTTAAGTAACAATTGCTTCATCAGGAAATCCTGACTAATTTAAAATGACCGTCAGGCATTAAGCTCTTTCTGCATATTGTTGGGGTGAATGAAATTAAAGAACAAAGCATTCCACATACCTAACACAGATTACTTGTCTGTTTAGTCACTAATTATTTTTGGATTTTTTAATTATTTGTCTCTACTTGGTCCTTAGATGAACCTGTTGGAAAATGTAAGTTACCAGATCTCACAAGTCTCAAGTGGCATGTTTTACAGTAAAACTAACCAAACAAAGAGCAGCTTGCTTGATTTTTGTTTAATTCCTGCACTGTATTAGGAGCTGGTTTGCAAAACTGTAAAATAAATAAAAGAAGGAACTTACCTATTAGATGACTTATCCTATACGTGGTATGTTTTCACTGCTGATCCCTCATTCAGAAATTAAGGGCCTGGCATTTATTAACCTTAATCAACAACCCTTCATCCAACTGTGGAGGGTATCACAGCCCAGTCAAACCCAAATACAAGTCTGTCCATACTTATGTGCACTTTCCAGCAAGGGTCACTGGATAGTGATCAGGAACAGGAAACCTGTTTTTTTTTTGTAACAGCCCAAGGACACTAAAGCCAAATGCATTGCCCTAATGCTGTCTCAAATGATATCAGCCACCACAGTACAGAATAAGAGTCAAATTTGGAACCAAATGCACCGTTTATCCTAGTTTAATCCCTTTTTTTACATTTGCCACAACGTGTTTTGTTCCCAGTTTATCTTTTATTTTATAAAATAATGCAATATACTTATTTATTTGTTATTTATTGATGACTTTTTATTGAAGGCAGCTGCTTGGTGAGCTACTCTAGTAACACATTGTTCCCTATGTAGTTTTCATAGAATCGTAGAATGGTTACGACAAACGAGAAGGCCGTTTGGCTTATAGCGTTTGCCCCAGCTCCCCACCAGAGCAACTCACTCATTCCATCCTGGGTCTTTCTCCATAAATTTGACATTTTTCTTCACCATATGTTTATCCATGTCCCTCGTAAAAGCCATGATGGAAACTTCCTCCAACACATCGATAGGCAGTGCAACCCACATTCCGATCGCGCTGTGCGGAAACGTTTTTGCTCATTGACTTTTAACTCTCTTCTGTTTTATTTTCTCCATACCCATGAGCAGAAAAAAAATCAGCTGACCCTAATTTAATCCAATAATCATTCAGAGTAAGTCAAAAATGAACAATAAAAAATTGTAGGCTAAACTAAAAGAAAATGATTTTAAAAAAATCCATAACTCTTGAGGATATCCAAGCAAGTTCCAATAAGTTGTTATAAATTTTCTCATTGGTCAGTAAACACACCAAATGTGGAAATTTTCAAACGCATTCCGATTCATTTTGAAGGACTGTGTCAACAGAATATTTATTTGGGTTTATAGATGTGTTTTGCATCATTGTTAAGCCGGGAAACGACAACATTTACCAATAAATGGGACACATGTTTACTGGTTATGTTAGTTTGTAATAAGGTTCATATGTTCTGGCAGCACTGCATCCTACTAGCACTGCTGGCTGCTTAGGCCCGAGTTAAATGATGCGCAGAATCATCTGCTGAATATTGCAGGCATATTGCTTTCAATTTCAATTAATGGAAAAGTATCCCAGTAATATAATTGATTCTCAATCAAAATAAAATGATTGTGGCTGGAATCGGGTAAGCACATTATTGAATACTGTACATTGAATAGATGGAATCCAATTAACCTGATCAGATTGGCCATTGTGAAGTCAATATTATCGGTGGGGACGGGCTAGGTTGCATAAATCAGGCAAATTCAGAAGGTTCAATCCACAAAAGGAAAAGGAAATGACACAATCAAAACCATTATTGAATCTGCTAGACAGGTTGTTACTTAAGATGATGCTAATAAGTTAAAGATAAGATGCTGCAACATGAAACACAGCCAGATAATCAGATTCCAGTTCCTAACCATATGCTGACAGAAAAAGTGAAAAGTGCAAACTGTTGCTGTCTTGTTAATAGGAAGCAGTTGATGGTTACAAGGCCAAACGGTTCCTGCTGCTTCCTAAAAATTCACCATGCCTTTTGCATTTAGGTGATAGAAAAAGTGCTTTTGAATTACACAAATCAAAAAGAGATCATGTTCTGGCACTTCCTCTCTATAAAACTAAAACAACCATTCAACACACTGCTGCTTGGTGATGACAGATTTGTTTATTTCCAAGCATAAAATCAAAATAACTGAGCTTTTGAAAGATTTTCTGCTTCACATCCTGCCTTTTAAATCTATTTCACTTTGACACGTTCCTTCAAGTAAACCTGCACATTTTTTTCTTTCTTTACACTAGATATATTTGACATACGTAAAATCCAAATCTAGATTGAATTTGTGACACGTGCATGCGTTTGACTGATCCTAAACACCTCAGACCTTGGGTTCATACCAAGCACCTGTGCAGCAGCAGCATTGAATGTTCCGCAGGGTTTGATGATAGATTGATTGAAAGATAATGCAATGGAAACAGGCCCTGAGTCCACGCCAACCATCGATCACATGTTCAAAATAGTTCTACCTTATTTCCCTTTCACTTCCACTCCCTACAAATTAGGAGCAATTTACATCTCAGATTAACCTACGAACCCACATGTCTTTGGGTTGTGGGAGGACCAGGAGAAAACCCATGCGGTCACAGGGAGAACGTGTAATCTCCACACAGACAGCACCAGACATCAGGATTGAACCCAGGTTTCTGGCAAATTAAGGCAGCATCTTTAATAGCTGCACCCCTGGGTCACTTTGACTGTTGGGGTAAAATGTAAAGTTTACACTTTCCAACTGCAAGTGCACACACAGAAAAGCTGATCATTTCTTTGGCCTTTACTTTGTCTGCACTGTCATACAAGCTCACCCCATCTTACAGTATTGAATTTGACTAAGTGATATATTTCAAGTGCCTTGATGCATCTGCTATAAGTAGTTCAGGTCACAGGTGCATCAACACTGTGCCTCTAAAACCTTCCAAGCTCGCTGGAAAAATAAACTGACCAATGTCAATGTCTTCTATCCTGCCACCATCTCTAGCACTGAGGGCCTAAATGCACTTAGTCACCTCTGTTAAGGAGGTCACACATGTCTGACACCAGACGCCTGAGAAACTTTAGTCATAATCTCTAACAATGGGAAGAGATTACTGGACAGACAGAGGAAAAGATTCAAGGATGTGCTTAAAGCCATCTTGAAAAGATGCAACATCACTGCTATGTCTTGGCCCATCTGGCTTCCACTGACCCATAGCCACTCGAGGTGGAAAAGGATCTTTCAGGATGGTGCTGAGAACCTCGTTCATGAATAAGGGGAACAGACGTTCAGCATAAACAGCAGAAGAAGCACTCCACCTTAGTAACTGCACACCCATCTGCCCTATCAGAAGAAGAATCAGCAGATCACAGATTGGCTCTGTCATTTATCTCAGAATCAACAAAACCAAAGTGAACGTAAGTTGTCTTCAATACTGAGAGACTTCTGAAGAAGAAGATGAAGACTTAGTGAGGAAGGATCTACAAGTTCTGCAATGCCAGGTGATGTACAATGTACATCTAACAAAGCCAATCCAAAATACGTCAGTATCACCTGTATACATGATGAAGTTTTCCTTTCTGATCGCAACTATTTATCATTTAAATCAGCTAGTTTCCTGGACTGAGGACTCTTCCAGGATTTTATTCAGCAGCAGAGTACTACATCTGGGGTCTGACCCAAGAAAACAGCGATATGATCATAATCGCAACCCAAGTCACTGAAGCCCCATTACCTTTTATAAATTACTGCGGTCTGAATACAATTTGAAGAATTCCCAGCTGGGCAGAATGTCACACAGTCTCAGATGCCTTCAATATAAGTGGTCATACCTGCCCATGTGTGAAGTCCCGAGGCAAACTGTGAGCAGGATTGAAGGAGGGCTGGAGGGTATGCTCTGTCCTGGACTGACATGTTACTGACCACCCAACATGTTTCTGGGAAAAAGTCAACCTTGAATAAAAGGTTAAATTGAACAGAAACATACAGATATGATATATGATAGATGTCTTTAAAATTATGACAGAGTTGACGTGGATAAGCTTTTTCCATTGAGAGTAGGGAAGATTCAAAGAAGAGGACATGATTTGAGAATTAAGGGACAAAGGTTTAGGGGTAACATGAGGGGGAACTTCTTTACTCAGAGAGTGGTAGCTGTGTGGAATGAGCTTCCAGTGGAAGTGGTGGGGCAGGTTCGATTTTATCATTTAAAAATAAATTGGATAGGTATATGGACGGGAAAGGAATGGAGGATTATGGTCTGAGTGCAGGTAGATGGGACTAGGTGAGAGTAAGTGTTCGGCACGGGCTAGAAGGGCCGGGATGGCCTGTTTCCGTGCTGTAATTGTTATATGGTTATATGGTTATATACAGTAGACCAAGAGTCTAATTACCTGAAAATAAATATTTGAATTTCTCCATAACATTTGGTGTACTTAAATCAGTGTAATCAAATAAATCTCAAATAAAGACCTAATATCATTAATAGTGGCCTTAAAGCATTCAGATTTCTCATCAGCTTTGTCAATATCCTTCAGGGTAGGAAATCTGCCATCCTTACCTCCCCTGGGTCAGTTAAAACTTAACAAAGTAGTTAGTATGTAAAGGCATCATGAAGCGACCTCGAGAGCTGATATTGAGGGGATATTTTGGGGTGGACAACAAATGCTGGTTTTGCGAATTATGTCCATATTCTGTAAAGGAATAGAATGCAAATACACCTGATAGCTAGCACAGAACATGAATATTTAACCTATTGTGACACTCAGCTTTGCAGGAACTCCTCTGTGTAATTGATGCCACCTTGCAGAAGACGGATGTCCATTGTATAACTAATGAAGAGACTTAGTTACTCAAATGACATTTACTGGAAAGCATTACCTGTGTTTCCTGGATTTATGTCTAACATGACTAGTTGCAGAAAGCCAAGCAGCTGCTGTTGACATTCTGTGCCTCCAACATGTGGAAACACTTGTGTATATACCTCCATAAAGTCATCTGCTTTCTTTGCAAAACCCATGTTTTAATAGCCTTGCTTCATAATTCAATCTCCTGACACGGGGAATCAACCTCGGAGCTCTTCCCTGTACATCCTGTAAAAACTGAGTGCCTTACTTGCCTTTCCTTGATCAAACTGGGTGAAGTATTCAAAGCACCATCTAAGCATAGCGCTATAAAACGTAATACATTTCCTCTACTTTTCCTCAGTTGTTTTATCTAAATAGTCCAGCAATCTGTTTACTCATTCTGCAGTGATCAAAGCAATTGATTGTTAAAAAAAAGACATAAACAATTATTTAGTAACATTTATAGGTCATAAAGTGTTTTTCACTCAATGATGTGTTTTTGTAGTCGTCATTAGAATGCAAGTAAATGCAACTGGAATAGAGCAAGGTCTATAATCAGACAACCTGATTCAGTATTGTTAGTTAAGGAATATATATTATGAATAAGTATTAACAGATTGTAAACTTCCCAGTTTTTCTTCACACCATTCCACCTTTTGTATCTTGGTTCAATATCTTATCAAAAAATACATCATTTATTTTATTTTATGAGACCAGAACCTGGCCTAGATAGAGTGGAAGTGGAGAGGATGTTCCCACTCGTAGGAGAGTCCAGGACCAGAGGCCATAGCCTCAGAATAAAATGATGTACCTTTAGAAAGGAGATGAGAAGGAATTTCTTTAATCAGAGGATGGTGAATCTGTGGAATTGATGTCCACCGAAGGCTGTGGAGGCCATGTCAATCATGGTTATTATTAAGGCGGAGATTGACAGATTCTTGATTAGTACTGGTGGGGAGAAGGCAGGAGAATGGGGTTGAAAGGGAAAGATAGATCAGCCATGCTTGAATAGACTTGATGGGCCAAATGGCCTAATTCCGCTGCAAACCTTATGAACTTATGAACTTGAAACCCTCTATCTCAGAAGAAAGAATGTTGTCACTGACGCAAGGCTGACAATATACCGGAGCAAGATTGACAGTCTATTATAAGGCTGATGCATCTTCTAAAATCACTAGCTTTCTGTCAACTTTTATCCTTAACTATTTTGACAAGAAAATGGGGAGCTTCTGCATTCCATACTACATCTGTCCACATTAAAGTTCACTTTCCATTGTTTTGCCTACTTTTCTATGATTCATTCTGTAATTCCGGGACTGAAGACTTTAAATGAATTACAAGTACCACCATCACAATAATCTCAAATAGAGGTTTATTGTTCAGAACTCTCTCAAGTCCATTTGAAAGTTAAAGTGCAGCATATCATATGGCTCGTACCATTCCATTTATGACGTAAATTCTCACTCAAGAATGTGTCTCTCTTAATTATTTACGTTTATTTCTGGAACTAAACACATTCTGCAATCAGAGCTATTTTGCAGAAGGTTAAGACGGGCTAGTGCAGGTTTGCAGAGGGTCAAGATAAAGTGTCATTAAATGTGTCATTTGGGGAGTTGCTGAGTGTTTTAGGTTATTACCAATAACACGTTTGAGGAAGGTTGGTTAACGCTCACCATGGTCCTTGAATAACCACAATGGAAATTATTCCAGTGTCAGGGTCATACAGCATGAAAACAGGCCCTTCATCCCAACTTGCCCACCCCGACCAACATGCCCCATCTAAACTTGACTCACCTGCCTGTGTTTGGCCCATATCCTTCTAAACCTATCCTGTCAATGTACCTGTCCATATGTTTTTTTAAAGTTGTGATAGTACCAGCCTCAACTACCTCTTCGGGCAGCTTGTTCCATATGCCCACCACCCTTGTGTAAAAATGTTGCCCCTATGGTTCCTATTAGATTTTTTCCCTGTCACCTTAAACCTAGTTCTTGATTCCCCTGCTGTGGGTTTAAAATACTCTGCATTTAACCTCTCTATTTTAATGGGGGAAGTACCTATTAGCACTTAACCCCACCAAATTCATGGATGTCCTTGATATAAGGGAATATATTGTCTTTACAGGATCTAACCTTTGTTCCAATTCCATAGAAATATGGCTGAATCAGCCAACAAGATATTCAGGTCAAGGCCAATTAAGGTCATGCATTAATGCTGATCTTGTCAGGGGTGTTCACATTCTGTAAAATTTAAAAAAAATTAAAATGTTGTCTCATTAGGTGACAACTTTGAGAGCAAATTTCCAACAGCGGACTAATCTATGGTTACTTAAAGTCAATCAATGTTGCTATTTATACCTCATGTATTTCCCAAAGGTGGGTATTTGAGATGAGCATTTGTGGTTTCTATTTTCCTTAACTGCTCATTAACCTCTCAGGAAGCAACATTTCTGAGAGGTATATGTGAGCTTGGTTAAATGCCAACTCTGATTCAGAAAGGGTTTTGCTCCAAGGATTTTGTTTTCCTCATTTTTAACTAATTTAGAAATAATCCGTTTGACTCCTGGAATCAATGAACATTTCATTTGTAGCCAAAATTGATTCCATGGCTCTTGTTTGCCCACCTGAGATAACATCCTGTTTAGTGGTTATAATGTGGCTGCCAGATCCGCATGAAAAGCAACATGTGTTAAAAGCCGTAGAGTTTTACTATCCAGAACCTGCAAATGATCATTTATATGTTCACAGTTATCTACTATAGTTCCAAATTTCAGCTATTAATGAAAAATACTTTTTATTTGCATTTGTAAAAATATTCATTTTAAGGACTACATATTTTTCTTCCTGTTGGCAGCAATGAATTAAAAAAATAATTCAAACACTGGACGGTGAAAAACAAGGAATTTATTTTAACGGTGTATAGAATGATGATTAGAGCAGATTTGGAATTCTGTTCAGACTTTTGTATTTTTTATAATAAAAGAAAAACTTAGAAGTACGAGAGAGAAAAGCGCAGAAAAAGATTTATAAGGTTAATGCCAGGACTAAAGGATGTATTTTTTCAGGGAAGGCCAAGCAGACTGGTATTGTTTTCTCTGCTAAAGTGAAAGCTGAGACATAACCTAAAAGAGTTCCTTAGCATAATTAAAGGATTTGAAAGGACAGATGTAGAGAATATGTCTCAGTAGTAGGAGAGATCAAAAGCAGGAATGATGAATATAAGATCATGATCAATAAATTTGATAGGGAATCTGTGCAATTTATTCCACAAAGTGTGGTGAAAGTGTGAAGCTTTCTTTTATAAACAGCAGTTGAACCAAACAGCATAAAGCATAAGTAAAGCCATATCAGCACATGGAAAAGGGAATAGAAGGGTGTACTGAATGGATTGAATGAAGTCAGTGGAAGGAGACTTATGTGGAGCTTAAAAACTGTTGGGAAAATACATAGACGATGAAACTCTATACTGTATGTTGAATTCATTCTTGCTAACATATGGATATGACTAAGAAATGGATTGTAACTGTGTAACTGGAAAAATGTGATCAAATGGTAAGAGTCTCTCTCGCACATCTGGCCTTCAATGACCCAGGCTACACACCTTCAATTTTCGCCATTCCCATCAGATCTAATGCTGATGGCTAAAGGGGCCATATTTATATTTCAGGAATGGACCAAAGTTTTCAAAAGAAGCAAAATTCTTACTGAACTAATCTCGACCCCTATCGTATACCCCCTCTTATCTAATCCCTTGCCACCTACATCCAAGGCACCTCACACACTCTCGATTACACACTTATCGATTACAATAATGTTCAATTCTTTAGTCTCCATCACATCATCTTTACCATGGAGGTCTACTCTTTTTATACTTCCATTCCCCATCAGAAAGTCTTCGGTGGCCCCTGGATATTCCTAGAACAGGGACACAAACAGTTCCCCTCAAACAGCAATCTCTTACACCTGGCAGAACTTGTTCTTACCCTCAACAAATTTTCTTTTGATACCTCCTACTTGAACATGGGGCTGGCCATGCCTCCTTTTTCATTGTTTTGAGTGCACACCGGTACCACTCGGCAATTTTTTCTGCAACATCAATACCCATCACCCATATTTCCTCTATCCCTTGCAGTTCTGCTTTCACACTTGCTTGCCCCTGACCAAGGATAGAACTCCTCTAGCCCCTACCTTTTGCCCCACCAGTACCCACATCCAACACATCATTCTCGACCCGAAACGTCACCCATTCCTTCTCTCCAGAGATGCTGCCTGTCCCGCTGAGTGACTCCAGCTTTTTGTGTATAACATCATTCTAATCTGTTTGTCAACTTCAATGTGATCCCACCACTATCAGTCATCCCCTCCCTAGCTTTCCTCAAAGACCACTCTCTGCATGAGTCATCACTGATTCATTCATCATTCCCCACCCTCTTTTACCATCCAGAACCTGCAAATGCACTTCCTCCTGCAACCACAGGGGATCCAACACCTACTGCTATACCTCCTCCCTCGCCTGCATTCAGAGACACAAACAGCTCTTCCAGATGAGACAGAGATATACATGCACCTCCTTCAGCCCCATCTATTGGCTTTGATGCTCTCGATGTAGCCTCCTGACATCAGTGAGCCCAGCCATAGAATAGGTGACCACGTTGGGAAACACTTAAGCTCTGTCTGCCACCGCCATCTGGAGCTCCCAATTGCCAGCCTGCCCATTCCCATATTGACCTGTCTGTCCTCATCCACCCCCAGTGAGTGAGGTCGCATGCAAACTCAAAGAACAGCACCTCATATTCCGCTTGGACAGCCTACAATCCAATGGTATGAACATTGAATTTGCCAGTTTCAGGAATGATCTCTCTCCCCTTCTCTCTTATTCAGATCCACCCAGGACCTTTCACACACAAATCTTGTTTCCAACCACCCCCCCCCCGCCCCCCGCCCCCACCCCTCCACCACCACTCCCTTTCTGCCCCCCCCCCAACCTCCTGTCACCCAGTTCCTTCCCCCTCCTACACCACCTTCTTCTGCTTATCATCCACCCCTCGCTCTTCCTGATTCTCTACTCCCTCTCCTTGTTCCTATATACCTACCGGCCCTCCATTTGATTCAACATTTCATTCCGCACCTTCCTTTATTATCAAATTCAACAATCTCCAGCCCTTTGTCTTCTCCACATAACACCTCCAGCCTTTGTCAATATCTCAACCTGACATCTGCCACTTAACCCCGCCTCTCCTGGATCCACCAATCACTTGCCAGCACTTGCCCCACCCCTTCACCCCTGGCCCCCAACAATCTCCCCTATACTCCAGTATTGAAGAAGGCTTTTAACCCAAAACATCATCTGTGAATTATGGACGCAGCCCAGACCATCACACAAACCAACCTCCCTTCCATTGACTCCATTTTTACCTCACACTGCCACGGCAAGGCCAGCAGCATATTCAAGGATGAGTTGCACCCTGGCTACTCCCTCTTCTCCCCTCTCCCATTGTGCAAAA
This sequence comes from Amblyraja radiata, assembly GCF_010909765.2. Lineage (NCBI taxonomy): Eukaryota > Metazoa > Chordata > Chondrichthyes > Rajiformes > Rajidae > Amblyraja > Amblyraja radiata. The sequence goes on along the minus strand of NC_045964.1, from coordinate 52,008,482 downwards.
TTTATAGAAGTATGAAAATGCACACCTCCAGATTCAGGAACAGTTTCTTCCCAGCTGTTATCAGGCAACTGAACCTTCCTACCATGACTAGAGAGCACTCCTGCACTACTATTTACCTCCTTGGTGACCCTCTGATTATCTTTAAGAAGGAACTGCAGATGCTGGAAAATCGAAGGAAGACAAAAATGCTGGAGAAACTCAGCGGGTGAGGCAGCATCTATGGAGCGAAGGAAATAGGGAACGTTTCGGGTTGAGACCCTTCTTCAGACTGAGGGTGGGTGGGGGGGGGGGGGGTCGGGAAGAAGAAAGGAAGAGGCGGAGATAGTGGGCTTAGGGAAAGCTGGGAAGGGGAGGAAAAAGCCTCTCCTTGATAGCTCTCCCTAAGCCCACTGTCTCCGCCCCTTCCTTTCTTCTTCCCCCCCATCCTCATATCAGTCTGAAGAAGGGCCTCGACCCGAAACGTTGCCTATTTCCTTCGCTCCATAGATGCTGCCTCACCCGTTGAGTATCTCCAGCATTTTTGTCTACCAATGATTATCTTTGATCAAACTTTACTGGCTTTACCTTGCACTAAACGTTATTCCCTTATCATGTATCTATACACTGTAAATGACTCGATTGTAATCATGTATTGTCTTTATGCTGACTGGTTAGCATGCAACAAATGCTTTTCATTGTATCTCGGCACACGTGACAATAAACTAAACTGAGACCATTTCCCTCCTCAGATGCTGCCTGACCCACTGTTCCTCCAGCAGTTTGGGGGTTTTTTGCTCAAATTTCCAGCATCTGCAGAACCTTGTGCCTCCAGATTTAAATTGTTAGATTGTTTGTAAACACATGTATGATATTTAATCGCATTTCAGGTTATTCTGATTATCATGAAAATCCTGAAATATTGGGCATAAAGTTCAAGTGATAAATATAGGAGTTTGATCATAGAGAGGGGGGAGTAGATAGATAGCGAGATAGAGAGATTATAGGGAGATAGAGAGAGAGAGATATAGATAGAGAGAGAGATAGCTAGAGAACGTGATAGAGAGATAAAGAGAGATAGAGAGATCGAGAGATAGAGAGATAGAGAGATAGATCATTTAATAGTATACCTGACTATTTCCTAAACCTAATTGTATGTTTTGGAGGATATTAATTATCGCTCTTTGATCAACCAGCTTTTTAAATATCTTTGATCGAACTTTACTGGCTTTACCTTGCACTAAACGTTATTCCCTTATCATGTATCTATACACTGTAAATGACTCGATTGTAATCATGTATAAAAATATAGGTCCTCCAAAATTGAGATGCATTTTAATTGTACTCGGAATAATTCTTCAATACGCAGTCGAAAAAAAATATTCCACGAACATTGCCAAAGTGTGTCAATATTCAAGAGACATTTATTGCCACATGCACCAATTGGTACAGTAAAATGTGGGGTTCACGTTTATGACTGGGACAATTGACTGGAGAAGTATTAATTTCCAGTAGTGCGTGCAGGTTTTGAATCAAAGTCTAATTAATATGTATTAATAATAAACAACCCGTTTTCTAAAACACGGGCGCTATGAGAAATAGTATTACTGGGCGATAAATTAGATTAGCAGGGCAAGGTATCAATCAAATTAAAAAATGACGGTGACTTGAGGCGAGGACGGTGATTTACGGCGTCTCGGATTGCACTCAAGCGCCCAACTGTTGTTCGCCCAGACGAGGGGTGAAATGCCGTTAGGGCAAATACTTCAATAGAAATGAAAACTCTGTCCAGAAATTCTATTTAATAGAGAAAAATGATGCCAGTGAGAGATATGTGAGTTGATGATGGAGCGCTCTACTGTTTTTCTTTGCCAGCTGATCATTCCATTTAACAGCAGTAGCAAATGCACGGCAGTATTCGCCCACAGGCCTTCCCAACATCTTGAAACAAGCAGCAGCTTTAAATGAGGTCGTCCCTCCAGCTTCTCGGGTTAAAAAAGGCGGGCCTGTAAAATGTGGTAGAGCCATTACAAGAAACCTGAGATCCATTCATCATGCACTCAAATCGCCCCATTGCATTTGGATTGATTAGAGACAAACTATACCGTACAATCCAGAGCACTGGGACCATATCTGCTGATCCCACAACCTTTATCTCAGTTCAATGGCTTCACGTTTATGACTGGGACAATTGACTGGAGAAGTACTAATTTTGGCGCAAATATTTCCTCGTTGTAGCAAGGAATTCAAATACATTATTGATATGATCCTCTAAATTAATAATTTTGCCATGAAACTTCTCATGATGTTTTTCTACACGAGAAATGCCATATAACTGTAGGATTTCGCTGTGTGTGAGTGTGTGTGCGTGTGCGTGTGCGTGTGTGTGTGAGTGTGTGTGTGTGTGTGTGTGTGTGCGTGTGTGTGTGTGTGAGTGTGTGTGCGTGTGTGTGTGCGTGTGCGTGTGCGTGTGTGTGTGTGTGTGTGTGTTTGCGCGTGTCGCGAGCGAAGCTCTACAAAGGGAATTTCAACAATAAAATCCGCTTTAAGTTTTTAATTTTAGAGCTGATTTCTTAAGAACGAGATCACAACATAACTAAACTGGACATATAAAGCGCCTTTGGCACATTGTGCCCAATGATTACTGTGCGTGCGGTGTGTATTTCATCTACATGAGATTGCTAAATTTTCGTGGACGAAGTTCACAAACTCAGAAGTCTATTAATTATGATAAATGCACGCAGCGAATGGCAGGTCACTCGCTGGCCTTGTCTTTATTTCCATAGAGGACTGGAGTGAAATGAATCGTGGTAGCGCGCTGTTTAAATGGCCAGAAATGATGTCTAGTTCTTACCAGTCCCTCTATTTTCCCCTTGTATTCCCAATCAGTCACAAATAATAGGCTCGTGCGATTTTGAGCTCACATTGCGAAGAGGAAACCGAGGATGTTCCCGGTGAGACCTCTTCTCCATCCGATTCGACCGCGCCACAACAAATCAACCTTCCCGAGCCCTCATTTAAACAGAAAGCACCAGCTAATTAGCTGCATCTTTCCAGACAAGCCCCCACTGTTTATTTAATGTCACACAACATTAGTATCATTCACACTTTCTTCTTACTAAACGGCATTCTCCCGTCGTTACAAATAACTTTATATGAAACTCACAGTTATCGCCAAGGATCAAACATGTGGCCAAAGCATTCACTTCGCAGCACACTAATATGTTTATTTAATTTCACAGGGAAACCATTTTAACGTGAGGACTGCGGCTGGAATTAGTGAATGGCCGTTTCATTATTTAAAATGCCTGTGAAATTATCCAGCTGTAAATGCTACAAAAGGTTTTTTTTAAACCGTCCTTTAATGTGTTTATTTTATTTGAATTCCCTATTTATCTTACACCAAAGAGGCAAGAGTGATATTTGCACTTCAGACTTCATTAAGGTCAAATTAATACAGACAGATTCATTTTAAATACATGATTTTAAATTGTGGCAGGATTGTATGTAATGTCATAATCGAGGCGTTTTCTTACTGTCGCGGTGCTTAAGTAACAAAAAAAAGATTGTCTTTTAAATATCCGTCTATTGAGGCGGCCCGATTGGATAGGTTTCGTTTCTTAACACCGCTGTTATTAAAAGAACAGACTTGAACAAAAGAGTGATCTCTGTCCATAGGTTCATACCGTTTATGCTTTTTTAAAGTTATTTTATTTTCCCCTGGAATTCAGAGATATAAATCTCTATGTAACATACCCCCGAGTGTGTTAAACCAACATTGCAGACTATTTGTCCATCGCAGACACAATTGCGGGGCGCTGCTAAGTAGTTCGCGCCCACTAACTACCTGCGATTGTTTTTGTTGTTGATGGCACTATAAGTAAGCCTAATACTAAAAGTAGGTTATATTTTCCTTCAAGACAGACAAACCAGCGTTGGCTTAGAAGGATGATCCCAGCCCCAGATCTCCCAGGGCGCTCGCAAACATTGTTTTTACAGGTGTTCAAAGGAATCATTAAAAGTGATTAAAAGTTTATTCTATTCCAGGCTAATGGATTTGGCGAGGATTTAGATAACTTCAACAAAGGGAATGGCTGAATGTGTTAAATGTTTAGGAATAGCTTCGTACATTTACAGAGAAGTAGGTTAACAAATTCTGGGGATCTCGCCCACTCATAGAAACCCGAGAATCTGAACAGAAAAACATATAGCGTTTCACATCACAGTTAACTGACGGTAAGGAAATGTGACATACTCGTTAAAACTACAGATGGAACTAAGAATTTCAAAAGTATTTTATCAACACTACGTTGATAAATCATCATACGTAGTTCTACGGAGGTAAAACCGATACGAAAAGAGAATGATTTAAGCACAAATCCGGCACTCAAGAGATATGTTTAGCTATTTCTTACAGAACTCGTCTGCCTTGATTTTGGTGACAGAAGATTAATGTATAATTTGATACGCTGCTCAACAAGCGAATGACATCTTTACTTTGACATATTCATCGGAACAAAAGAGTGATTTTGATTTCACCCCGGGACACTTGCTGGGCTGCAGGAAAGGCCATGAGATAAATAATGTATTTTCTACAACAAAATGGATTATGTGGAACCCAATAAATTATTATGAAGCCATCGATGTAGTCAGGTAGGGTAGTGATGTGCCTTAACGACTGCATTCCTGCACTCGTTTTTTTAAGTTGTGATCGTATCGGCCACGACCACAGTAGAGTAAAGGCTAGTCGGTGCTGCAGACGTTATTTGGCAAGGTCATAGCTATCCAATACATTATGAACAAACCTATGTCTTTTTTTTCAATTGCTGCAGGGAAAATTAAAACAAGAGAGTTGTTGTAGACGTGAAAAGGCAAGAAGTGGATGAAAACACAAAAAGCTGGAGTAACTCAACAGGTCAGAATAGGAGGAGGAATAGTAGAAAAGTCAGGCCTGACTCGAAGTCTGAAGAAGAGTCTCGACCCGAAACGTCACATATCCCTTCTCTCCGGAGATGCTGCCTGACCCGCTGAGTTACTCCAGCTTTTAGTGTCTGTCTTCGATTTAAACTAGCATCTGCAGTTCCTTCCTACACAAGATGTGGTTACCGACTTCTTGAATTTACAGTGCATTAAAAAAAGTATAAAATTAGGACCCTGGTAACTGGAGCACCCTCAAGCTTGCACAATGGAAATTAAAATGTGAAAAAGGTCCTCCGGATCGACAAGTGAATAGAATATTGGTGCCCGTTTAGGACAATGATTACCTCGACTGGTGGCAATTAGTTGCTGTATCGATTCAATAAAAGTGGTGTTGGTGGGCGAGTTTCGCTATCTGTTCAGTTCCTATAACTCTGTCTGGTTGGAAATATTAATGCACCGGAATCGGAATCATGCTAATTATTTTTCTGGAAATTTGAACCACAGTCTACTCTTTCGAAACAGAAAGAGCGGGCATTTGCATAGCGCCTCCCATTGCCTCGGGTTGTCTCATAATTCATAGCCACTTTTGAGAATAGACACAAAATGCTGGAATAACTCAGCGGGACAGAGAGCATCTCTGGGGAGAAGGAATGGGTGACATTTCGTATTGAGACCCTTCGTCTGCTCTCGACCCGAAACGTCACCCATTCCTTCTCTCCAGAGATGCTATATGTCCCGCTGAGTTACTCCAACATTTTTGTGTCTATCTTCGGTATAAACCCGCATCAGTCAGTTCCTTCCCACACTTTTGAGGCACAAGAGACTGCAGATGCTGGAATCTTGAGCAAAACACAAGGAGCCGGAGGAACTCAACGGGTCTGGCAGCATCTGCGGAGAGAATGGACAGAGGACGTTTCGGATCGGCACCATTCTTCAGACAGATTGGAGTAGGTGGGGGAGGGAAGAAAACTGGAAAAGAGAGGTGGAGTGACATGGAGTCATTGCTGTGATGAAGAAGACACACACAAGTCTCAGCCGGTGGTAGACTGGGTTTGGGAACTGTGGTGGGAACCGCGGGGCATTTCTGGGATTTACGGTAAACTGACTTGGATAGAGGGTTAAGGATCTGTTCCGGTCCCCAAACAGCTGCCTTGTCAATAAGGATCTGCCACAAGTGGAGACATCCCTGCTGTCAGGTCTCAGCCCTGCTCCCTAACCCTATCTCCCACCACTCAGACACTAACATAAGGAAAGAAAAGCAGGCACAGCCACATAGCCTGGCAGTGCCTTTTCCCTTCTAATTTTGTATTCTGATGAAATCAACAATTCTAAATAAAGACAGCTAGCTATCTGACAGATCGCTGCCTAATCCCTTTATCAGTCAAACGCGCCTTCACCATTCGAGGCTACCGAGGCGTCTTGATTATCATTGGAGATAAAGAAGTGTAATTGCTTCAGAATTCTTTTCAATTAATTTAGAAACACTGGAGCACAGAAAAGCCTTTAGGTAATTAAATACTACCAATTGTTTTGACTGTAACTTCGCGAAAACTAAACTGCTAATCGGAGAATAAATGTACTGTGTAAATTTTAGCTAAATATTTTGATCTCTGAGATTAAGAAACAGTTTCTGCCCCAAAGTGTCGCAATTAGGATTGAAATGACCAATTGTGGTGCATTTCCTTTATTCGGTTTATTTCCCCTTAAAATAATCAGAAATGCTAACTGTCTGGATTATATTATAAAACGAGAAACAATACAAACTTTAGTTTCTAAAACAGGAGAAATACAGATAAACCTAGCAATAAGACATCCTTTGACGACGCGTTCACGTTCATTAACATGGCAACAATCAGACCAAGTATTCATGAGATCATTAACTCTAGTTTATCTGAAGCATGATTTATCCCGTTCCGGTCCATTCTGACCTGTCGTGCTTTCAGCAAAAATGCTTACCCGTAGTCTGCAACAGGTACATTGTCGGATATTGCAGAAAGGTTTCACCGCGACGCACAGACTGGTCGGAACTCAGCCCATTAGTTCAGCTGTAGAGCGAACGCACCACCTGCATTCATTTAATCCACCTGAGCACCACAGGTATGGTGGGGGTGGGGGTTGGTATCGATCAGACACACAATTTAATACTAGGATGACATATTCTGTGTGGACAAACTTTTCCGCTATAAACTGAATAGTGAAAAAAAACCCCACAAAGTGCTGGAGTAACCTAGCAGGACAGGCTGCAAAAAAATGGTTTAATATGTGTTTTATTTTTTCTTTGCTGCCGTAGTTGATGCCGTTACGACTATTTAATCGATAAACCTTTATGAGAGGTAAATTGTGTAAGAGGCAAAGTCACGTTTCAGAAATATTGCGTACCACATTTACCCAAACGATCGACATAGATTTGAATGAGTCTGGTCAATGTGAGCTGGAACTAAAAGCTTATCCGTGATCAGACACTTTTGAAAAAGTGCGTTGCAGTTGAAACAACTCTTGCATTTTCGAAGGTACACAAAATTGCTGGGGAAACTCAGCGGGTGCAGCAGCATCTATGGAGCGAAGGAAATAGGCGACGTTTCGGGCCGAAACCCTTCTTCGAACTGTTTTTAAAAAGTAGCACCGCAGTGAGACTAAATTGACAGATGTAAATGTTGGTCGTCTTTGCCCAGAACAAGTGCCAGAAATATCAATTGGTGAACCGAGCGTGCAGCATGAAATCCTCAATGAATTAAAGTCGGAAGATTGTATTCCTAGCGTTGCTCACGATGAAGCTTCAGTTAGAGACTGGACTCCGGCGTGATTTACCTCGCTCGGCTCACCACATATGAGAAAAATAGTCACAAAAAGACAGAAATGGGCGGCATTGATCAGCTGGTGTTTCAGATTTTGGTTTGAGTTTGAATATATTTTCTGGAGGGAAATGACGATGAGTGATGAACGTGGTCAGACTAGTTTAAGCCTTTGCTCCACAAGACTTGCTGCACGTTCACCAGGACTCTCGGCTGCGCGGTTATAAATCGATGCGTTTTTATAAAATCGCCGACAAGAAATTACAGTTGATGATTTTAAAACGTGAGGTGAGAGAACCACAACTATTAACGCGCTTACGTCCACATTTCGAAAAAAAATACAAACGGAAGGTTGAGACGGATATATCCTGAGAAGGGTATATGGACTTCTTCAAAAAGCCGAAATTTAATTGATTTGTGTGTAAAGCCGACCAATCCCGCAGGTGACATTTGAGAGGCTCTCGTGTTTCAGACCCTGACGTGTTCTCCATGGCCCTTCATTTAGGAAAACTTTGCTCTTGTCTCTTGCAGATGGTAGGAGGGATGTGCAGCCAATCAGCGGCGATTCATCGCTATTAATGCGCACTTACAAGGATGGGAACACACTCTGCCGCCAGCACCTATCACCAGCGCTTGAGAACATCAGCCGCTGGATATCCACCACTTGCTTGGATCTGTTAACCCTTACTGGCCCATCTGCGACTGTTTTTTTTCTCCTTTTGGCGATCTGATTGCGGATACTACGCCCTGATTCTAAGTGAGCCATGTCAGTGCTGCCTTCTTTCGGTTTTACTCAGGAGCAAGTGGCTTGCGTCTGCGAAGTTCTCCAGCAAGGAGGTAACTTGGAGCGGCTGGGTCGGTTTCTCTGGTCCCTTCCAGCCTGCGACCACCTCCACAAGAACGAGAGCGTCCTGAAAGCGAAGGCGGTCGTGGCTTTCCACCGGGGCAACTTCCGAGAGCTCTACAAGCTTTTAGAGAGCCACCAGTTCTCGCTGCACAATCACCTCAAGCTCCAGCAACTCTGGTTAAAGGCCCATTACATCGAAGCCGAGAAGCTACGGGGGAGGCCCCTCGGTGCCGTGGGCAAGTACAGGGTCCGACGGAAATTCCCCCTACCCCGGACGATATGGGACGGGGAAGAGACAAGTTACTGTTTCAAAGAGAAGTCGCGGGGTGTCCTGAGAGAATGGTACGCTCATAACCCTTACCCGTCGCCGAGAGAGAAACGCGAGCTGGCTGAAGCCACGGGGCTCACCACCACTCAGGTTAGCAACTGGTTTAAAAACAGAAGACAGAGAGACCGAGCGGCGGAGGCGAAGGAAAGGTAAGGACCGCCGCTGCCGGTACATTGCGCGGACACAAAAAGCGCCCGGTGAACTGCTTTCATATCTGCTTTTGCAAGGGGAGGTTTTCTCGCAGCGCTGCAATGAACAGTTGATTCCTCTCCGCTCTGGAGCCGACTTCCACTAGGCACGGCTTATTTACCCGTCCTACTCCAAGAAAGGAGCAAACTATATTCTGCAGCGTTAAACTCCCTGTGTCTCCCCAACTAAATCACTGCGTGTTGGCAGAAACATATTTAAATCAATAAAGGGACATTTTAAATATTACTTAATAAGGACCCGCAAGTTACTGCTAAACTAAGATTGCGTCTGCACCCTTACATTAAAAGTATGAAAATTGCAATTGAAAAGTCCAAATTAAGTGAACGGTTTACTTGGAGTTAGGGACGTCATGTATGATAAATGAGAGACAGAGACACTTGTACCGTACATTGTTTTTGTTCTGGCGTTTGTAGCGGCCTTGCCAGGTAACATAGTTGAAGTATTGGCACCGGCGAGATACACACATTTCCTACATCATCTATTCAGTTCCAACGCCGGGATAAATTTAGCAATCTCATATTAAGTTTGAGGTACAAAAGCTAAAGTGATACATTTCATCCGTTCTATTTCATTGCCTGTTTATGGTTTAGCATTTGCGAACGTTGTTGGCGGAGGTTAGTAATTGTCTTTAACAATTATCAATAATAATTAGCTGAGCACTAATAGATTTGGTGAAGTGGGTATCTCTGTTTTTCTGGGGGCAAGACTTTCCTTGCGCTGTACAAAAAAATCATTTTTGTTCCAGCACAAGATCTCACTAATCCAGGGCATCTAATGAAATGAACCTGGGTTCGCTGAGAGATATCAGCAAATAGAACCATTTATTCACGACCAAACCGATAGAGATAACCAGTGTTCATATTATGTTCTCAATACACCCGCACGGTGAAAATATTCAAGATAAGCGGGCGTTTAAGGTAGCAAAGTTTCTTGGTTGGACATCTTCTTTGGCGCCGTCACTCATTTTAAGCTTTTGCTGTGTTTCTTGTTCCAATAGGGAAAACAACGAAAACACAAATTCTTCTGGCAATAAACAGAACCAGTTGTCCCCTATCAATCGCAGTAAAAACCTGATGTCTAGTTCGGACGAGGAGTTATCGCCGCCCCAGAGTCCAGACCATTGCTCGGGCAGTCCCGTGTTACTCTTGTCCGGGAGTCTAAACCAATCCGTGGATTCAACCTTCTCTCTTCACGGCCTGACTTCTTCGCCAGGCGGCCACGCCGGCTCGATGCATGCGCATGGACTGCAGGACTCGCTTCTGGGCACTCTCACATCCAGTCTGGTCGATCTGGGATCGTAAAAACAAAAGAACAAATCACCGCTGGAGAGCCCACGTATGAACTGATCAGACACTCCAGTACTGTACTGTGTAAATAATTTAAGTCGTGTCGAGGTTATGGATTTGCAACTGATGGTACTTAATCTGTGAAAAATAACGAGATGCTCGCCTTTATTATAAAAAAAACACTTCATAGACTGCTGAGAGGCTTAATATTTCACTTAATGCTCTTCAAATCCCGATGCTCTTCCACCGCACAAAGGGCCTTGCACATGAAGTTAAGAGAAGTGCCCGCCAATTCTGATGTTGGCAGGTCCCAGCATCTGTCAGAGCGCAACCTGGATTACATCCCGTTTTCGATCTCCTTGCGTTTCTTGAGATTCTTGACTGATGGTGAACCTGAGACCATTTGTCGAGTAGGAGGAACAGTCTGAAACAGAGGTAACTGCAGAGCAAATTAAAAACAAAAGCCCACAACATTTAACCCATGCAAGGTTCTGGCACAAGAGGCGATTGGAAGTTTACATTTTCACCGGTGGTGTTTGGAGAGAGTAAGATGGAAGTAGTTTATAATAAAATCCAAACATGTGAAAAGCACGTGCTTATGTTGTCTCCTTATTTTCATTTTTTTAAAAGAAATTGCAGCTTTTTTTTTTTAGAAAATTATCCTTGAATACTGTTTATTGGATCCACCACTTTGACGGTCGCATTCAGAGGACTGAAACATCGGCGACAAATGACCAAGGTTAGGATGAAGACTGCTGGACAATTTGTACTTGGCATTTCCACGTTGGCCCAGCTCACACTACAACTTTCCCTCGATACCATATCGCAGTGAGTAACCGCTGTATTATTCTTAGACTTTAGCAACTAAACGTTCAATTGAGTTCCCCACCAACTAAATTAGCGGCTCGCCTCCAAAGAGTAAGTCTTTGCCCTACAGCAAGCAAGGGGCATACATAGTTGGACCACAATTATTCGGCATTTTCCCAGAACACTCTCTGTGAGTATTTATTTATTTTGGTTTTGGACTTGCTCTCGAAAATACTAAGGGCATGACCCAGAAAATAGTTTTTAATGAAGCGAATGATTTCTTTTCTACAGCCCGGTTTGCAACATACGTTCAAATCGAATCCACACATAAACTGTTCGAAATGTATCTTCGTGTTTTACTACCTCCTCTCCTCACTCTTGAATCGTTCTCTCCAAAGATGAAATTCGACCCCCAAGTTATCAGCTTTGTTCTACTTATTTTACACAGCGAAGCAGAAATTACAACATTAAAATATTATCAGTTTTGCGCATGGTAATGTTGTTCTTTAACGCCAATAAATCCATAACACTGTTAGTCAAGTTTCCAAAATAAATCTCTTTCACTAATTCGACATCCCACACTATATATATCTCACTCTCGGGTTGCTGGAGATGGTACATTTTTACTATCGCGTGTCGTCAACACCTTTGCGTGGTAGCGTTTTAAATGTGGCATTGTGCAATGAAATGGCACAGACAAAAACAAAGGTATACCCTCCAATTTCCTGTAAAATCCATAATCCAACATGAAATTAAATACGTATTTAGACCACGTTTGCAGATTCCCTGGTACTTTATTCGTGTGTCCTGTTCCTAATGCATTTCGATGGTATATGGTTATGGTTTACTGACGATTGTAGAATGTTTATTCTATGTGTTTCGGGCCATGGAGATCTCACCCCCTCTGGAGGCCAGACTCTCACCCGGGACTGACTCAGTTCAGCCCGAACTCGTGTGTAAAACATACAATTGCCTTGGATTCAGCTAAAACGCGATTCACTCCAGGTTTTACGTGAGATTGAAAGAGAATTTAAGACTGTTAGTGGGCTACATTTCAAAAGCAAAGTTGCAACTGGCTGTGCTCTGATTACTAGTGCAATAGAAGAGTGTAGGTGGCGTAATTGTGATCAACTGCACCAATTCATTGAGGAGGGTTGGGGCGAAATGATTGTAATAACCTCTTATGGCAACTTTAGTGAAAGGGTTACGAGGATCGGGGCGGGGGCAAAGCATTTATTTTTCTGACGATTGAAGCTCTTTATCAACATTTGAAAAGTCTCTATAATCAGCAAACATGAAAAAATATATATTTAAAACATGTAGTTACTAAAACAATAGATAAATTCTCAATGGCTGAATATTGTGTTTTCTGCGGTATGGATTGAGACGATTTTGTGCTTATTTTTTTACATTTTATAAGTTTATGAAAGACGATTTCTGAGAATTTGTTTTAATTATCTTTCACCAGGTTGATTAACACATAAATCATACTTGTGGTCCAGGTAGTGAAAGCAATCCGGTTTCATCAAAATGCATTTTAGCAAATCGAGACCGAGTATTTTCGTCAACTCAGCATTCCACTGTCGGTACCAAGCCATGGTGATCTTTAATCCTACTCCCCATACACGTTGTACCTAAACATTGTACTTGTGAAGAAAATGCAGCAGCATCACTGTTTGCTCCTTGGTCACTTTGATCTTGCTGCACTTGGGGCGTTTTATTTTCAGTAATTTTAAAATAGCAGCTCAAACGGCAAGCGCCCCATACCCCAATGGTTACGAAAGACATTCGCTTTTGGTCGAGTTTTCTTCTAAATGTAAAATAAACACACGACTGGCCTCCAGACACTTTTAGCTGGAAACTAAAAAGGCCTTCTATGAGATGAGGGTAATTGTTTTGAACAGCTCGAGTTTGGAGAGAACTGAGGATTTCCTGGAGTTAATGCGAACCAGCCGCTGGCTGGACTGCGCCTGCTGAATGTGGAGCAGATTTTGGCAAATATTACAGGGATTCAATTCAGTCTTTTGTGTTTTTAGAAGCACCTCGGCACTGATTTCAAATTTGTTTTCTTTACATTTTAAGCGTGCTCACAAAACGAGGTTCTTTATTTAAATCCGCAACAGAGGTTATGTTTATATTCTAACCCAAAGTCGTGTCCTTTATCAAATCTAATCAAAATCCTGCAGCTAAGCGAATTTTAATAAAAATAGATTCCCATTATATAGCGCAGCCCTTAAATTTAACAGTGGAAAGTTGATTATTTGGTTGGATTCAATCAGAATGACAGAGTTTAGATATTTTCCGGTACCACGATGATTGGCTTGGTTTATACCTAGCCATGGTTTGAATGATTAGAAATGCATTAAAAAGCTGCATGGACGGTGCCAACACCGAGTGATACAGTGCTCTTGCAGCAAACGTGCTTGAAGAAATATTTGTCTGATTAACGCAAGCGATCCCTGTGTGGCCCATTGTTAAAACATGGCTCCCATCGAATTATGGTTCATAAAATGGGAGAGAGTCTATTGAAAATAAGAACAAGCGCCCGATACATTTAAACCAATTCACAACCGGACCTGCAATACAGCGTTAGAATTGCAATTGTACAAAATAGTTCCCAAATTATATTCCATTAACAGCCTACACCGTAGCAAGACAGCATTCAATAGTAATCACAGTGAAGCTGACCTGGCCCAGGAACGAGCGTATCCAGTAAGGACCCTGACCTATTTGAACGTTTAGCGTTGACTGTTTGTTCAATGTGATACGTTTCAATATATTTATATAAATAAAACTGCGGGAATCTCTGAATGAAACTAAATTCATTTTTCAGATATCACCAAATAATTCTCTACTCGAAAATGCGTGTTGTTGCAAATGGATTGTAGATTGGCCCAACCCACTCTGTGGAGAAAACACGTCGCTCATTAGCCCTTAACGAAAATGATATTTCAAAACAACAACAAAAAACTCATATTGTTTATTTTGCTCTGCTTATGAAATCCACGGCTTGATCTCCTGTGATGGTGTTCATTGGAGGATGGGGCATGGCTGTTCTATATACACCACTAAGTAGACGGTCAGTGTGTTGGCTTTCAGAACGATTTTATTTACCTCTGAGGGACTTGGTTTGCCCAATAGGATGGGCAAAACAACAACTTTTAACGTGGTAGAAGTTTAACCTAAAAACTAATGTGAAACCTGCTAACGTGACGTGTCCTGTAAAATAATTTGTGCCACAGTGACCGGGAAGCCACATCCAAGGCGCATGTTATTGCATGGATGTCGTTCCAGTATCCACGTTGCTCACCATTTCCCTCAAAACCTCTTTCCAATTCCCTGCGCGTTTCACTCAGTTTCGGTACATCTATATATATATATATTTTTTTTTTAATCTGATAATTATGAGCGAAAAATTATTGGCCAAATGATGAACGACTAAGAGATTGTTATGGCTACTCTCATGACCCCTCCCCCAACCACATGGTTTGAAGGTGTGATGTGACTGCTAAGCCACACAGCAGATAGACATAAAGTGCTGGAGTAACTCAACGGGACAGGCAGCATCTCTGGATAGAAGGAATGGATGACGTTTCAGGGTAGAGACCCTTCCTCAGACAAACGTCACTTCTATCCAGAGACGCTGCCTGCCCCGCTGAGTTACCCCAGCATTTTGTGTCTTATCTTCGGTGTAAACCACCATCTGCAGTTCCTTACTACACACGGAATAGAAAACGTTGAGAATGATATGATTTGTGAAGAGAAATGTAAATACTGTCCGTGTAGGCACATGGAGACGTTTAATCAGTGAGGATTGTAAGTGATAAAGCAACCTGTGTTGCTGGCAGAAATGGGAAATGAAACTTGGCTTGGTTCTTGCAAGTAGGGAATATGCAGACCATGAGGCAAGTGTGCAAGCGCATTTGTTCTAGAAGGGTTGTCGCAGGATAACTTCCTCGCATTAACCAGCGGAGCACCAATTTTCTTTGGGTAAGAAAAACGATGATAATCTCCGCTTATGTGTGCTGTCAAATTTCACTACACCGATTGGTGTATGTGATAACAAATGTCCTTTGTCCTTTGCTTATATCATTCTCCAATTTACGTGACGTTAATATCGCTTGTCCAATGCACGTGGTTATGTCACACGACCGCTCGATATACTACTTGTGTGAGCGAGAAGGCAGACCTTGGGCCGCTGCGGTGGCATTGCCTGGAATGAACCATTAGCGCCCGATGCACTGAGTTCGGGGCCTTATTAATTGATCAACTTGAGAAATAAGAAATCCTTTTTTCTAATATACATAAAATCTGCAAACACTACCTGCATTGAAAGAAATATGTCCTTTTTATTGGTAAAATGCACCGTTTTATGGCGGGGAAACGGTCAATATGAAGGTGTTGAATGGGTGATTTATGTTGAAAAATTAGGTGAGGCAGTGTATTAAATGGCAGCAGCAATGCGGCCTGTGACAACCAGGTTATTATGATACCGGCATTACTATTTAACTACCTATATCTTTATATATATATATATATAAAATGAATTTAACTGCCTATATACTTATATATATATATATATATATATATAAAATGAATGCTTTAGCTGAATTTAGTGTGTTTTTTTCTGTTAAAGGAGAGCAAGAGGCTGCAGAAGGGAAATTAATTTACTTAAATTCCACCGCTGCAGCTTGAAACAAGTCATAAAGCAACTAAGCACGGCCGCTCTAAAATTAGTGATGTTCCTTCCTGTATCAGTAACGGATGAGTGCCTTGTCCAGAGCGAGTTATTTCTATCTTCCCTTGGCAGCAGCCATTTAAAGATTCGCAGTGGCCACGTGTTTCCCAATACAATTCACTGACTAAAGTGTCACCGGCTGCAGATCTCCGCCGAGCCAAACTACCGCCTGAAGGTTAAGGAAAATAACGCCGTCCTTTCTTACCATTGGCACCCCATTTTCCATCAGCACCCCCAGTCCACCACCGGAGTTCGGCCGCATGGCAGGAATTTACTGGGTCATTTTTCGATTGCTGCCAACGTATAATCTAAACGTACGCTCGTTTTGCCAAAGCATCAACATTATCACTCTAATGACACACCCCATGTTTAGTGAGGAGGTGAATTGGTTGTGTTTCTTCCCATTAGATCTTCTCAAAGCCATGTTTCCAAAATAGCAGGTAATCGCTAAAACGTTTTATACATCAAACGTTTTATAGGTTATGTTTTAGATATAGATGATAAAAAATAGAGTAAAAGTGGAGTATGTTTCAATATATATAAGCAAAAACGAAAGCGGTTCTAAATTCTCATCAGCACCCTCAGTTCGACATGGTTGTTGAACAATTAACTCGCGCTCCTGTAGTGATGTACATACAGTCTGTGCACCTCAAGGGAGAGACACAGGAGACTGCAGATGCTGGAATCTGGAGCAAAAGACAATCTGCTGGAGGAACTCGGCGGGTCGGGCAGCATCGGTGAACAGAGGAAGGATCTCGATCCGCAAACGTTGACTATCCCTTTCCCTCCACGGTTGCTGCATGATACGCTGAGTTCCTTCGGCAGTTTTTTTCGCTGTGTGCACTTCAAGGCGTTCGATCCCCATGTAGGTGCCACAGAAATACAAACAGCTCCAAATAAATAGATCAGCTCTCGGCATAATTGCCCCGCCCTGATCTGTCTTTATTGATAAGAATGAGAGCGATTTTCAATCTATTTGCTTTTCCATTTCCTATTACTTTAAATTAAAGGGAAAGACACAAAGAACTGCAGATTTTGTTGTTATGAAGGGACAGGCTGTGGTCAGGTCAGCTAAAGAAGAAATACAGATACCTTTTTAATCCGCACCAAATCAAAAGGCGGCGTTGGGAGAGGCGAGGATAGGGTTGGTGCTGTTAGGTAGACTCCATTTATAGTGGGGTTTCCGAGAAATTGTGCAGTTTCCCGATCTATTACTTTATGTAATTGAAACATCGATTTTTTTAAATGTGCAGGAGCCGTGAGAAAGCTGAAATTTGAGTCGAGATAGCACCGCAAAGAGGCACAGGAGTGGAGGAGCTTCGAATGTCATGTACTAACAAAAGCAATTCTCTCAGGGGCCGAGTAACTGGAATGCGCGTAAAACCATTTTTCCCCCTAATCCCCAATGGTACTTGTAACTCCAGAGAACGGGATTCAAAAGTAGTTACCTCAAATATGATCACTTCCCATACAGGCAGAATTCGCCATTTGGGAGGGGATCTTAATGAACCAAAACCTCACCGAGAAACAAATAAGAGCCAAGACATGGGTTGGTGGCCCTGCCTTCCTCAAAACACGTGCGGTCAGCATATGGTGAAATGCTCAACGGAATACTTGACAGAAACGTACCCGGATTATATACCCTGACAGAGTACTCGCCCTCAACCTCAAAAACTGGCGCACTCAATAGGGGACGCGGATGGAGTTACTTCAGGAAGCGATTTTAAAACATTTTAATTGTAGCGAATCCTTACAAACGCAAGATTTACTTGTGACGGCGAGTTATTAAGAAATGACCCCTTTAACGGCGGGTTACGGCAATATATTTTTTATCAAAAACATTTCGAGTGAAAGGGGGCATTGTTATAATGAGCAATTCAATGGGAATCTGCGCATTTAGGCAATTAATGAGGATTTATTTCAGTCGATAGAACAATACCCCGATATATACAATAAGCATTGCCATGCCTATTAGTGATCCCAAATAGTATAAACCGTGATTTATATATGTATATATTCGGCTTCAATATTTTAAAGTACCAGACCTGTTATGATTAAACTTTCCCCTCCCCCTCAAGTTAACGCCGAACCAGCATTGCAGTGGAACGCTTCAATGTCATACAGAAGATGTTGTTATAAAATCACAAAACACAAGGTCGAACGTATTTCTACTTTAATGGTGGTTACAGAACAAGGGGAAATTGCTGGTACTATACCTCGTTTACAATTTCGCATGACATTTGCCAACGTTTAATTAAAACAATTTCGTAATAAGCTGTTAATTCCCATCTCCTCAGGTTTAACAAACCTCAAGTTTAAATTCCATTTGGAATATTTTGGAGGACCAAGAACCAAGAACAGGAGCAAACATAAGGGAAGCGTATTTTTTTCCACCTACTTCCAGCTGCATTTAGAACAGATGATGTTTAATAGTTAATTTCGATTTGGCAGGAATTAAACCAGCGGTAGCTGTAAACAAAAAGGAAAGCGATGTTGTACATAAGAAGCACAATAAACTGCGAGTCTTATTTAGGGAGGAAATGCCTTCTTATGCATAATTTCGCATTTAAACCACGCAGGAAATTAAAAATGAAAAAAAAAATAACTACTGCGCTCATGCAAAGCTGATGCCGGAGACTCCAGTATGTGGTAACGTGGGCCTGTTTGTTCGCATCGGCTCAATGGGACGTGGAAGT
The DNA here is from genome assembly GCF_010909765.2 of Amblyraja radiata. Lineage (NCBI taxonomy): Eukaryota > Metazoa > Chordata > Chondrichthyes > Rajiformes > Rajidae > Amblyraja > Amblyraja radiata. The sequence goes on along the minus strand of NC_045964.1, from coordinate 51,989,882 downwards.
TGGAGGTTTAAGGCCAGGTTTATTTGTACAAACGATTTATTGAAAAATCAGAGGTATTTATAATTACTGGGAGTTTTATGAATGGCCGAGGGATTTCTAAACACGACAGATATTGTCTTACATTTGATGTATTCATTCGCCCCAAAGAATCTCTGGGAAACGCTGGGAGGGAAAGAATAGTATTCACTTACCTACATTTTTAAGAGGAGGAAACAAGGGACAAGCTAAATCATTATTACTACCTGTTCTTACGGTGAGCGATCACCTGTTAAAAGGTCATGAATAACAGGTAGATCGCCATCTCCTTCTCTTAAACAAGGGCTATTTGTTCGGTGACAGCTGATTGACAGGGGGAGAAACACGAGCTGGCGGGGCCGCCTGATTTGAGGATACAACTCTGATGTCCCCTCAAACATTTCAGGAAATGAAAGTTGTAATTCGATCCTTTCAGCCAACATCTCCCGGAGCAAACACAAAGGCTCACAGGAACCTACCCGGATTATTTTGCAGCAAGATGGTAGAGACAAAACAGCCGTCACATTGAGCAGAGTGCTGGCAGCTCGCTCCCCCATTTATTAGAAATGTCTGTCTAAGCAACCCTTTAAATGGGTCAACATTTTCGCAAGTGTACAATAAGCACTTTTCTTCCCAAAAATAACATCCCTTTTCAAATATGCGCATTGCTCATAAAATTCGACGATTGCTGTATTTCATGTCAAAACAAGGTCCAACCATGTGACCTTGGAGGAGTTCAAATGAACGACATTAATGTCCGTATATTTTTCACCGCAAAACAAAGTATCAGACTGGTGAAAGCTGTTTTGTTTTATTCAGAATATCCCTTAGTTTAACATTATATTTATGACCACGATAATTGTGCAGTGCACTATCGAATTTATCAAACACGCGCACCTATACAACGATTTGACATTAACGATCCAAACTCGTTGAATGCGCGGCTTCATAGTATAAAACTCGGTGATCAGGGGCTTTCCAGAAAGAACTGTTACGGTACATCCCTTGCCGACATAACATGCACAAACGCACTGCCCGCCGCGTTAAACTCTCTTGAATGTGGTCGCATTTGGACGTGGATTGAGGTGATGGGAGGGGGCGGCCACACGGCGCAAGACGAATTAGCCTTGCTAAATGACCATTAGTCTTCAACTTAATCACCATCAATAACGTGATACTGCGTTGCACCTGAAAGAGGTGAGGCGTTTTATCTATCTCAGTCTGTTTACGTTGAAATATTTCAAGCGGCCGTTGTAAGGAAGGAACAATTTGGCATTGTCGTGCTTTCAACACCCTGGGTATCGATAACAAGATTGTTACACATTAATATTACTTGGCAATATTAATGTAAAGTTACCCCTATTTCAGAACACCGCTTGTAGCCATCCTCTGGGAACAGTTGATTTGATCCGGTACTGTAATTAAAAAAAGAACAATGTAACCCAAACATATATATACCTTCTTTCGACGATGGACGGTTCGAGAAATAATTGTAACCAAGGGAGTGGATAAATGGAACGATGCCAGGGTGGCGCAGCGGTAGAGTTGCTGCCCACAGCGCTTGCAGCGCCGGGGGCCCGGGTTCGATCCCGACTACGGGTGCTGTCTGTACGGAGTTTGTACGTTCTCCCCGTGACCACGTGGGTCCAAAGACTTACAGGTATGTAGGTTAACTGGCTTGGTGGTAAATTGTCCATAGTGTGTGTAGGATGGTGTTAATGTGCGGGGATCGCTGGTCGGTACGGACTCGGTGGGCCGAAGGGCCTATTTCCGCGCTGTATCTCTAAACTAAACAGTATTTCCAGTATTGAATTGTCATCCGACCTGTAGTTAATTGTAACCTCTTGATATTCAGTAAAATAAGCATAAGTGAGACCATTCGGTGTCCTGTTTCATGGAAACAGTAACAGAGTTGTACCAGGACGACACAGATACTGCTCACAGAAAAATCAAAAAATCATTGGGTTACATCGGGAATATTAATTAACCCGGGCACAGACAGAGTTCATAAGTTACTCGCCGTGACCTCAAACGGCGAGCAACAAATCTGTTGTAAATTACACGCATCCGTGATTTCTAGAGCAAATTGAGTTCCAACAAAGGTGAGAGTTTTATGACGGCACTAACAGTAGTTTCAAATTTGTTTGTAACACCGACGTTTCCATTATTAGACTTTTACAGCCGACGCGGGAGTCATTAAACACCAGTCTGAATATGGGATCTTGCAGTCAATTGCAGAGACTTTTCGGAGATGTCAACAGCAAGACTGCATATGCATTTGGAAAACAATTGCATCAAAACGTCTAAGCACAAAGTCATGTGGGAATTTCTGAATGCGATTGAGAAAAATATTCTGCACCTATGTTTACCCTCCGATCTGATAATTACTATTATGCGATTATTTATCACGCGTGATCTCATACACTTGATTACCCCCCCCCTCCCCCCTCTCCTTGAAACCGAAGAGGAGGCATATTTCACTTCCGCCTTGAGTTTTATGATTGGGTTTTGATTAGGGAGTGACCAATGGATCAGTGAAACCTTTCAGCTGAAATGAATACTGATTATTATTACTGTTGCATCGAATCACACAGGAATTAACTGTGGTCACGAAACCACCGCCACAAATAAGGGACACACAATAACATACAACTTAGAAAGGTGCAGCACAGGAACCGGCCCTTCGGCCCACAATATCTGTGCCGAGTATGATGCCAGAATAAACTAAACTCTACGTGATCCATATCCCTTCATTCCCCGCATATGCGCCTGTCTATCTAAAACCCTCTTAAACGCCATGAAAAAAAGCCTCTTGAACGCCAAGTCATGCTAAACCCGGGAGACATGTATGGATTGAATAATGGGAAATATAACACCCCCTTGCCAAACTCGCATGCTATCAGACTGGGACAAACGATAACAAACACATCAGACTTATTCAGACTTTTGTTTTACAATTAAAACATAAAATACTGGAAATACTCAGCAGGTCAGTCCGCATCTGTAGGAAGAGAAACAGAGGTGAAGTTTAAGGTCGAATAGACCAAGTGCAAAATGAGATCCACTTTACTCTTCCCCACTTCCGCCGTGGCTTGTGGAAAAGCAGGTCAGAATACACGTTTCCAATATTGGTTCTGACACACATTAATTGAATTATCTCCGGCGCGCACACTTTAGGCAGTTCTTTGTCTAGAATGTCCTAAAAACCTACAGCTACAACATAGAATCTGGCATCTAAAGTTACCAGCTCGGGTTACCTTTCAACCGCTCAGCCTTGGTGTACATTTACAGCACGGCTCGACTCTTGATACAATCATTAATAATTTAATGATCCACTTCTCTTACGGCCTGGGGAGTGGATTAAAGCACAGCCTACAACAGAGCAGGTCAAAGGCACCAGTCCCTGAACCTCAAGCTGCAGAATCAGTCATCACAGACACCGCTGGTCAAAAAAAAACCCCAGCTTCCTGAGTGAATCCATCCTTCCATCACTTGGTCCCTAATTATGTAGATCACGGTTCTTTGTGTCAAGTTTTTGAATATTGCCAAAATGCAATGAACATTTTGGTCAGTGTCATACTTTCAGGCAGTGAGTTCCATTTACCCCCCCCCCCCCCCCCCCCCCCCCCCCGAAATTAAAAAGCAAATTGAATTCAGCGAGTCAGGCAACATATGTGTTTCGGGTGAGGTGCGCTGCTTTAGATTGCATCCTAAGATGCTACCTGACCCGTTGAATTCCTCCAGCACTTTGTGTTTTGCTCAAGATTCCGGCATCTGCTGTTACTTGTATCCCTTCCGAACTACATTCCCTTATCTGCTCTCGAACCTTTCTGCTAATGCATGTCCCCTGATTCTTGACCTCTCCCGCTCCGGGAATAGGCCTTTCCATTTACCCTTAATAATGTTATACTCTTCATTCGTGTTTCCCCCTCAGCCTTCTCTGTCCCAAAGAAAACAATCCCAGCCAATTCAATCTTACCACTTTGTTACAATTCTCCTCTCCCAGTAGCATCTTCGTATATCAGCTCTGTATCCTCTGCTGTGAAATATGACCTTGGTTGTGCAGGTTTGCAAAATGCAATACGTTAGCTGTGGCCTCATTACAGTTCCATCAGGAATTCCCTATTATAATCTGTGCCTATTCTAGTAGGAGAATTCAGTATCAAGTGAAACACAATGTGCTGAAGGAACCCAGAGGACCATTCCACCCCATTTACGATGTTGAGCCCTCATAATTTTATACCCTTTATTCATGTTTTCCCTCAGCCTTCTGGAAGGAATGGACAGGCGACCTTGGAGGTCGAGAAAGACACAAAAAGTTGGAGTAACTCAGCGTGACAGGCAGCATATCTGGAGAGAAGACCCTTCTTCAGACTCACCCGAAATGTCACCCGTTCCTTCTATCCAGAGATGCTGCCTGTCCCGCAGAGTTACTCCAGCTTGTTGTGTCTATTTTCGGTTTAAACCAGCATCTGCAGTTTCTACCTACACACATGGAGGTCGGGACCCTACTTCAGACTGAATGTAATCCATATGCTTTTTTTAATCTCTTAGTGACTTGTCATGTTATCTTTGTCTGTGGACGCACGCAGGTCCGTCTGTTCCTTCACACCATGCACTGTCCCGTTCACTGTATATGACATTGCCTTGTTACATTTCGCCACACCGTCCACTGCCTTAAATCGTCATCAAAGGAACCCCTTGGACATCTTCAGGAATTGGTTTCTGGAGAGCACACCGTTTATTTCATTCACACAACGTTGGTGATAATGGTAAAAGCAGCACATAGGGCCAGTTTCTCGTTGGCTCGATCACATTTGTGTGTGTGTGTGGAGTCACATGTCGATCAGACTGGGTAAGAGGGTCGATTTACTACCTCAGAAGACATTCTCCCAAGTCTAGCTGAGTCTGACTCCCAATATAAACAGCACTGCTTTAGCGCGACGTCACATAATATGATCAGGGGACTAGGAGCCATTATGGGACTGTTCAAATCAGTTGGGAACAAAATAAACCCACTAGGGTGCAAGGTACAATGTACCAATTAGAGATGTATAACATTGATCAGCACAGCACTGGGACAGCCCCCCTTCCCTGGCAGCATATTCCAGACGCCCGGCCACGCACGTTTCCTTTATAACTCCCACACTTCGCACCTTATAGCTGTGCCCTCTCACCTTTGACATTTCCACCCTGGGAAAAAAAAATATTCTGATTATCTCCCCTATCGATGTCTCTCATTATTTTGTTTATTTTCATCAGGTCTCTCCTCAAGCTCCAGCATTCCAGAGAAAACAGGTTGAATCTAAAGGTACCCCTGGTGAATACGAGTGAAGGAGGTTTCTCAGTCACAAATTCACAACAGTAATGTTTGTCGGCAGATGGTTTGTTCAGGTAGAATTTCCCCGGTGTAGCAGTATTTATGTGTAAACACGGGCTATAGGTAATACACCCCTACCATGAATCACCCTAGATGATTCCTATAATTGACTGGTGGAATTTAATCCTGATGAATGTGAGGCATTATATTTTGGGAAGCCTAATAAGGTTAGCAGATACACGATGAATTGTAGCATTCTAGAAAGTACTTGGAGGATTTATTATGCGTATGTCTGGTCAGCAAACTTATACAAAGCATGTGATTGTATGACGTCGGTGCATAGATAAAGAACTCGTTGAGGTGGGCAGAGAATTAAGTGAAGATGGAGACGGAAAGAGGTAATGCCTGCAAATGAGTGGTTAAATAATAATAAGCATGATTGATTGATTGAAAGATACAGCATCCACCCACCGAGTCCACCCCGATCACCCGTTCACGGCAGTTCTATGTTATTTTCACATTTGCATTCACTCACCCATCACAAGCGGCAATTTTACTGAGGCCAATTAACCTACAAACCCACACGCCTTTGCGTTGTGGGATGGAACCAGAGCACCCGGAGGAAACCCACGCGGTCCCAGGGAGTCCGTGCCAGCTCCGCACAGACCGTGTCCGAGGTCAGGATCGAACCCCCGAGGTAGCAGCTCTGCCATCTGCGCCAGAGAGGCAGGAGTGGGGAAGGCCGAAGGGGCACCTAATTGTATAGCGGGCGTGATAGGGCAGAGAGTGAGGAACCTTTCCCCACTTAGCAGAGCTCCCTATAACCAGAGGCCATAAGGTTTCATCCAAGGAGTGGAATCTTTTTTTCCACCCAGAAGCTGGAACGCCATTGTGGCGGAGGCGGGTAGGTTCACAATATTTACTAGATTTTTGAAGGGCCGAGGCACCGACGACTCCATCCCGAGACGCTGGGGTGTGATTAGTTTGGATAGATGTACGGTGGCTAGAATGGACACGGTGGGCCGAAGGGTCTATCTCCCTGCCGCATGTCGCCGTGACTCGAATAGTTGGTGATTTGCCACAAGGGACACGATTGACCAGCGAGGGTTCTTCGCTGAATGTTACAAGTTGTCCGGAAACTTTAGATGCGAAGAGGAAATAGTTGCTAGTTCTGTGGACAGAGGGAAGCGACTCTGGGATCACCGGCAGAACGGCCTCTATCTGAACTGCACGGTTACATGATTGTTCCGCGGGCCCTTTGATCCACCTTGATCGAATGTCTGTCTTGAGTCGCAGAGAGCTGTAACTACAGCGACATGACTACCACAGTGCAGAGTCCTCTGCTCGGATTTCTCTCTAAGTCACCACGAAGTCGAATGCTCCAGAAGCATTCATCAACGTCAACAGAAGCATTTACATTCTGGAGAAAGCTCACAGGATATTTTTAAAAAGTACCCATACAGCAGCAGCAGCAGCAGCAGCAGCAGCAGCAGCAATCCCCATGCTCTAGTCTATTTTAGTATCTGCGGCAGGGAATACTTTTACTGGACACTTACTGCCACCTGGTGTTTATTTGCGGTCTGACAAGCACTGATCCCACAGGTACAATTGCAGTTCAAACACTTCCCACAGGATCTTGTCACAAGGAAACCCTCTCCCAGGGTGCTGCACGGGAATTAGATCCTCCTTTATGAAAAATCTGACGATTGACAGCATAAAGAGACTTTAGGGGAGGTGGTCAAAAGCTGGTCAACAGGTGAATGCTAAGGAATGTCTCAAGGAGGAATAAGATTGAGAGGGTCAGAGAGTCTTAGCGTCATACAACGTGGAAGCAGATACAAGATACATTGATTTGTCACATGTACCAATTGGTACAGTGAAATGTGTGGTCGCCATACAGCCATATGAATAATAAAGAGCACAGAACACGATAGTCTTTAACACAGACATCCCCACACAGCGGGATCAAAGTTTCCCACTGTGAGGGAAGGCTCCAAAATTCAGCCATCCTCCTCTGTTGTCCTCCCGTGGTTGGGGGGGCTCCCGAACCCCCACTGTCGCCGCTACGGGCGGCCCGATGTTCAGGCCCGCTCGCCGGGGTGATGGAAGTCCGACGTCGGGACTGGAGGACATCCTCCGCGGCTTGTACATCCGAATCGGCCACCTCCTCCCGAAGTCCACAGGCTGCGCTGGTTGGAGATTCATGCTGGTGGCCCTCGGCAAACGGTCCCAGGTCTCCACAATGTTGAAGACAGCGCCGCCCATGCTGGAAGCACCGCAGACCACAGCTCCGATGTTGAAGCAGCAGGCCCAGCACTCCGGGGCTTCCACAGCGATCCCAGGTAAGGCATCGCCCGCTCCGTCGTGAATCCAGCGCTGCACCGCCGCTGCTGGAGCTCTGGTCCGGTCCCCGGCAGGAAAGGCCACTCTAATCCAGGTGGTAGGCCACGAGGAGGGGGGCGAGGACACGACTCATGGAATAGTCACATCCTCGCCAGGAAGTGACTGGGAAACAGTTTCCCCCATACCCTACCCCCCTCTCCCACATAGAAAAGTTAAAGAAACATACTTTTAAAACTAACTAAAAATTAAAAAAAGATAGAAAAACAAACAGACTCTAGGTAGAGGCTGCCTTCAGTGCGGCGCCCCTAGTGGATTCGGCCCAGCTTGCCTTGCGAGGACCAATGAGCCCCAGCTACACTAGTCCCACCTTCCTGCATTTGGCACATATCCCGCTGACCCTACCCTATCCATGTACCTGTCTAAATGTTTTTTAAACGTCATGATAGTACCTGCCTCAACTAGCAGCTCGTTCCATACACCTACCACCTTACTCAGGGTCCTATTAAATCTTTACCCCCTCACCTTAAAATGATGTCATTTGGTCTTGATTCCCCTAATCTGGGTAAAAGACTGTGCGTTTACCCTATCTATTCCTCTCATGAAGTTTCACACCTTTATAAGATTACCCGCCATCCTCTTGCACTCAAAGAAATAAAGTCTTAACCTGCTCAACCAATACCTATGGCTCAGACCCTCGAGTCCTGGCAATATGTTCATAAATCTTCGGTGCACCCTTTCTAGCGAGGCAACACCAGGAAATTCGGAAGAATGGCGCAAGGAAACATATTGTATAATGTTACAAGGGAGCCATGAAAAGTATGGAAATAAGCAATTTTGTGGGAATTGAGATGAGAGGTTAGGAAGTCACTATCATAGGTGGAAGAGGAACAGGGGAATAAGTTGCTCAGCCTCTCAACTCTTCTTCTGCCGTTTACTACGATCCCTGCTGATCTGTTTGCATTCTCAGCTCTGCCATTCCTGCCTACTTCGGTAATCTGAGTCACCTTTGATGATTCCTCTTACATTGTAGAGTGTGAAGTTGGAACGAGTCAAAGAGATAGAGATAGAGAGAGAGAGATTGCAGTAGAAAGAAGTAATTGCTGCGATTTACAATGATCCTTTACATAGAAACATAGAAAATAGGTGCAGGGGTTGGCCATTCGGCCCTTCAAGCCTGCACCGCCATTCAATATGATCATGGCTGATCATCCAACTCAGTATCCCATCCCTGCCTTCTCTCCATACCCCCTGATCCCTTTAGCCATAAGGGCCACATCTAACTTCCTCTTAAATATAGCCAATGAACTGGCCTCAACTACCTTCTGTGGCAGAGAATTCCACAGATTCACCACTCTCTGTGTAAATTCCACAGATTCACCACTCTCTGTGTAAACCTCGGTCCTAAAAGACTTCCCTCTTATCCTTTTAGGCAGTTTAGGCCGACAATGTGGAAAAAGCTGATGCTGGAAATCCAAAAAAAACAGAAAATCCTGGATATCTTCAGCTGCACAGGCAGCCTCTGTGAAGAGAGAAACAATTATAACATATTTGGTCAATGTTCTGAAGTAAGAACATCAACACTGGTTCTTTCTCCGCAGATGCTGCCTGCCCTGTTGAACATTTGCTGCATATTCATTTTTTCTTCCAGGTCATAGAGTCATAACATCATAGAGTGATACAGTGTGGACACAGGCTCTTCGGCCTAACTTGCCCACACCAGCCAACATGTCCCAGCTAGTCCCACCTGCCTGCACTTGGTCCATATCCCTCCTAACCTGTCCTATCCATGTACCTGTCTAACTGTTTATTAAACGTTGGGATAGTCCCAGCATCAACTACCTCCTCTGGAAGCTTGTTCCATACACCCACCACCCTTTGTGTGAAAAAGTTGCCCCTCAGATTTGTATTAAATCTTTCCCCTTTCACCTTGAACCTATGTCCTCTGGTCCTCGATTCCCCTACTCTGGGCAAGTGATTCTGTGCATCTACCTGATCTATTCCTCTCATGATTTTATATGGTTAATGCATCCTGGTAGTTCATGGTGATTAGAAAGATAGTGGCCCAAATTTAATTCAGAAGGTCTGTGAATGTGGGATAAAATTGATGCAGAGAGGGTGAAGTCAAGTCTTGAGTGTTTAATTGTCATTATGTATCGACAACAGAACAATTGAATTCTAATGCAGCAGGTTAACAGACTTCTAAACACAATACATATAGAAATATATAACAAACAAAAATGGAATAAATCTAAGTTATCATGTAGTTTTGGTGAAAGATTATCCAACCTCAGAGATGATGGTGGTTGACAGAAGCTCCAGAAAGGACATTTCTATGGAGCTAAAAATCCAAGTGGAATGCAGAATTAATTACACATCAAAATTAAAATGAGGGAAAAATTGGGTCCCACTTTCAGTTTTGGAAGAAGTGGGGAAACATGCTTTTATTGAGGTTTAGTTTAGTTTAGTTGAATTTGGAGATAGAGCAAGGAAACAGGGGGTGCCAAAAGCTGATTAAAGACACTTCAACTTTTCACCAAGAGAACAGCTGAATCTTGTTGAACTCCAGTTCAGGAATTTCAAAACTCACATTGAGAAAGAATCCAAACCATACCAAAAACTGGATGCAGCTGAGTACCGGAGTACACTCACAATTAAATGCAGGTTAGAAAATCTAAAAATCTGAATCATGTAGCCTGAAAATTTTTCAAAGAAAAACAGAGAATGTTGGAAATATTTGGAAACAGAAGTTAACTTCTATAACAGGTTAACTCTAATGTTACAGATTAAGAACCGTGTGTCAGATTGGATAGATAGAGAGCTTCAATCCAATGGTAGCAGTGAGAAGAGGGCATGGCCCAAATGGTGGAGATCCTTAATAATTAATAGATGCCACTTTCTTGAGGCAGCACCTCATGTAGATAGTTTCGAAGGTGGGGTGGGCTGTGCCAGTGATGGACCACTCTCAACTGCTTCTTACGTTCCTATGTGTTGCAATTATAGAGTCATAGTGATACAGTGCGGAAACAGGCCCTTCGGCCCAATTTGCCCATACCGGCCAACTATGTGCCAGCTACACTAGTCCCACTTGCCTGCGCTTGGTCTATATCCCCCCAAACCTGTCCTATCCATGTACCTGTCTAACTGTTTCTTAAATGATAGAATAGACCCAGCCTCAACTACCTCCTCTGGCAGCTTGTTCCATGCACCCACCACCCTTTGTGTGAAAAAGTTACCCCTCGGATTCCTATTAAATCTTTTCCCCTTCACCTATGTCCTCTGGTCCTCAATTCCCCTACTCTGGGGAAGAGCCTCTGTGCATCTACCCGATCTATTCCTCTCATGATTTTGTACACCTTTATAAGATCACCCCCTCATCCTCCTGCACTCCATGGAATAGAGACCCAGTCTACTCAACCTCTCCCTATAGCTCCCACACTAGTCCTGACAACATCCTCGTAAGTCTTTTCTGAACCCTTCCAAGTTGACAATATCTTTCCTATAACATGGTGCCCAGAACTGAACACAATATTCTAGATGTGGTCACACCAACGTCTTATGCAACTGCAACATGACCTCCCAACTTCTATACTCAATGCTCTGACTCATGAAGGCCAAAGTGCCAAAAGTCTTTTTGACCACCTTATCTACATACGACTCGACCTTCAAGGAACCATGCTCCTGTACGCCTAGATCCCTCTGCTCTACAACATTACAACACTACTCAGAGGCCTACCATTTACTGTGCAGGTCCTGCCCTTGTTCAACGTCCCAAAATGCAACCCCTCACACTTCTCTGTATTAAATTCCATCAACCATTCCTCCGCCCACCTGGTCAATCGATCCAAATCCTGCTGCAATCTTTCACAACCATCTTCACTTTCTGCAAAACCACTAACTTTTGTTTCATCAGCAAACATGCTAATCTTGCCCTGTATGTTCTCATCCAAATCAATGATGTAGATAACAAACAGTAACAGGCCCAGCACCGAACCCTGAGGCACACCACTAGTCACAGGCATCCAGTCTGAGAAGCAATCATCCACCAATACCCACCGCTTCCTTCCATGGAGCCAATTTGCTATCTCTCCTTGGATCCCATGTGATCTAACCTTCCAGAGCAGCCTACCATGCGGAACCTTGTTGAACATCTTACTAAAATCCATGTACACAACATCATCAAAAAAATCAATCAGATTTGTGAGACACGACCTCCCATGTACAAAATCATGCTGTCTATCCCTAATCATCCTTTGCCCAACCAAATGCATGTATAACCTATCCCACAGAATATTCTCTAGTAACTTTCCAACTACAGATGTTAAGCTCACTGGCCTATAGTTCCCGACATTTTCCCTGCAGCCCTTCTTGAAAATAGGCACAACATTTGCCACCCTCCAGTCTTCCGGCACCTCTCCTGTATTTAAGGACGACTCGTAAATTTCAACCAGGGCTCCCGCAATTTCCTCTCTAATATCCTGCAATGTCCTCGGATATATCTGATCAGGCCCTGGAGATTTGTCTAACTTCATACATGACAGTACCTCCAATACTTCTTTGACAGTAACACTGACTGCTCTCAAGATACTTCCATTGTCTGTCCCAAGTTCCTTCATCTTACTATCTTTCTCCTTGTAAATACAGAGGAGAAATACTAATTGAAGACCTTGCCCATCTCCTGTGGCTCCACACAGAGGTGACCGCTTTGATTCCTGAGAGGTCCGACTCTTTCTCTAGTTACCCTTTTCCCCCTTATGTATTTATAAAATCTTTTGGGATTGTCCTTAATGCTACCCGCCAGAGCTATCTCCTGACTTTTTTTTTGCCCTTCTGATCTTCGTTTTCAGTTTACTCCTTAGTTTGCGAAACTCCTCCAGGGATGCACTTGATCCAATTGCTGTACCAGGCCATGATGCAACAAGTCAGGATACTTTCTACAGTGTAAATGTAGACGTTTGTGAGAGTATTCGGTGACATGCTAATCTTTTTTAACTTCCAAGAAAGTAGAGGCGCTTGCTTACGCTCTTCCTTATTCCTGGTCATGCACGAGGAATAAGCAGAGGCCCTGTGTAAGTGAAGAAAGAATAAACAGCCCGATTTCCCACAGAATAGACATGTAGTGGCTAAGTCTCTGGTTATTATTATTGTTTGGCAAAATTAGTTTTTTTTTCAATGTGGAACAAATGGAAAATATGACTTTTCAGATTTTATAATAAATTGTCACTAAATTAATAATTACAATAAATGCATATTCAAACTCTTCCATTGTTGCCCTTGTTTTAATCAACTGATCTTATTTTCTCTGAGTTACATTGTTACTTTATTAGTCGCTGGTTCTTTTACTACTGCACTCATATGTGATTCATCTGTCATCGATGTACAATGTCTAACTCTAATTCTTTTCATGTATTCTGAAACTGATTCAAGTTCAAGTTCAAGTGAGTTTATTGTCATGTGTCCCTGTATAGGACAATGAAATTCTTGCTTTGCTTAAGCACACAGAACATAGTAGGCATTTACTACAAGACAGATAAGTGTGTCCATATACCATAATATAAATATATACACACATGAATAAATAAACTGCCAATGATTCTTATCAATGTGAAAGATTTAAAACAAAATGTAGATTGCCCAGGGTGTTCTCTCAGTTAGGGCTCAATTCTAGTTCTACAAGATACAAAGTTGCACTCTCAGTTCAGAAGCTTAATTTGCATAAGAAATAATTCAGAACCTCAGATAATGCAAAATGCAGGTTGTTTTTCCATGTTCAATGTCACTGCATTATGTGTTGAAATATACAAGTTTGGTCTAATGTAACTAATGGTTTTATTGATTTGATTTCAAGTTTGAACTATTAATGACATTGTCCATTTAACGATAAATCCAGACTAACACTCTATTGTGTGATAATTTGCTTCTTGATTTTACTTCTAAATTGCTTACCCCTGTTTTTAAAGTTGTGTTCCATTGTTGTCTATTTTCCCCAGAAAGAGGGGAGCTGTGATGGAAAATAGAGAGCAAGAGGATGGGTTGGCTAATGGCTGCCAAAGGCAGAAGACAAGTACTGTAAAGGAGCTGGATCTGGCTGTGATGGAGTGGTTTGGTGATTAAAACTGAACTGTATTAATTTCACTGAAAGCAAGGCTGGAACAAGGACATTCATTTCATACTGCCTGTCATGCTACCTTATTAAAACAATCTTGTGAAGCAGTGCAAGTGGTAGCCTTGTCTGCGGTGACAAATGCATGTGAAAAGTCTTGGTAGGTCTTATAAAAGTCTGACAGACAAGTTTCAGAATGTAATATAATCATCTGCAGAAGGAAAAGGCCCCCAAATGCTTTAAACCCAAGCAGGAGATCAAAGAGAGGCATAAAACTGGTGAACATTACACACATTACATCTGGTAAACACTTAAAGCCTCCAATGCTATGGAATGAATCCACTGACCAGTGTAAGCTTTGTTGAAAACTGCTCCTGGATTGGCAACATGGCAAGAGTTTAAATGGGAATTGATTGTGAAATTCAGGAGTAATTTTCAGATTGACATCACCAGGCAGCTGCTGAGGCTGTAACTAAAAATAAAACTTAAAAATAAATAAGATAATGGAGCCGTACAACGAAGTGCACAGACAATTACACCGTGTCGACCAAATCATTGACCCCTTCCCATTAATATTTATTTGTGTTTTTCAAAAAGTTTGGAGACTCATAAAGTTAAATGATTGTAGTCAGTCATTTTGGTGATAATAATTAGTATTTTTTCATTTAAAATCCAAATGTCCATAAATGCAATATCATACATCCCCTCAGTACATAATGCGATAGAAAAGCCACAAATCCATTATCAGGACTACAACATACTTTTACTTATTGTTATCATCAATTTAATAATAAATGGAGGTTCTAGAAATATGAGACATGTCTTTTTGATGGTACATGAAATAATTATTTAAACAGTTGTACATTAGTGAATCAGTTTAAAAGCAATAGAGACACATAGAACATGAAGAGGAACAGAGCAATAGCAGAGAAACATTGAGACCATGTTAATAAATACAGTAATCTGTTCTCATTTATTTATACTTCCATGCACATCCTTTGCTGATAAGTGGCTACCTATAAAATGTACAGCGCAATCCCCTAATGTCACATATAAATATTGGCCAGCCTTAAACCTTCTGCTGTTTTCTATCAGATCTTAGATATTAAATGAAGCAAGCCTGACCCCAAACAGGAGTGAAGTCTGCAAAGGTGGCATGGCATCTGCCCAAAAGATTAATTATCTTTTAAACTCTTTCACTGTTTTCCTATAAAGAAAAATGCCTGGAAAATTAGAAGCCTCCAAGCTCATGATTTAGCATTGCATATTTGCCAGGAGTTGCAAGCTCATTGAAGAATATAAGTAGACCACCCATCTTGTTGGTAAAGACAGAAATAAAGGCACACAGGACTTGCACAATAACATTTTGGCTGTTCCGTGAACCCTTGTGTAAGTCACATCCCCTGCCCGATATAACTCACTGAGAGTATATACTGTCTCAGTGGCATCCGGCTACGTTCAAGGCACTTCTAGGTAAGCAACGCCACCATTGCCGGCTTGGGTTCCGTCTTGCCGTTGAGGCACTTGCTGCAGCGCTTGGTTTTCTGGGTAAGTTCTGTTACCATTGTCGCCTTGTTTCCGATGTAAGCCTGAATGATCATACAATGAGGTGGAAAAGACAAACTGCCTTGATTGTACTAGGGACTGAGTACAGAACTGTAAGTCAGGGAGTGTCAGTATAGCGAATAAAAGATTATATCCGACTCCTCATGAAACCAAACTCAGTAAGCAAGTACAATTCATGGGTGAAATCTTGCTGAATTCCTTGCCATTCATTAGAGTATGCCACTGAGAAGAGAAGGCCACCTGACCCACAGATATAGGAACATGCTGTGGTTCTAAATAGCTGATGACATTCCAAAATGTTTATTTCTCAGTAACCAGCAGTGGATGAAAATTGCTGACTTTTTCCTGTGATTTACTGAAACATAGAAACATAGAAAATAGGTGCAGGAGGAGGCCATTCGGCCTTTCGAGTCAGCACCGCCATTCATTGTGATCATGGCTGATGGTCCCCTATCAATAACCTATGCCTGCCTTCTCCCCATATCCCTTGACTCCACTAGCCCCTAGAGCTCTATCTAACTCTCTCTTAAATCCATCCAGTGACTTGGCCTCCACTGCCCTCTGTGGCAGGGAATTCCATAAATTCACAACTCTCTGGGTGAAAAAGTTTTTCCTCGCCTCAGTCTTAAATGACCTCCCCTTTATTCTAAGACTGTGGCCCCTGGTTCTGGACTCGCCCAACATTGGGAACATTTTTCCTGCATCCAGCTTGTCCAGTCCTTTTATAATTTTATATGTTACTATAAATTAGAATGCAACAAATCACAAGCCTATAAATGATCATCCAACTTAAAATGAATCCCATTTAACAATTTTGTGTCAAGATTATAGAATTACATAATGGATAAACAGATGTGATTTTAAGCAGCATTAAACTAAAACAAAACAAATAAGTAATGCAATGCCACTAAATTGCCAGAAATGGGATTAAACAGAATTCTGATTTGCCTGGCAATGGTGCTTGGACAACATAGGGCCAAATTCAAACAAACGATTCCTACAGCCGTATGTTGTATATCCTGTATGGTGCATTGCATTGAATTTTTCATCCTAGAGGTTATGCAGGGCAAATAACAAACTGAAATATAGTAATCAATCCTATCAATTTCTTCTATAACACTCTACTCCGCCTGGTGGATCTTATCCTCACTCTCAACAACTCATTTGACTCCTCTCACTTTCTCCAAGTTAAAGGTGTAGTTATGGGCACTCACAAGGGTGTTAGCTATGCCTGCCTTTTAATCGGTTATGTCGAACAGTCCTTGTTCCAAATGTACACCGGCACCATTCCCCAACTATTTCTTGCTACATTGATGACCGCATCTGGGCTGCCTTGGGCGCTCATGTAGAACTTGTTGATTTCAGTAACTTTACCATTAACTTTGCCCTGCCCTTAAATTCACTTGGACTGCATTTGACACCGCTCCCCCTCTTCTTGATCCCTCAGTCTCCATCACAGGGGGCAGAATATTGACTAACATCTATTACAAACCAACCGACTCCCACATTTATCTGGACTACAATTCCATCTTGCAGAAGCCTCTTGCAAAAACGCTATCCCCTACTCTCAATTTCTCCACCTCTGCTGCATCTGCTCCCAAAATGAAGCTTTCCATGTTAGGACATCTGAGAGGACCTCGTTCTTTAGGTTTTCCCCTGCTGTCATAGATGGAAACCTGCGTCCCCTCTGTCCCATAGTTCTGTTCTCGCTCCCCCCTCCCCCCAAGGAACAAGGATAGTGTTCCCCTTGTCCTCACCTCTCGCTCCACCAGCCTCCGCATCCAACACGTTATCCTCCGACATGTCTGTCACGTCCAACGTGATCTCGCCAGCAGTCACGTCTTCCCATCTCCACCCCTTTCTGCAGAGATTGCCCTTCCACAACTCGATGGTTCACTCAACCCTTCCCACCCAAACCACCCCTCCCCATATACTTTCCCCGGCAACCACAGGAGATGTAACACCTGTCCCTATACTTCCACCCTCACCTCTATCCAGGGACCCCAGCAGTCCTTCCACGTAGGACAGGTTCACATGCACCTCCTCAAACCTCATCCACTGCATCTGGAGTTCCCGATGTGAGCTCCTGTGCATCGGCAACCGTTTTGCCGAACACTTGCACTCGGTCTACAAAGGCCTTTTGGATCTACCGGTTGATACCCATTTTAACACCATACTGACCTTTCTGTCCAGGTCATGATATTCCACTTGGTTAGCTTACCGCCCAACGGTATGAACGTTAAATTCTCCAATTTTTGTCCAATCCCCGTCTCCATTCTTCCCCCACACTCACCCTTCTTTCCTTCCTGTAGCTTAAACATTCAAGGGATAGTTATATTTGGCTCTCAGGGCTAGGGGAATCAAGAGATATGGGGAAAAAGCCAGAATGGGGTACAGATTTTGGATGATCAGCCATGATCATATTGAATGTTCGAATGGCCGAATGGCCTACTCCTGCACCTATTTTCTATGTTTCTATGTTTTTTTAATTCGCTACTCTTCAATTCTTTTGTCTCCCACCTGTTGTCTCATCATCTCTGCCCTTTATCTAAACAGCTGCTTAAAACCACCTCACCTGTATCAATCTATTTTCTGCATGGCTTGTATTGCCCCTCTTCTCTTCCAGCTTTCTTTCCTTCACCGACAATCAGTCTGAAGAAGGGACTCAAAACATGTTCTCCAGAGATGCTGCCCAACCCGCCGATTTACTCCATCACTTGCTTTAGTTTAAAAAAAAAGAGCAATTCTATTTTAAAAGGTTGGCCAAATTCACTGGCCTAAAGAAAAGTACAGTTAAAGTAAAGGGGGAAATCTGTACAACAGGTATTAAAGCAACAATCAGTGTGGTTACCTGGGTGAGATTTTTCCACTGTTGCCTAAGCCCTTCAACCTGAATCCTTATTGTGAATAGTGACCGACCTCACCATCCATACTTGCCACTTGGATTTTTCATTATTTTATACTCACCGGATCCCAATTCTTATAGCCAAATGAGGACACATTTTCAAATGATTCTGAAACTGAAACTCAGATGCATTTAAAACTCGCTAAAATAAAATAAACAATCAAACACACATTTTTGATAATCATTTGAAAATATTTTTTTAAATGCCCCTAAAAATGATTAAACAATTAAAATCGTTGGAACAAGTGCAAATAAGTCAACACTTGCAATTTATTAATTCCTTTATTTCTTGGAGCTGCAAAACTTACTTTGAAATTAATGGGGATGCTGATTCTGCCAAAGTGTTACCTGATTGAAGCTGTATGTGCAGATTCCTAAGTATAAGTGCTGAGAAATCTTTGCATGTTTGTGTTTCACTGTTCAACTCCATGTGGACTCTGGCAGAGTCACCACTTATAGAGTACATAAACTCACTTGAGCCTTGTAAGCTTAAATGCACATGTGCTGAAGCCCAAAATTGTTTGCACTCACAGGGCCAATTGCAAACAGTGCATTGCAGGACCGCTTGTATTTCCCATGGGGATTCATGTTACCATATAACCATATAACAATTACAGCACGTAATTTTGAAGGGTCTTGTGCAACAGTGTAAAATGGATGATAGGGAAATGGCAATCCATTTTATATCTCTTCTAAGTTTTATTTCCATTTACCTAATAAAAAGGAAGCTAAATAGAAAATGTTTTGCCCTATAGCAAGTATTGAATGTTTACTTTCCTTATCTCTGTAAACTCGTTATCACGCTTTACACTTCCATATCTCCATAAACTCATTTTCACACCTTATCTCTGTAACTCGGTTTCTCACCTTACACTTCCTTATCTATGTATCTCCCTCTCCCCTGACTCAGTCTGAAGAATGGCCTCGACCCAAAACATCACCCATTCCTTCTATCTAGAGATGCTGCCTGTCCCGCTGAGTTACTCAAGCATTTTTTGTCTATCTTGAGTATTGCCTTCTGCCTGGTTCAAAACAGAAAATCATGGATAAGCTAGTCTTCTGAAGTCATTGAATTTCATTTGTTGTAAAAAGACAAGTCGGAAGAAGAGACAAGGGCGACTTCCAATGGAAAGCTGTTAATCTGTGATACTACTTTTTTCCATTTTTCACCGATGCTGCTCCAACTACAACTGCAATTTCTTATGGTCTTGGACAGAGCTGTTCCCAAATCAAGCTGGGTCGCAGCCCGACAGTATACTTTCTATGGTGCATCTATAGAAGTTGTTTGTAAGAGTCATTGGAGACATGCTGACTTTTCTCAGTCTCCTAAATAAGTAGAGGTGTTGATGTGCCTTCTAGGCTGTCGAATCATTGTGGTTGGTCCACGACAGATTGTTTGTTACATTAACACCAACAAACACTAAGCTCGCAACCATTTCTACCTCGGGGACCATTGGCGCTGATTGGGGCACGTACTCCACCACGCTTTCTGAAGTCAATGACTAGCTCCTTCATCTTGCTGACATTGAGGGGGAGGTTATCGTCCTGATGTTATGTTACTAATTTCTCTCTCTCCTTCCTGTACTCTGTCTCGTCTTTGCTCGTGATCCATCCTACCATAGTGGTATCATCAGCAAACTTGTAGATGGAGTTAGAGCCAAATTAGGCCATACAAACGTTAGTATGTTGGGAGTACAGTAGGGGGCTGAGAACACATCATTGCTGGGCACCGATGTTGAGAGGTATTGTAGAGGAGGTGTTGTCAACTATCCTCACTGGTTATGGTCTGTGGGTCAGAAAATTGAGGATCCAGTGGCAGAGGGAAGGTGACGGGTGCTGATTCCTAGATCCAAGAGTTTGGAGATGAGTTTGGATGTGATTATGGTGTTGAATCCAGAGCTATAGTTATCTAGATGTTCCAGAGATGAGTTTAGGGCCAGGGAGATGGCATTTGCTGTGGACCTCATTGCAATCCATGGATGACACAGCTGTAGCTAGAGCCGTGAATATTATTAATAATACTGGACTTCTTTTCCCAGTGTAAAGAAAGTTATTTTCTGGAGCATTGGCTGTTATTTAGAAAAGTACATTTATTCCCAAGTGCAGATTAAAAAATTCCCTGAGCTGGTGGAGACAGTAAATGCTCTCACAAAGTTCATTGGGTCCACAAATAATGAGCTCATATTCTGTAAAGTGAGACTAGTCCCATTCCTTTCCTCAGTTTTAAGATAAAATGTTCCATATCTGTATGAAAAGCCATGTTTTAAGGACTTGATAATCAAATCAAATTTCCTTCAATGGTCAACATTAGAAAGGCCTGGAATTAATTACAAATTAATTAATCAAGCCCCAAAACTTTTCCATCCAAGGTTTCATTTTTCCTCACTCATTCATTGTGAGGAAACCCTGGGAAATTCCTGCCTTCATTTCCTACAGCTAATCCCGGTTGGACACATCTGGGAAGTTTTTGATTTGGCAAATCATTGAAAATGTAAAAACTAATGCCAAATTTTCCTGGCTAAGAAAATAATAGTTATCTACAATATTGCTGTTGAGTAATCTGCAACTGTTGTTGTTGTTGTGCATATTAATTTGTGTTTATGCTCTCCTTGCAATATCACGCACAGCTAATTATTAGTTGCAACATCACTTTTATTGTCTGCAACACCTTACAGACCAAGGACACTAGGAATATTGTGTGTTATGGCAATGCAATGATATCGCCACACCCTTTAATCTTGCTATTCTCCTATAGGACTGGTGAATTCTGCGGTGAGTGGAACATTACCAGCCAATGTATAAAACTTTGGGTAGATGTTCCATACACACATTTTGTTTGTTAAATGCAGCTTCTGAAATGTTGTCTATTAGTCAGCAGAATACAGTTCACATATGCCTTAATGTTGTGCATTCAGTACACATATCAGGGTGAATTGCTACTTCAATGTGATTTTTAACATGCTTTACATCTCCCTGACTAAATTGAGCCTTAAGAGTCTGAAGAAGGGTTCCGAACTGAAAGGTCATGCATCTCTTTTTCCCCAGAGATGCTGCCTGACCCGCTGAGTTACTCCAGCACTTTACATTTATCTTCAGTATAAACCAGCATCTGCTGTTCCTACATAAATTGAGATTTAATTTGATGCTCATTTATATTTTCTCAGCGGTTGTAGGAAATAGTTGAAACACAGCATTTTTAATATGTGCAAGTATACCTGGGAGCAGTATGTAAAGGGATAGTTTCTTGACTTAAATTATTAAGCCTTAGGTCCTCAGCAATTAGGCAGGTATCTGGCTTGCTGCCTTTGCAAATAAATGAAGGCCCTAAACTAGGTCAAGCATGTTTTTTAAATCAAATCATGGGATACATAGCCAGCGAGCATAATAAAAAACTCTGTAAGAAAAGGATAGTTCATACACTAGTGCAGTGAAAAGTTTTAATGGTTGCATGAATAAAAATGCATGACAAATTGGCAGATTATTATCTTGGAGGTGCACTGAGACACAAATAATAAATTATACAGTTACATTGTTCAGACTCACTGGCACCACAGTCCTGGAGGGCTGCCACTGGTGAGTGGTACACAGCAAACTAAATGTGATGTGGGCCTGCTGTGCAGTTTAAAGAATCTGGGAAAAATATTTTAGTCATGCGCTAAAGATAGACACAAAATGCAGGAGCAACTCAGCGGGTCAGGCAGCATCTCTGGAGAAAATGGATAGATGATGTTTTGGGTTGAGACCCATCATTTGAGTTTGAAGAAGCAGCAGTACAGTTTCTGCCTTGGAGTGGCAGAGACCCAGGTTCGATCCTGACTACCGCTGCTGTCTGTATGGCGTTTGTACATTCTCCCTGTGACCGCGTAGGTTTTTTTCCGGATGCTGCGGTTTTATCCCACATCCCTACGATGTGCAGGTTTTAGGTTAATTTAGGTTAATTGGCTTTGGTAACATTGTAAATTGTCCCCAGTGAGTAGGATGATGCTAGCTTACGGGGTGATCGCTAGTCGGCGTGGACTCGGTGGGCTGAATGGCCTATTTCTGTGCTGTATCTCTAATATCGAAACATAGAAACATAGAAAATAGGTGCAGGAGTAGGCCATTCGGCCCTTCGAGCCTGCACCGCCATTCAATATGATCATGGCTGATCATCCAACTCAGTATCCTGTACCTGCCTTCTCTCCATACCCCCTGATTCCTTTAGCCACAAGGGCCACATCTAACTCCCTCTTAAATATAGCCAATTAACTGGCCTCAACTACCTTAAAGAATCCCGACCCAAAACTTCACCTATCCATTTTCTCCAGAGATGCTGTCTGACCCACTGTGTTACTCCAGCATTCTGCATCTATCTTTGGTATAAACCTGCATCTGCTGTTCCATGTTATTACAGTTAGTCATGCGTTCCTCTGTCCCCTCTCCTCACTTTGAACTAATTTTCTCAACCCAACGTCTCCCTACTACAAGCCCCTTTACTGCTACCTTCCAAGTTTCTTACTCTCCCAAGGAACGTTCACAGCCCACTCTCCCTTCCTCTCTTCAAGTCCCCATTTTACAGCATCTGCATCCCACCATCTAAATCTTTCACCTCTACCGTTCCCTCTATGGCAGGAAAACACCATGCTTCATGGCTTCACCTCCAGCGAGGTATATACAGTTGTTAGGGTGGGGACAAGCCCTTCGATCCGCTGTAATTCAGAGTTCACCTTGGAGCCCTGCTAGTTTCATAAATCCCCAGGCCTGCCTGTGATAAAGGTGATACTTTAAATCTAACAATGGGGGATAAAACCCAAACTGCTGCAAATTGGCACCTTGCTGCTTCATAATTCTTATGAGAAATGCTTAAAAATCTATTATGCTCCTGCAAGTAAGAATTTCAGTGTTTTGTTTCGGGACAAATGACAATAACACGCGTTTGACTTGACTCTTGAAATATGGAGCAGCTCAGCAATGGCACGCTCATAGTACCAGGCAGAAAAATTCAAAACTTGTTGCTAATCTTACTGAGACAGGAGAACATGCGTCAAAATCTATTGTATTAGAGTGCGTGGCTCAGACATTTCACATGATCACATAAAACATGAGCATTGTACAATTGTTGCTTGGTAACATATCCTCAGTTATGTCTTCATCAGCTATTTCCCCAAAGCCAACTACACCAACATGGGGCAGGATACCAGACCTCAGTTATGCCCTGGTTGAAACATACTTCCTGTTCTTACTTGTGGAATTTAAAATATGGAATCAACGGCAACAGCTGGTGCTATAAATCCGAACATAATATACTGCCTCTAAGAAAGTAATGAGTATATATTTTTATTGTAGATGTCATTCAGATTATACCACTTTGTTTCAGCTGGGTAATATATATGATTCAAGTACAGTCCAAGTGCGCAATTTTTAAAGGAGGCATTAAATGTGTTCCAGAATCTGATAACTCTCTCAGTTCACAATAAATTGTTTCAATACCTAATCACAGACATCTGCACATATATATCATCCAAGCCAAGTTATAAAATAAGACCTTCGAGACATGCAGCCATGTATGTGAAGGCCACCACATGTCCTTAGAACATTTTAAAGGTAAAAACAAGAGATTGTAAACGTTCCTTTTTTGACCTTGAACCATTTTATAGGCAAATAAATATTCTTGAAACGTTATTATTGTAATGAAGAGATCAAAGCAGCCATTGTGAGGGAAATGGCCTATTTCTATCTTGTGTTGTTCTGTTTGGTCTATGATACAGCTGGATCCAATAAGCAGCAATAAATGAATGAACAAGTAACCTGTATTAATGAAATTAGTTAAGGGATGCCTATTGATGATTCTTCCTCTTAAGCTTCAACACGGTGAAGGCAGGAGAAGGACCTCAGCCGTGCTCTTCATTTGTTTAGTACAATTTGAGAGGGAGTAGGTTAAATCAGAAGGTTCAATGTTGCAGTTGAACAAAGGGGACTATGATGGCATGAGAGAGGAACTGACCAAGGTCGACTGGAAAAGGATCCTAGCAAGAATGACAGTGGACCAGCAATGGCAGGAATTTCCGGGCATTATCAATACGATGCAGGATCATTTCATTCCAAAGAGGAAGAAAGATACTAAGGGGAGTAAGAAGTGACAGGGAAGTTAGGGATGGAATAAAACTAAAAGAAAAGGTGTAAAGTATAACATAGCATAGAGTAGTGAGAAGCCAGAGGATTGGGAAACTTCCAAAGGTCAACAGAAGGTAACAAAAAGGGCAATATGGGGTGAAAATATGAAGTACAAGGGTAAGCTGACCAAGAATATAATGAAAGATAGTAAAAACGTCTTTAGGTATGTTAAGAGAAAAAGATTAGTAAAGACAAATGTGGGTCCCTTGAAGGCAGAAACAGGTGAAATTATTATGGGGAACAAGGAAATGGCAGTAGAGTTGAACAGGTACTTTGGTTCTGTCTTCACTAAGGAAGATACAAACAATCTCCCAGATGCACTAGAGGACAGAGGATCTAGGGAGACAGAGGAACTGAAAGAAATTTGCATTAGGTGAGAAATAGTATTGGGTAGACTGATGAGAGGGCACTTCAAGAGGGAGCGCAGCGTAGGTTTACAAGGTTAATTCCCGGGATGGCGGGACTATCATATGCTGAGAGAATGGAGCAGCTGGGCTTGTACACTCTGGAGTTTAGAAGGATGAGAGGATATCTCATTGAACATATAAGATCGTTAAGGGTTTGGACACGCCAGAGGCAGGAAACATGTTTCCGATATAATAATAATAATAATAATATATCTTTTATTGTCATTGCACGTCAGTGCAACGAGATTTAGTGTGCAGCTCCACTGATGTACAAGAAAGGTAAATAAATACAATACATAAATAAACAAGCTGAATTGATTGACGTGACCATCTGAGGGAGACTGTCCAAAGGGGGTGGGTGGGGAGGCACTCATTAGGGCCGGTTCAGAGCCGCTATAGCTCTTGGGATGAAACTGTTCCTGAGTCTGGAGGTTCGGGCGTAGAAGGCTTGGGGGAGTCCAGAACCAGGGGCCACAGTTTAAGAATAAGGAGTAAGCCATTTAGAACGGAGACGAGGAAACACTTTTTCTCACAGAGAGTGGTGAGTGTGGAATTCTTTGCCTCAGAGGGTGGTGGAGGCAGGTTCTCTGGATGCTTTCAAGAGAGAGCTAGATAGGGCTCTTAAAAATAGCGGAGTCAGATTATATGGGGAGAAGGCAGGAACGGGGTACTGATTGTGGATGATCAGCCATGATTATATTGAATGGCGGTGCTGGCTCGAAGAGCCGAATGGCCGACTTACTCCTGCACCTATTGTCTATTGTCTATTGTCTATTGAGACTGAAGGCTGATAAATCCCCAGGGTCTGATGGTCTGCATCCCAGGGTACTCAAGGAGGTGGCTCTAGAAATCATGGTGATCATTTTCCAATGTTCTATAGATTCAGGATCTGTTCTTGTGGATTGGAGGGTAGCAAATGTTATCCCACTTTTCAAGAAAGGAGAGAGAGAGAAAACATGGAATTATAGACCAGTTAGACTGACATCCGTGGTAGGGAAGATGCTGGAGTCAATTATTAAAGAAGTAATAACGGCGCATTTGGATAGCATTAAAAGGATTGGTCCAAGTCAGCATGGATTTATGAAGGGAAAATCTTGCTTCACCTATCTTCTGGAACTTTTTGAGGATGTGACAAGTAAAATGGATGAAGAAGAGCCAATGGATGTAGTGTATCTGGATTTTCTGAAAGCCTTTGATAAGGTTTCCCACAGGAGATTAGTGGGCAAAATTAGAGCACATGGTATTGACATGGATTGAGAATTGGTGGGCAGACAGGAAACAAAGAGTAGGAATAAACGGGTCCCTGTCAGAATGGCAGGCAGTGGCGAGTGGAGTGCCGCAAGGCTCGGTGCTGGGCCCGCAACTATTTACAATATTTATTAATGATTTAGATGATGGGATTAAAAGTAACACTAGCAAACTTGCAGATGACACAAAGCTGGGTGGTAGTGTGATCTGTGAAGAGGATGCTGGGAGGTTGCAGGGTGACTTGGACAGGTTGAGTGAGTGGGCAGATGCATGGCAGTATAATGTAGTTAAATGTGAGGTTATCCACTTTGTCAGCAAGAACAAGAGGCAGATTATTATCTCAGTGATGTCAGATTAAGAAAACGGAAGTGCAACGAGGCCTGGGCGTCCTTGTCCACCAGTCACTGAGAAACAACTTTTTCACCCAGAGAGTTGTGAATTTTTGGAATTCTCTGCCACAGAAGGCAGTAGAGGCCAATTCACTGGATGAATTTAAAAGAGAGTTAGATAAAGCTCTAGGGGCTTGTGGAATCAAGGGATATGGGGAGAAGGCAGGCATGGATTACTGATTGTGGATGATCAGCCATGATCACAATGGATGGCGGTGCAGGCTTGAAGGGCCAAATGGCTTCCTCCTGCACCTTTTTCCAAGTTTCTATGTTTACTTCCAAGGTGCTGCATTGCATTGTCTGGGTGGGTTAATCAAGTCTTTAGAGTTATTGTATTGTGGAATTATTTTATCAGAGATTTTATATTACCATGCCAACAGGAGATTGTGGACAGAACAACAATTCCATTATAAAACATGAAGTGTTGGAATAACTCAGCATAACTCAGCATGTCAGGCAATATCTCTGAAGAACATGGATACGTGATGTTTCGGGTCAGTGCCCTTCCACAGATTCAGACTGAAGAAGGGTCACGATGTTGCCTATCTATGTTCTCCAGAGATGCTGCCTGACCTGCTGCGATACTCCAACACATTGTGTCTTTTTCTGTAAACTAGCATCTGTTGTTCCTTGTGCCTCAATTCCATAACGTTGAAAAACGCTGTTTTTTGAGTAGTGATGACATGCTACATATGCAGCAACATTCCTAGCAGTCTGCAATCTTAAAGGAAACAAATGTTTCCCCCTTGTTTTACTCTGGTCTGTTGTTGTAGGTGAATAGCACATTTCTAGGAATTAGGAATTGATGCTTCCACAGTGAGAAAATAAATCGCTATTTAAAACAACATACACGTACTAGGTGAATAATGCATTTGGAAATAATACCTCTGATTATTAATCATGCTGGACACTATAAACCAGTTGAATAAGTGAGTAAATATGTAAGTAAGTAAGTAAGTTTATTGGCCAAGTATTCACATACAAGGAATTTACCTCCGCCCACAAGTAACAACACGACATACAATTACGAATGACTCAGACAACACTAAACATTAATAATAATAAAACATTAATGATAAAACACCATTGATCAAGCATGTGAACCAACAAAATACCAGTTCAAAGGGAGGCTCCAGATTTTTGGCTGTTGAGTAGAGCAACTACTCGTGGATAAAAACTGTTTTTATGTCTGGCTGTGGCATGGCAACTTTCACAGTCCGGAGTCGCCTTCCAGAGGGAAGTGATTCCAAGAGTTTGTGGCCAGGGTGAGAGGGGTCAGAGATAATCTTGCCCGCTCGCTTCCTGGCCCTTGCAGTGCACAGTTCATCAATGGAGGGAAGGTTGCAGCCAATAACCTTCTCAGCTGATCGAATGATTCGTTGCAGCCTCCAGGTGTTGGGCTTGGTGGCTGAGCCAAACCAGACCATGATGGAGAAGGTGAGAACAGACTCTACGATGGCCATGTAAAATTGGACCATCATTGCCTGTGGCAGATTGTGCTTCCTCAGCTGCCGCAGGAAGTACATCCTCTGTTGTGCCTTTTTGACTGTGGAGTCGATGGTGGCCCCCCACTTAAGGTCCCAGGAGATGATGGTTCCCAGAAACTTAAAAGACTCCACAGATGTGACTGTGGTGTTGATGGTGAGTGGGGTGAGGGGTGAGGGGAGGGGGAGCTCTCCTAAAGTCTACAATCAATTCTACTGTCTTAAGAGCATTGAGCTCTAGGTTGTTGCGATGGCACCAGGACGCCAGCTGTGACACTTCCTGTTTGTAGGCAGATTCCTCCCCATCCTGGATCAGTCCAATTAGGGTTGTGTCATCCACAAACTTGAGAAGCCTGACAGAGGGGTCTGTGGAGGTGCAGTCATTGGTGTAGAGAGAGTAGAGGAGAGGGGAGAGTACGCAGCCTTGTGGTGCTCCTATGCTGAGGGTTTGCGGGTCTGAGATGTGCTTTCCCAGCCTCACATGCTGCTTCCTGTCTGTCAGGAAGCTGGTGATCCACCGACAGAGGGGTTCAGGCACAGTCAACTCGGAAAGTTTGGAGTGTAGTAACTCTGACACAATGATGCTGAATGCAGAGCTAAAATCAACAAACAGGATCCTCACATAGGTCTCCTGACGGTCTATGTGCTGTAGGGTGAGGTGCAGGCCCAGGTTGACTGCATCATCCACAGATCTATTGGCCCGATATGCAAAGATGTTGTTCAGCTAGGAGGGTGTGGGTAATTGGGTGTGAAGTGGTATTTGTAGAGGGGTGAGTGGGAAAGGGTCCAGTCTTTGCAGACTGAGGTCAGGCTGTGAGTGCGTGTGAAGTGTTGGTTAGGGTGGGAAAGCATCCTGTCTTTTCATACTGGAATCTTGCCTTAAGTAGGTGTGAAGTGGTGAATGGGGAGGAGTGGATGCAGGGTCCATTCTTTGCTGACTGGGGTCTGGCTGTGTTGGTTGGGGAGGGGGGGAGGGGGTACCAGGGTTACGTTTCTGATTTTCAAACCTGCAGTAAAACTCATTCAGTTCGTTGGTCAGCTGACGATTGTCCAAAGAGCGGGGGGATTTCCTCTTGTAGCTGGTAATTTCTTGCAAGCCCTTCCAAACTGACGAAGAGTCACTAGCTGTGAACTTGCTCCTCAACTTCTCAGAGTACCTTTCCTTGGCAGCTCTGATTCCTCTTCTCAGCTTGTACTTGGCCTGCCTGTAGAGGTCTGCATCCCCGCTCCTGTCGGCCTCCTCTTTAGACTGTTGGAGTTGTCTGAGTTCTGCAGTAAACCAGGGCTTGTTGTTGTTGAACCAGGTCCGGGTCCTGGTTGGAATGCAACTGTCCTTGCAAAAGCTGACATATGATGATACAATGTCCGTATACTCATCGAGGCTTGTGGTTGCTTCCCTGAACACATTCCAATCCGTGCAGTCAAAGCAGGATTGTAGGTTCTCAATGCTCTCACTTGTCCACCTTTTCGTTGTTCTGACCACAGGCTTAGCAGCTTTTAGTTTCTGCCTGTAGGTCGGAATAAGGTGAACTAGACAATGATCAGAGAGACCCAGACCCGCCCGGGGAACAGAGTGATATGCGTTCTTGATTGCAGTATAACAGTGATAATTGGAGTAAAATAAATAAACATTGAAATAATTTGTAATTTTCTTTCTTGAAGACATTTGGAACAATAATGGGGATGATAAAAAAATTAATTTATTTTCTATAGTGAACAGGATTACACCCACATCTTTGTTATACTCCCAACTGAACTGAATGTCTTCGTTTTTGCAGTCTAAAAAATTTCAAGGTTAACTTTAGATGTGTTTGAATGTCATTCTTTGAATTCCTTTTTCTTAAAGGCTCTGACTGAATCAGGTTCCACTACTGCATTAGACAATCCTCTCAAAAATCCTGATAGCCAAAGATCTTTTGCATTCAATGCTCTTGATGTGGCCTCATTGACGTTGGTGAGACCAAGGAAGGCCACTCGCTGAAGGAACAGCACCTCATATTCCGCTTTGATTGCCAACAATCCAACCGCATAAACATTGAATTCTCCAATATCAGATATATGATCTTTCCCCTGCCCTCCCCTACTTCTCCCCTCCCCTCCCCCCTCCTCCCCCCTACCCCTCCAAGGCTTGCATGCTCCAACAGGTTACCAAGTGATGTTAGGCAGCATTGCTGGTATTTTCGAGGATGTAACTAGTAGAGTGGATAGGGGAGAACCAGTGGATGTGTTGTATCTGGACTTTCAGAAGGCTTTCGACAAGGTCCCACATAAGAGATTAGTATACAAACTTAAAGCACACGGTATTGGGGGTTCAGTATTGATGTGGATAGAGAACTGGCTGGCAAACAGGAAGCAAAGAGTAGGAGTAAACGGGTCCTTTTCACAATGGCAGGCAGTGACTAGTGGGGTACCGCAAGGCTCAGTGCTGGGACCCCAGCTATTTACAATATATATTAATGATCTGGATGAGGGAATTGAAGGCAACATCTCCAAGTTTGCAGTTGACACTAAGCTGGGGGGCAGTGTTAGCTGTGATGAGGATGCTAGGAGACTGCAAGGTGACTTGGATAGGCTGGGTGAGTGGGCAAATGTTTGGCAGATGCAGTATAATGTGGATAAATGTGAGGTTATCCACTTTGGTGGCAAAAACAGGAAAGCAGACTATTATCTAAATGGTGGCCGATTAGGAAAAGGGGAGATGCAACGAGACGTGGGTGTCATGGTACACCAGTCATTGAAAGTAGGCATGCAGGTGCAGCAGGCAGTGAAGAAAGCGAATGGTATGTTAGCTTTCATAGCAAAAGGATTTGAGTATAGGAGCAGGGAGGTTCTACTGCAGTTATACAGGGTCTTGGTGAGACCACACCTGTAGTATTGCGTACAGTTTTGGTCTCCAAATCTGAGGAAGGACATTATTGCCATAGAGGGAGTGCATATAAGGTTCACCAGACTGATTCCTGGGATGTCAGGACTTTCATATGAAGAAAGACTGGATAGACTCGGCTTATACTCGCTAGAATTTAGGAGATTGAGGGGGGATCTTATAGATACTTACAAAATTCTTAAGGGGTTGGACAGGCTAGATGCAGGAAGATTGTTCCCGATGTTGGGGAAGTCCAGGACAAGGGGTCACAGCTTAAGGATAAGGGGGAAATCCTTTAAGACCGAGATGAGAAAAACATTTTTCACACAGAGAGTGGTGAATCTCTGGAACTCTCTGCCACAGAGGGTACTTGAGGCCAGTTCATTGGCTATATTTAAGAGGGAGTTAGATGTGGCCCTTGTGGCTAAAGGGATCAGGGGGTATGGAGAGAAGGCAGGTACGGGATACTGAGTTGGATGATCAGCCATGATCATATTGAATGGCGGTGCAGGCTCGAAGGGCCGAATGGCCTACTCCTGCACCTATTTTCTATGTATCTATGTAACACATCCCATCCCTAATGAGCTCAATGCATTCCTAGTTCATTTTGAACAGCAGGGCAATGCAAAGACGTCACCCACCCCAACAGCCTCGGGTGCACCTGCACCCACAATCACCGTTACAGATTTCAGATCGGCGTTCCTGAGTGTAAATCCACAGATAGAGTGCCCAGCCGCAACTTCAGAACTGCACGGAATAGAGTATTCATGGATATCTTTAACCTCTCCCTACTCTGCACTGAGGCTGTCACTTGTTTCACGAAGACTACTCTCACCCCCGTACCAAAGAAAAGCACGGTAGCTGGTCTTAATGACTACCAACCAATGCCTCTGACATCCCCTGTCATGAAGTACTTTG
Organism: Amblyraja radiata; assembly: GCF_010909765.2. NCBI lineage: Eukaryota > Metazoa > Chordata > Chondrichthyes > Rajiformes > Rajidae > Amblyraja > Amblyraja radiata. Next base: position 51,958,171 of record NC_045964.1, on the reverse strand, counting down.
AGAGACTGTGTGTAGCTCCCATTAGACCACCCAGACAATCTAGATCCATTGCAATTTGTCCACTGCCACAACAGGTCCATGGCAGATGCCATTTCCCTGACCCTATGTTCATCTCTGAAACATGGACACATTGGACTCTTATTTATTGTCTATGGCTCTGCATTCAACACCATAATTCTAACCAAATTTGGAAACTCCTCTGCAACTGGATCCACAATTTACTGACCAAGGCTATGTTCGCTGGCAGCCCCTTACTACACTCCCTACGCATCCATGATTGTGCAACTGAATTCTGCAGTAACATCATTTAGAGGTTTGTAGATGACACCACCATAGCAGGCCGGATCTTGAACAATGATGAGATGGAGTACAGAAATAAGATAGAGAGCTGAGTAACATGGTGTCAAGACAAGAACCTCACCCTCAATGTCAGCAAAGCGAAGGAATAGTCATTGACTTTAAGAAGCAGGGAGGTGTATAAGCCCCAGTCAGTATCAATGGCGCAGAAGTGAAAATGATCAAGAGCCTCAAGTTCAAGGCGTGAATATCAACAATAACTTGTCCTGGTCCAACCACATTGACGCTACAGCATACCAACGAGACGGAGAAAGTTCAGCAGGGCTCAATTTCAACCAAGCTTTAGGTTTGCATCATAGCTCAGTTAGGCAACTGCTCTGCCCAAGACCATAAGAAATTGCAGAGAGTTATTAACCTAGCCCAGTACATCATACAAACCAGTCTCCCTGCCTCCCCCCCACTCAACCTCACCTTCACCCTGACCCATCTGTGGTTGATCAATGAGGTTGAAGAGATTAAAATTAGAGGATTACAATGTTGCCAAGAATGGTCAAAAAATAATAATGAAGGTGACAAGAGATTACAGTAAGTAATCTAGCAAGAAACAAAGAAATGTTAGAACTGCAAGTATATAAAGAGAAAGAGAGGAGGCAAGGTTAACATGGGTAGAGATTGGAGACTATAAGGGGAATAAGGAAATGAATTATGTTAAACCCATGTTTTCAATCTGTAGAGACGTTATCCCAAAAGATGTGCGGGCCGCTGGGCTAATTGGTCAATGTAAATGTTCCCTTGTGGGTATGTGACTGGTAGAATCCGTGGGAGATTTGATGAGAATAAGGGGAGATTAAAATGGGATTAATGTAGGATTAGTGTAAAAGCAAGGTTGATGGTCAGCATGGTCTCAGTGGGTCGAAAGGTCAAGTAGATGGTCATAGATGCTGCCTCACCCGCTTGGTTTCTCCAGTATTTTTGTCTACCTAGGAATTTCATTATTCTGTTTGGGACATATGACAATAAAATACCTGACTCTTTCTGGGTTGTATATCCCTATGACTGTATTACAAACATACCAGAAATAAAAGGAAGTCAAAAATCCAATGAAATTGAGGAAGATAAGACAATAGGTGCAGGAGTAGGTCATTCAGCCCTTCGAGCTAGCACCGCCATTCAATATGATCATGGCTGATCATCCCCACTCAGTACCCCGTTCCTGCCTTCTCCCCATATCCCCTGACTCTGCTATTTTTTAAGAAAGCTATCTAGCTCTCTCTTGAAAGCATCCAGAGAACCTGCCTCCACCACCCTCTGAGGCAGAGAATTCCACAGACTCACAACTTTCTGTGAGAAAAAGTGATTCCTCGTCTCCGTTCTAAATGGCTTACTCCTTATTCTTAAACTGTGGCCCCTGGTTCTGGACTCCCCCAACATCGGGAACATGTTTCCTGCCTCTAGCGTGTCCAAACCCTTAACAATCTTGTATGTTTCAATGAGATACCCTCTCATCCTTCTAAACTACAGAGTGTACAAGCCCAGCTGCTCCATTCTCTCAGCATATCACAGTCCTGCCATCCCGGGAATTAACCTTGTACATAAGTAATTAACATCAAGAACATAAGTAATTAACATCAAGAAAATAGCAATTTATTGAACTAAAAGAAAGCAAATGTCTTGATCTGCTGCTCAACAAATAAGGATTGTAAGAAGATGATTATAGAGATAATGGCAACATTGTTATGTTCTAGAAAATAGATCCTGGAATGGCAGCAGTGGATTAAAGAACAACAATGAAGTACTGCTGATCAAAGGAGATAACAAAATAGGAACAATCATTATTGAAAGGCATTGGAACCTATTGTTAAGGAAATGTTAACTGAGAATCACAAAATGATTAAATATTAAAAACCTTTTTTTTTAAATAAGGAAAGTAATATTTAACAAAGAGTTTACTTGGTGAATGTAATTAACAGGGTAGGCAAATGGGAACCCGGAGTTTTAAAAAAATAGGACCAGAAAGATTTGTACATTGAAAAGAGGCACCTTATGAACAAAAAAGGTTTGGAAAGCTACGGGCCAAATGCAGGCAAATTGGACCAGCCGAATATGTCAACTTGGTCAGCCTGGACAAGGTGGACCAAAGGAACTGTGCAGGAAGGAATGGTGCAGGAACGAACTGCAGATGCTGGTTTAAACTGAAGATAGACACAGAATGCTGGAGTAACTCAGCGGGACAGGCAACATCTCTGGAGAGAAGGAATGGGTGACGTTTCAAGTTAAGACCGCTCTTCAGGTCTCGACCCGAAATATTACCCATTCCTTCTCTCCAGAGATGCTGCCTGTACCATTACTCCAGCATTTTGTGTCTATCTTCGGGCCAAATGAACTGGTCCCATGCTGTACAGTTCCATGAATATATGAGGTTAGTGGTGCGATAGCAAACGTAGAATGGAAATTGATTAAAGGACAGGAATCCAAGTAAATGAATAATTGATTTATTTCCTAATACAATGTGCTATCACAAATTTGGTGTTGGTCCCTTGGATTAGTTATAATCTATGACAATGACTTGGATGAAGGGATCCAGGGCAATGCTGACAAAGCAAGATGGGAATGTAAACTGGGTGAGGGACACAAAGTCTGCAAAGGAATGTAGACGGGTTATATAAACAGATATAATAGAGACAGCTGGGACCAAATTAGACACGGTATGATTCAATATTGTTATGAGTGAACATGAATAAGTGTTGATTTCACCTCACAGGCACAGATTGACAAGAACAAATGCTTCCACTGTTCATCGCAAGATGTGATTTTTTTTTGTTTCACGAGGCTAGAGATATATTGGAGCATATTGATTCTTTAGCAATCTATTTAAAATATAGCAGACTTCTCTGAGAATATTGATTCCACTATCAGCTCAACAGTATTCTCGCTACTGTAATGGGAAAGTAGGTTAGGCTTTTTTAGTTTAGATGTACAGCTCTTCAGCTCACCGAGTCCATGGTGACCATCAATCGCCCATATACTAGTTCTATGCTATGCCCATTTTCATCCTACACACTAGAATTTATAGAAACCAATTGAACAATAAACTTGCACATCTTTGTTTCTATGTTCTCCGTATAACCCACGTGGTTATACGGAGAACATAGGAACATAGAAAATAGGTGCAGGAGTAGGCCATTCGGCCATTCGGCCTATTCAATATGATCATGGCTGATCAACCAAAATCAGTATCCTGTTCCTGCTTTTTCCCCATATTCTTTAATTCCGTTAACCTAAGAGCTAAATCTAAAGGGCCTGTCCCACTTACACTATTTTTTCGGCAACTGCCGGCACCCGTCATAATCACAGCAGGTCGCCGAAAATGTTTGGTGACCTGCTGCGACTCTGACGGGAACCGGCAGTCACTGGAAAAATTGTGTAAGTGGGACAGGCCCATAACTCTCTCTTGAAAACTCTCTTGAAAATGTAGAAACTCTGCATAGACAGTACACATAGTCAGGATTGAACTTGGGTCTCTGGTGCTATAAGACAGCAACTCTACCACTGCGCCACTGTGCCGCCCTGAACAACCAAAATAAATTCCCAAGTTTACTCCACAACAGCAGCAGTGGTGCTATGTATCCTGCTGATAGTTTCATTCTTTTTAGATTAGATATATAGCATGGAAACAGGCCCCTCAGCCCACCGAGTCTGTGCTGAAGAGCGATCACCCCATACACTAGCACTATCCTACACACAAGGGACAATCCAGTATTCACTGGAGTTTAGAAAGATGAGGGGGATCTTATAGAAACATATAAAATTATAAAATGACTGGACAAGCTAGATGCAGGAAAAATGTTCCCAATGTTGGGTGAGTCCAGAAGCAGGGGCCACAATCATAGAATAAAGGGGAGGTCATTTAAGACTGAGGTGAGAAAAACATTTTCATCCAGAGAGTTGTGAATTTATGGAATTCCCTGCCACAGAGGGCAGTGGAGGCCAAGTCACTGGATGGATTTAAGAGAGAGTTAGATAGGGCTCTAGGGGCTAGTGGAGTCAAGGGATATGGGGAGAAGGCAGGCACGGGTTATTGATAGGGGATGATCAGCCATAATCACAATGAATGGCGGTACTGGCTCGAAGGGTCGAATGGCCTCCTCCTGCACCTATTTTCTATGTTTCTATGTTTCTATGTTTAATTTACAATTTAATAGAGGCAATTAACCTACAAACCTGTATGTCTTTGGAGTGTGGGAGGAAACCAGAGCAAACCCATGCGGGCATAGGGAGAACGTACAAGCTCTGAACAGATATCACCCGCAGTCAGGATCGAAACCGTCTCTGGCGCTCAAAGGTAGCAACTCTAATGCTCCGCCACCGTGCCGCCTGATGCCACCGGATAAGAAGTAAGTCAGCGACTTTCTCTCATCGGCATATCAATATTATTTGGCATACCAAAGTTGGCAAATATTTAGAATGTGTGGCAGATTGTTGCACTGCCTGGTCATCATAAACATCAGTTAAAGGAAGTATTGTTCATTTCATTGACTCATGGTTACTCACTTTTTGTATTTGCACAGGTAATGCAAAGCTTTTCATATAAGCATATATCAGTAGGATGAGGAACAGCTTCTACAACAACACTATCACACTGCTGAACTCGGAGTCCCGCCGATAGATTTCTCCAGTCTCTCCGTCCACATTGTTTGCTTACTCTGTATTTGTATTTTTATTTCTATATTGCACTATTACTACGGACTGACGCTAAACTGCATTTCGTTGTACCCATAATTGTATTTGTGCAATGACATTAAAGTTGAATTGAATTGAATTGAATTGAATTGAATTGAATTGAATAATGCCGCCATTTTAAATTGACTGTCTCCACGCCTCTAATTTTATTGCATCCTGCAAATCCAAATAAATTAATATTGAGATAAATCCATAAAAATAAATTTAGATTTTACCTGTTCAAATCAATGAAAACTGAATTCTGATAAGTCTAATAATGTCATTCAATGAAGATACTGATTTTGCCGAAAAGGATAGATGATAAATGTTTCTTTAGCAGCACGAAACAAGTAAATAGTATTTTAAAGGATTTGGCTGTACTCATACAAGTAATTTTGTATATGTACATAATTCATTCACAAGGTAGACACAAAATGCTGGAGCAACTCAGCGGGTCAGGCAGCAACTCTGGAGAGAAGGAAACGTTACCCATTCCTTCTCTCCAGAGATGCTGCCTGACCCGCTGAGATGCTTCAGCATTTTGTGTCTACCTTTGATTTAAACCAGCATCTGCAGTTCTTTCCTACATCATTCATTCACAACCTGTGGAGATTGAATCATTCTCCAAACTGAGATGTGTCCTCATGCAACACTGTCTTTGAGTATGTCATTCATTTCTAGCCCCCACTCCTCCTGCAGACAAGTGGCTGCTCTGAGGGGGAAGGGAGGAGCATGTAGAAATTACCTAAAATTGGAGAATTCAATGTTTATACCTTTGGGATGTATGCTCCCCAAGCGGAATAAGAGATGCTGTTCCTCCCGTTTGCGTATGGTCTCACTCTGGCGAAGGAGGAGACCCAGGACAGAAAGGTTATTATGGGAATGGGAAGGGGAGTTAAAATGGTTGGGAACCAGGAGACCCAGTCGGCCTTGACAGATCAAGCAATAGTATAAGGCAAAGCGGTCTACGTTTGGTCTCGCCAATATACAGGAGCTCACATTGGGCGTGTCAGATGTCTCGGATATAGGTTAGAAGGGTTTGGACAAGGGGTGGTAGGATAGAATCGAGGTACATAGAGATGAGTTCAGTGAACCTTCCCTTCCCCTGAACCCTGACTGACCTTGCACCGGATTCTTCCCCCCATTGCCCCCAGCCATTACCACCTCAGAACTGACTGCTGCTGCTTTCTCCTGCACGGTCATCTCCCTAACTGTATCCAAAAAGGGTGTACAGCAAACCTTTGTTTCAACGGACCTCTTTATAACGGATTTCAGTTATAGCGGACCGAATCTGTAGTAGACCAAGTTTGTTGTTTGGAACAGAATGACCACTAGGTGGATGGAACAAATGGTGTTTTGGAACAACTTTAGCTTAGTTTATTTTACAGGTAAAGCGTGGAAATACCGAGTCCGTGCCGCCCAGCGATCACCTGTACACTAATTCTATCCTACATGCTGGGGACAATTCACAGCATGTAGGATAGAACTACCATAGTAGTTCTATCTTTCCTCCCACATTGCAGGAACAAAGACATTGTGTCTGAAGAAGGGTCTCGACCCAAAACGTTGCGTATTTCCTTCGCTCCATAGATGCTGCCTCACCCGCTGACTTTCTCCAGCACTTTTGTCTACCCAAGACATTGTGACTGTGTGTGTTTTCTCCAGGCTCTGCTAACCTTGTCAGGCTTTGGAGGCGTGGAGTGGCCACATGAAATGACAAGATCAAGGGACTGATTGCGAATGTGGGTAGAAGAGTTTATATTGAAACAAAGTTTAGGAAAGAATATGAACTCAGAGAAAGAGCTCTTCACCTAAAACATTTACTGAGTTGCTCTTTACATCGATGCTGCCTGACTTGCGCTGTCTTTCCAGCATTTTCTGTTTATTTTCAGAGTTCAAGGTGAGCTTGAGATCCAAATTTTTTATTTGTCAATGTTTAACTACAATATGCAGGCTCTATTAGTTGCTCTGGAGCATGAAGGTGAACACTGAAAGTCTTGCCATAGGTAAAACCACAAAGTCTCACCACGAAAAACAAACTGTTGGTGGAAATCTGTGGGTTGGGCAACATCTGTGGAGGGAAATGGACAGATGATGTTTCAGGTCGGGACTTTTCTTGACATTTATGGAGTAGAGGGGAGATAGCTGATAGAGGCAGGTCAGGAGATGGGCTTGGGGTCATCTATCTATCTATCTATCTATCTATCTATCTATCTATCTATCTATCTATCTATCTATCTATCTATCTATCTATCTATCTATCTATAAAACTCCTCTCGTCTTGTTTGGACGTCTGTCTATCTACGTGCGTGTGAACACAATAGTACATAATGCACCACCTTTACTCACCTTTGTCCCGTGGTCGTTTGTGTCAAGTTTCCTTCAGATTTGATGTTATATTTCACAAGTTATTGGTATTTACAAGTTTAAAAAAGCCCACGTTGAGAAGAATAACTGTGACTGCTGTGAGAGTTTTCTGGCATCTTCCAGCTATGACGTCACAATGGGATCTCAGCTGCCACCCGACAGTGACTGAGGGTAGGGAAAAGGAGAGGGAGATAGAGAAAGACAGAGAGACAAACATCAGGCTAGTGTCGGGGGGGGGGGGGGGGGGGTTAGTGTGTGCGGGGGGGGGGGGGGGGTTATTGTGTGTGGGGGGTTAGTGTGTGGGGGGTAGTGTGTATGGGGGATGGGTTAGTGTGTGTGTGGGGGGGGGGTTAATGTGTTTGGGGTGGGTTAGTGTGTGTGGGGGGGGTTAATGTGTGTGTGGGGGGGATTAGTGTGTGTGTGGGGGGGGGGGGGGCGACTAGGAAAAGGGGAGATGCAGCGAGACCTGGGTGTCATGGTACACCAGTCATTGAAAGTAGGCATGCAGGTGCAGCAGGCAGTGAAGAAAGCGAATGGTATGTTAGCTTTCATAGCAAAAGGATTTGAGTATAGGAGCAGGGAGGTTCTACTGCAGTTGTACAGGGTCTTGGTGAGACCACACCTGGAGTATTGCATACAGTTTTGGTCTCCAAATCTGAGGAAGGACATTATTGCCATAGAGGGAGTGCAGAGAAGGTTCACCAGACTGATTCCTGGGATGTCAGGACTGTCTTATGAAGAAAGACTGGATAGACTTGGTTTATACTCTCTAGAATTTAGGAGATTGAGAGGGAATCTTATAGAAACTTATAAAATTCTTAAGGGGTTGGACAGGCTAGATGTAGGAAGATTGCTCCCGATGTTGGGGAAGTCCAGGACAAGGGGTCACAGCTTAAGGATAAGGGGGAAATCCTTTAAAACCGAGATGAGAAAAACTTTTTTCACACAGAGAGTGGTGAATCTCTGGAACTCTCTGCCACAGAGGGTAGTCGAGGCCAGTTCATTGGCTATATTTAAGAGGGAGTTAGATGTGGCCCTTGTGGCTAAGGGGATCAGAGGGTATGGAGAGAAGGCAGGTACGGGATACTGAGTTGGATGATCAGCCATGATCATATTGAATGGCGGTGCAGGCTCGAAGGGCCGAATGGCCTACTCCTGCACCTAATTTCTATGTTTCTATGTTTCTATGTTAGTGCATGTGGGGGGGGGGGGGGGTTAGTGTGTGTGTGAGGGGGGGTTAAAGCTCCTCTAGGGGCACTGCACTGGCAGCAGCCTCTACCTACAGCCTGTCTGTTATTTCAATCTTTTTAAAAAATTTTAGTTAGTCTAAAGTTTTGTGTTGGGGGAAACTTTAACTTTTCTATGTGGGGGAGGGGGGCAGGGTAAGGGGGAAACCGTTTCCCAGTCTCTTCCTGGCGGGGACACGATTGTTTCTCCGAGTCGCGTCCTCGCCCCCCACCTCGCGGCCTACCAGCTGGATCGGAGCGGCCTTTCCTGCCAGGCCCCGGGAACCGGACCGGGGCTGCTACAGCGGCGGCGCAGCGCTGGAGTCACCGCGGAGCGGGCGATGTCTACCCGGGTCGCCGTTTGGAGCTCCGGAGCGTTGGGCCGCTGCTCCAACATCGTGGAGCTCTGGTGCGGAGAGCTTCCAATGCGGGCGGCGCTGACCGTCATCGTGGAGTCCTGGGGCGCTTTGCAGAGGGCCGCCAGCAGCAGTCTCCACCCGGCGCGGCCTACGGACTTTGGGAGCCGCCGACTCCGGTAGGAGGGGGCCGACTCTGTGCCCACGCCGCTGAAGGCGTCCCGCAGCCTCGACGTCGGACTTGTATCACCCCGGCGAGCGGTCCTGGACATCGGGCCGCCCGTAGCTGCAACTGCGGAGGGCTTGGGGAGGCCCTGACCACGGGGAACAGTGGAGGAAGAGACTGACTTTGGTGCCTTCCCACACAGTGGGAAACTTTGATTCTGCTGTGTGGGGATGTTTTATGTTAAATTCTATAGTGTGTGTTCTTTATTTTTTTTATTGTATGGCTGTATGGGAATTTCATTTCACTGTGCCATCTGGCACATGTGACAATTAAATGTATCTTAATGTGTGTTTGTGGAGGTGTTAGTGTGTGTGGGGGGTGGGTGAGTGTGTGGGTGAGTGTGTGTGTGGGGGGAGGGGGGGTTATGTCACAACGGGAACCCGTCAGCCGCGCCTGTGCAATTCGGGGCTATGGGTGAGTGGTGGATTATTGTGTTCGGGACCAGCCCTCCCGTGTGACACCACGTTGGGGGTGAGGGCCCAACGAGTCCCACTTGGTCTAGTATATCATTAAATCTCATCTTGTCTGTGTGTGAGTGTGCGTGTTTCTTTGTTTGCGTGCTTGTTTGCCATTCAGATTCATGATCTGAACTTCGCCAAAATGGTACACAATAGCGCTACAATGTTTGCACTACCTTACTCACCATTGTCCTGTGGTGCAGTCTATCCAGTTTTGTTCAGATTGATATAATATTTTTAAAGTTATCACATTTTTAAGTTTATAAAACCTCACTTTGAGAAAGATTTTTTCCAATCTGCACTGGCAGTTACCAGCTAAGATGTCACAATGGAATTGCAGCCCCGCCTGCTACAATGTTGCAATCCCAGTGCACTGAGTCCTTTAGCAAGTGCAATTTCATTATTTTAGAAGTTTACAATGAGGGCGGGTGAATAAGGGGAAATGAGCCGCTCGTGCAGTTCGGGGTATGGCTGAGTGGCGGAATATTGCGTCAGGGGAACAGGTTGCGTTGGGTGTTTGGGTGAGTTTTGAAATATAGCGTTGGGGGACGGGTTGCATTGGGGGACCAGGCCTCTCGGGTGACAGGGACCCAACAGGTCCCACTTGGTCTAGTATGTATTACTAAAACTCTCATCTTGTCTGTGTGGATGTCTGTGTGTGTGTTAGTCATGCCCTGAATTACTCAAAAACGGTACACGATAGCGCTACAATTTTTGGATTACCTTACTCACCATTGTCCTGTGGTGTGGTGTATCAAAGTTTCCTTCAGATTGATGTTATATTTTACAAGTTATTCACATTTTCAACTTTACATAACCCCACTTTGAGAAAATGACTTGAAGTTGCAGTGGCAGTTACAGCTATGACATCACAATGGGATCTCATTTACATAAACTGCCCGGCAGCAGTGCTCCACCATTACAATGTTAACAAAGACAGGATTGCCAGTGCAATGAGAGTACTGGGGGATGAAGAGAAATGAGCCATGTCTGCATAGTTGGGGGCTATGGGTGAGTGGTGGAATATTGCATTGGGGGAACGGGTTGCATTGGGGGAACAGGCCTCCTGTGGGGGCTATGGGTGAGTGGTGGAATATTGTGATGGGGGACCAGGTTGCGTTGGGGGACCAGGCCTCCCATGTGACAGGGACCGAATGGGTCCCACTTGGTCTAGTATATAACTAAAACTCTCATCTTCTTTGTGAGTCTGATGCCCTGAATTACATAAACTGCCCAGCAGCAGTACTCCACCGTTACAATGTTAACAAAGACAGGATTGCCAGTGCAATGAGAGATTTGTTACATTCTTGTAAGGAGAGGGAGGGAGTGGGGATGGGAAGAGGAGAGGATAGTTATTTAATGTTATTTAAGCAGATAGGAAGAGAGGAGGGGGTAGGGAGGGGAGAGGGGTTATGGAAGGAGGGAGGGAGTGACTGAGGGTAGGGGAAAGGAGAGGGAGGGAGAGGTGAGGGAGGGAGTGGGGGAGGGGAAGAGAGGAGGAGAGGGGAAAGAAGATGGAGGGTGAAGAGGAGGGGAGGGAGTGCTGGGGGATGAAGGGAAATTAGCCATGCCTGCACAGTTGGGGGCTATGGGTGAGTGGTGGAATATAGCTTTGGGGGAACAGGTTGCATTAGGGGAATGGGTGAGTGGTGGAAGCGGGTTGCATTGGGGGAACGGGTGAGTGGTGGAATATTGCTTTGGGGGAACGGGGCCCAACAGGTTCCACTTGGTCTAGTGTCTCCATAAAATCTTGCTTGCTCCTTTCACTTGATTGAGTTTTTCAAGCTTGATCCTGACACTAGATGGCACTGTTGCACACCATACGACTGAGTTTAGACACAAAATGCTGGAGTAACTCAGCAGAATAGGCAGAATCTCTGGAGAGAAGGAATGGGTGACATTTCGGGTTGAGACCCTTCTTCAGTCTTCGATCCAAAACGTCACCAGATGCTACCTGTCCCACTGAGTTCCTCCAGCTTTTTGTGTCTGTCTTTGGTTTAAACCAGCATCTGCAATTCCTTCCTACATATATGGCTGAGTTTACCCAGTTAGGTTACCCAGATAGGTGGCAGTGTTCTCCATTGACTGGAATGGAGATAATTCTCTCACTGTTGATAGAACTCTTGATCATGCCTCATATAATGTACATGCTCCACCATTCCATAAAATCATGCCTGACCTTTTATGGGGCTGTCCCACTGTACGAGCTAATTCAAGAGTTCTCCCGAGTTTCCCCTGATTCGAACTCGGAGAATTACGGTAATAGCCGCTCGTAGGTACTCGGGGCTCTCGTGGACATTTTTCAAGATGTTGAAAAATCTTAACGAGTCTTCACGAGCTTACAGCGTTTCCCGAGTACCTGCCGTTAGCGTTACAAACCGCTAAGAGACGTCCCGAGTTCCGACGTAGCCGCTACATACATTCTACGTGCTTACCACGAGTTTGATTTTTTTTTTAAACTCTTGAATTAGCTCGTACAGTTGGACAGCCCCTTTACTTCAATGTGACTATCCTGTACAACATTCAATGCCACCTAAGTCCCTTAATATCCAAAAGTCTTTTGATCTCCATCTTGAATATATTCAGTGATCGAATATCCACAGCCCTTTTTGATAGGGAATGATAACAATTCCCTACCTTCTTAGTGAAAATGTTCCTTCTCACTGTTTTTCAGTAGTTTAGTTTACTATTGTCATGTGTGCGGAGGTACAATGAAAAGCTTGTGTGTTATCCAGTCAAAGAAAAAACTATAGATAGACACAAAAGACTGGAGTAACTCAGTGGGACAGACAGCATCTCTGGAGAGAAGGAATGGGTGACGTTTCGGGTCAACCTTTCTTCAGATAGACTATACATGAATACAATCTAGCCATCCACAATGTGCAAATAAATGATAAACGGTACAAAGTCCGATAAAGTTTAATTGAAAATAGTTCAAAGGTCTCCAATGTGGTAGATGGGAGGTCAGGACTGCACTCCAGTTGATGAAAAGCCAACAATAATAAACCAACTCAATAATAAACCTCTATCCCAAGTATCCAATCCTTTATTTTGAGGCTGTAACCCTTGGTTCCAAGCACCCTGGTGAAGGATGCATCATTTTTGCATCTATCCTGTCTTGCCCAGAGCCCGTAAAGATATTGTGCACTTTAATGAAACTTTGCCCGTCATTCTTTTAAACTCTGGAGAATATACAATAGCTCCAGTCAAAACTGCCATTGCAGAAATCAATCTGTGAACTTCCCATGCACTCCCGCAATTACAAGTACATCCTTTTTCAGAAGAGGAATACACCTTACCCAAACTCTAGAGAGGGTTTCACCAGTGCCCTGTATAATTGCAGAAAGATGTCTCTACTTAGGTATTCAAATCTTACAATGAAATACCAATGTTTTATTTATTTTTTGCATTGCTTGTTGGACTTGCGTGTTACTTTTTCCATGATTTGTGCACATGCACACTCCAGTTTTAATACTTTAAAAATAATACCCAATTAATCATAAATACCGTTCAATCATTCAATAATACCACAAATCCCTTAAAAATTAATACCATTCAATCTAGCACCACTTAAAACATATTCTACTCATCAAATGGAGGGGCAGTGATATCTGGGGAATCCCAACAAGTACAGACTCACAAATAGAAACAGTATGTCTGGGACTTACAATGAGTGTGCAATGAGCAGCTAAACGCTGTTGGTTTTTCTTTGGAATTGTCAGCTACAGTCAGCAAATGTAGTCAACTTCAAGTGGGGAGTTAAAATTATTTCCCTAGTTCGGTGTTTTGTACTAGATTTGCTTCCACTATTCAAAACAAAATTATCATCAGCAACAGTTTATTAGGTATAGTTTGTCCAACCTATTCATGAGGAAACTCACTGCTACACTTACATACAAAATACAATTCATGACCTAAAATAATGACCCAAATATTCTGGGCATTGGTAATGTTGGCATCACTCTGTTCTCTCTTCGGCCATCTTTATCTGTCCTAAGTCCCCTTAATGCTTTGTTTCCTGACTTCAGCACCTGCACCTTTTTACCACTTTCCCCCCTCCTGCTCTCTCTCACAGCCCACTCCTTTTCATGCAGATCATCTGTATCTTTACTCTAAGTTTCTATTTTAGTTTTATTTAGTTTGGAGATACAACGTGGAAACAGGCTATTCGACCCACCGAGTCCATGCTGACCAGCGATCACTCAAACAATATTTCTATTCCACACACTAGGGACAATTTACAACTTAAGCCAAACTAGCACGTCTTTGAAAATTGGGAGGAAACCTGAACACCTGGAGAAAATCCACTCGGTCACAGGGAATACGTACAAACAGCACCCGTAGTCAGGATCCAACCCAGGTCCCTGGCGGTTTAAGGCAGCAACTCTACAACTGTGCCATCATGCCACTAGATATGTTACTCAGCTGTATGGAAACTTGTGGAGCAGCACTTCTCTTTCTTGACTAGCATTCCACCAGCAGCAAGTTTACATAATGGACATTTCCAGTATTTTCGATTTAAATATTTTTATTTGAATTTCACAGCAATTTGCATACATACAATGATAACAGACAGTGACAGTCAAGGCATAATTGTGCAACAGTATGTAAGCGACCCTCAAAGCCCTTACCCGTACCCACCTTCAACCCACCCGAATCAGGTCGGAACCAAATGGGGACAAACAACACTCACATACATACACATCCACACAAATATGGTAAGATAAACGAAACAAAAAGTACTAAAAAAAATAATAATAATAAATTTTAAAAAAGGGGGTCACTAATAACAGTAAATAAGTAAGTAATTAAATAAATAAGTGTGGGGAGGGGTGGGGGGGGGTTAAGGGGAGAGCAACTGCAGTAGAGCAGAACAATGGTGGAGAGCACTCAGTCCTCTTCCGAGTCCGGGGACAAGTTGAGAGAGTTAACAAGTTCCAAGAAAGGGTTCCATGTATCTAGGAATGTCTTGGTAGAGTCTTTGAGAGAGAATCTAAGTTTTTCAAGCTTTAAATTGTAAAGCACCTCCTTAATCCAGCAGGTGTGTGTCGGGGGACAGGTGAGTCTCCAGTTAAGCAAGATCAGTCTCCGGGCTAACAAGGTTGTAAAAGCTAGAACCCGTTTCACCGCAACAGAGAGGTTGGTGTTGGGAGGGGTACCGAAAATGGCTGACAGTGGGTTTGGAGGAATAGTCTGGCCGTAGGCTCTGCTTATCAAGTCGAAAGCACTCCTCCAAAAGGCTGCTAGCTTAGGGCAAGACCAAAACATATGGCTATGGTTGGCAGGGGATTGATTACATCTGTTGCAGGTGTCCTACTTCAAGAGGGATACAATATTTCCGCTGAATAATCTGTACCTTGAAGAAGATAATGCAATTGTAAAAATAAACCTTAGCATTATCCAAATTGCCACGTTGAACATTATGGTGTTATGAAAACATTACGTATTGTAGCAGACAATTTACTAAATGGATTCACATTTAAATTTTTTCTTGCAGCAGTGAAAAACTATTGATTTCAGGGCCTCGTTTGACTTGCATATTTTAATATCGCATTGTTAAAGGGTTTTCATTTTTTTTGTTAAATTGTGAAAATGCCATTCAGATTAAAGACCATTCATTACAATTGTCCAGTAATATACATTTATTGCTCTGAAATGGCCTTCTTGTATTAATAAATACGCCGTACATTTTCAGACCATTTAGTATAAACCATCCAGATATTATTGGCGGAGACTACAATTATCATAATTATATTGAAATGAAGCAATGACAATTACCAAATATGATTATCGTATATTGTCCATTACAGATTTTTCTATTTGGGGTATTGTACAGTATTTACACATTAGTAATGCTGTACTTTAATAGCCATTGTACTTCAATACCCAAGTTGCATCAGCGTACTTTATGAGATCGTTTCCAATCTACAATAAGCAACGGTGTTCATGTTCCTTTCACTTTACCCGAGGCAAAAATAAATATCATTATTTGTTTGCTGCCAATTAAATGCGGAATGCACACGGTAGGCCGGAAAATAAAATATAGAGCGTCCAAATAACAGCTGATATGGGTAAAATGTACAGTAATTACAGAATGTTGTTTTAATAATTATGCATAAAGAATTTTATCTGGTCATGAAAAAGAATTTGCATAGGCTAAATAAGTTTTATGATTTGCCGCATATTTAAATTAGTTTCCCCAATTTTCATGTAGCATTAACATTTGAATATTTTCACGTTAATATTAACAACTCTTGCAAATTACCATATAGGTAACCTTTAATCTTCAGCAAGGAATTGAAAACCTTTGCATCCGATGATTCTGAATAGAAATAGCCGACTTGATTTTAAAATAACATAAAACTTAAACAGTCCTTGTGCGGTGCATTGATAATCATCGCGAGTACATTTCCACCATAAGCAGAAACTCAAGTACTTCGCCTACTAGTACATTTAAATATTCCATAACTTATTTCTATTCAAAAAATGGAATTTAACACGTATCAAGAATAGATTAGGAACTCATTGTTAGAATAGAATCATGGCAGACTAAATATAATGTTGTCAGACTCAATATAAAAGAAATTGATTGGAGAAATATGCATCTAAACATTCAATGGAAGGAAATTGAAAAAGAAGATTATGAACTTGGGAATCACAATTTCAACATCTGAATGAAGCAATGAAGCAATTAAAGGGGTTATAAGATTGACAGGATGTAACAATCGATATTTTATTTCAGAAGCTATGCACTTCTTAAGACAAACTTCAATTCATATCAATATACCCCACCCCGCAAGATAAAAAAAACATTTACAGATTGTAACAGGTGCAGAGTTTAGCAACAAGTCACTTTAAAGGAATTGTGAGGTCGTGTTAAACGTCAGATTTAACATCTACAAAGTAGTCTAAACTCATAGATCAGCCCAGAGTAAAGAAGGGAAATTGGACCACATCAAATATATCGAAATCACTTACAAATTAAACATGCAGTGATAAACATTTGAAATATTTTCCCAGTTAGGATAAAAAACATGGACAATCGAAATATATGTTGTTGATATAACATCAGATGTATGCACAAATGAGTTGAGTGTCTGTGGCCATCCTGGGTGAAATATTTGCAACCGAATCTGAAACAAATCAGAACGTGGTTGTTTATGGTTCGTTTTTGGTTGACCAATAACATTGTCAAATATAGCGGAAAGCTAAACAAATTATCCACGTGAAGCAAATTTCGAAGTCATATATCAGGTAAAAGTGCTTTATTTAGAGTTGCATTTCTTCTGAATTATATACCCTTAAGTCAATTGATGCTGGAGGCTGATGATATTCAAGACTGATAATAGATTTTAGGACCGTAAACAATGCAAGAGATGTGAGGATAGGCCTACGTTCTCAATTGAATTGAATTGAATTGAATACCTTTATTGTCATACAGACCTTACGGTCTGAACGAAATTTCGTGCCTGCAGTCATACATACAATCATACAATAATAAACAACAATAAACACAAATTAACACCACCACAGTGTATCCTCCAAGCACCTCCTCACTGTGGTGGAGGCAAAAATCTTAGGGTTACTGTCTCTTCCCTCCTCTTCTCCCTCTGCGCTGAGGCGATTCCCCACCGGGCGATGGCACAACAGTCCCGCGGCTCACCGAACCCCGCAAACGGGCCGGCTCAAACACCGCGGCCCGGGGTGGTCGAAGCTGCCGTCCTCCAGTACAGCACACGCAGCCGCTGGCCCGCGGCTGAACCCCGGACTCAGGTCACCGCCTCAGAACGCCGTCCCAGCCACCGGAGCACCGTTCCAGCCCCAAGCCGGATCGCCCTCACGTGAGTACCGTTCTCCCTCGGGCTGGGCCACTCCGACGGGAGTGCCGTTCCACCCTCGGGCTGGGACACTCCGACGGGAGTGCCGTTCTCCCTCGGGCTGGGCCACTCCGACGGGAGTGCCGTTCTCCCTCGGGCTGGGCCACTCCGACGGGAGTGCCGTTCCACCCTCGGGCTGGGCCACTCCGACGGGAGCGCCGTTCCACCCTCGGGCTGGGCCACTCCGACGGGAGTGCCGTTCTCCGTTCTCCCTCGGGCTGGGCCACACCGACGGGCCACAGCCCCTCACGGGAAAGTCTCTCAGCCCCTCGCCAGGCCGCTCTCACGAGAGCGCAGTTCCAGCCCCGGGCTGGGCCACCCTCACGGGAGCGAGCTCAGGGCGAGTCCTGTCAGCTGCCTCCAGAGTCCCGAGGTCGCCAGCTCCGCCATTAGGCCTCAGTGTAGACGGAGGCAGAGAGGGGGGATACGACAAAAAGGTCGTATTCCCCCGAAGGGAGAGACAGCAAGCCCCGTTTCACCCCCCACCCCCCACATAAACACGACCTAAAAACCAAAAACGTAACTAGACAAAACGAAAAAAATACAACACAAAAAAGTAAAAGACAAACGGACTGCAGGTGAGCCGCAGCCGTTCCCGGCGCCGCCACTTCACTGAGAATTGTCACAAACATGAGATTAATTTTGCATTTAAAGCTGTAAATTAAGACAATGAAACATTGTTTGTAATTTGTTTGATTTAAATCTTACTTACTCGTTATTAATTAAAAAATGAGTGATTGAATGTTACTTTTATAAGTAACAAATTGCCAATAAACAGAAAGCACGAACTAATTTTGATAATTCAATGGCAATTTGTATCAGATCCGTATTCTGTGTTACACACCTACTTCGCATTATACACGTAATTAAAAGGGAATTACAGTTTTATTTCTCTTGAGGCGTAACCCGGTATCAATGGATATCGACATGAGGAGAAAATCTATTCCGATGTTTAGAGATGCGTTTTTATCTGCCATAAAATGTACGGTTAGACATTAAAATATTATGCCATAACAATTTAGATAACATTTCTAATCAACGCAAATTACTGACTGCTTTAAAGTTTTTTTGGCGAGATTAGATGTAATAATTCAGTTAAATTCACTCCAATTACATTGTTACAAAAGTGTCTCCATCTTAACCACAATTTTTGAAGCCTTTAAAACAATACGCTTAATGGACATTTCCAGTATTTTCAATTTTAATTCTGATTTACCACAATAACTATAATTTCAAATAATTTGATTTCTACCATTTACTTTACCTATTTTTTTTTCATTACTGGTCCCATTATGACTCTTTGTTACTTGACATTATTATTCCTTTTGTAAAGTAATCTCCCCCATAATCCCCAATCAGGGTCCTTTAATTGTCACATCCCTTTTCCTTATTTCTACATTTTAAAATGTGTTTATCTCTAACTTATCGATAAATATAAGTTTACTAGCAGAATAGGAGGAAAGTCCTGGTGATGATGGGTATTTAAAAAAAAGAATACTAGAATTACCCAGCGAGTTATCTCTAACTCACTCTGGCCAAATGACATATCATTGATCTGAAAGGAATTGAAGGAATAATAACAACATTTTAATTTTGTTTCTTTCACACACCTGGAGTATTGCATACAGTTTTGGTCTCCTAATCTGAGGAAAGACATTCTTGCCATAGAGGGAGTACAGAGAAGGTTCACCAGACTGATTCCTGGGATGTCAGGACTTTCATATGAAGAAAGACTGGATAGACTCGGTTTGTACTCGCTAGAATCTAGAAGATTGAGGGGGGATCTTATAGAAACTTACAAAATTCTTAAGCGGTTGGACAGGCTAGATGCAGGAAGATTGTTCCCGATTTTGGGGAAGTCCAGAACAAGGGGTCACAGTTTAAGGATAAGGGGGAAACCTTTTAGGACCGAGATGAGGAAAACATTTTTCACACAGAGAGTGGTGAATCTCTGGAATTCTCTCCCGCAGAAGGTAGTTGAGGCCAGTTCATTGGCTATATTTAAGAGGGAGTTAGATGTGGCTCTTGCGGCTAAAGGGATCAGGGGGTATGGAGAGAAGGCAGGTACAGGATACTGAGTTGGATGATCAGCCATGATCATATTGAATGGCGGTGCAGGCTCGAAGGACCGAATGGCCTACTCCTGCACCTATTTTCTATGTTTCTATGTTTCTCCATACCCGCCTAACATGCTGGGTATTTCTAGTATTCTTTTTTTTTAATTTCCATCATCACCAGGACTTTCCTCCTATTCTGCTAGTAAACTCCTATTTATCGATCCATGCCCCAACACCTAGATTTCAGGAAGAAGGGCTTTGGCCCGAAACGTTGCCTATTTTCTTCACTCCATAGATGCTGCTGCACCCGCTGAGTTTCTCCAGCTTTTTTGTGTACCTAGATTTCATTCTTCATGCCACAGTTTTCTATCTTATTACCAACACATTCCAGAATCTCCTTTAACCTGCCTCCCGGCAATGCCAGGGATAATTGAACATCTGCTATGGCTACCTAAGCTGGGGGGCAGTGTCAGCTCTGAGGAGGATGCTAGGAGACTGCAAGGTGACTTGGATAGGCTGGGTGAGTGGGCAAATGTTTGGCAGATGCAGTATAATGTGGATAAATGTGAGGTTATCCATTTTGGTGGCAAAAACAGGAAAGCAGACTATTATCTAAATGGTGGCCGACTAGGAAAAGGGGAGATGCAGCGAGACCTGGGTGTCATGGTACACCAGTCATTGAAAGTAGGCATGCAGGTGCAGCAGGCAGTGAAGAAAGCGAATGGTATGTTAGCTTTCATAGCAAAAGGATTTGAGTATAGGAACAGGGAGGTTCTACTGCAGTTGTACAGGGTCTTGGTGAGACCACACCTGGAGTATTGCGTACAGTTTTGGTCTCCAAATCTGAGGAAGGACATTATTGCCATAGAGGGAGTGCAGAGAGGGAGTTGCTGCCTAACAGTGCCAGAGACCCAGGTTTGATCCTGACTACAGGTGCTGTCTGTATGGGGTTTGTATGTTCCCCCTGTGACTGTATGGGTTTTCTCCAGGGACGGAACGAAAACAAACCCATCCCAAGTTAGTCTGATTTTTTTTTGCATATCTATTTCTTCAATCTTTTTCTGATGGTAGGTAAAGTTTCCCAGAGTACCTTTCTCCCAGGGTGGAAATGGTAACAACAATAGGACATGGCTTTAAGTTGACAGAGACAAAGTTTAAAGAAAATGTGCAGGGCAATATTTTTATGCCCTGCACATATTGGGTGCAATGAACTCGCTGCCAAGGGTTGTGGTAGAGGCAGATACGATACTGGTAGTTAAGAGAGTTTTAGATGGGCACAAGGATTTACAGGGAATAGAGGGATATGAATTATATGTTAGCTGATGAGGCATTATGTGTGGCACAGGTATTGTGGGCTGAAAGGGCCTGTGTCCTGTGCTATACATTTCAATGTTCTATGTTTAATGTTCGAGGGAAGAAGCGGCATGCTGTAAAAGGTAGGTTCACTTTGTTCTATGTAAAAGGTGAAAATAAAGAACAGTTGCCATCGGTCTCACTTCAAGCAAGACCATTTTCATTTGCATGTAATATAAAAATAATCAATGCACTATCATCATGATTTGTTTTCTTTTTAAAGTCGATTTCAGTGTTTAAAATTAAAGAAATGAATTGCCCTTCCTGACCAAAGAGCATAATCCACCAACCTAAACTGACAGTGATGTTTGCCAATTTCAGATAGAATTGTCCTGGGAAAAATAAGTGCCTATTGGATGTCAAACTGCCCTGATAACAAGCAGCACATGTCTTTTACACTCAACCTTGAGACCAAAGTTAGCTTCAGTAAGAGCAAGATTTCTTCATTGGCATAGAATCAAACATGTCTTTGTTAATCACCCATGACCCTTCTTATGATCGGAAAGCACATCTTCAACTTGCCTTCTATCTACCTGCAACTTAAAATAACCTTCCCACGGTCTCCCTGTATCTTTTTTCGATAAAGAAAATTAATTACATTGTTAATTGTTAATGAGATGTCCATCACTCTACAATTTCCTAAAAAGTGTCAATTTTTCCTCCTTCTTCAATATTTCAGCTCTGTTCCAAAATTATCATGTAATTTGAGTTATTCAAACACTGTAAATTAGTGAGATTGATTCTTTCCCATCTTTAAGAGATCAGAAATGAAAGATGTATCCTGTGAAAGTGACTCATCCCGTCTCACAAAAATGTTTACGCTATTTATACAACACTCATCTGTAGTGCAACAGAATAATATCTGTATATGTTAATGCCCATTTGCTTAAATAAGAGTTACAAAGCTTTGCACCATTCAAAACAACGCAGTTCACTGGATAGGTGCTGCAGTCTTAGCCTTGAACTCTATCCACCACATAGTGGACAAAATTAGTATAATCTATGAAATTCACTGAAGCACGTCATGGAACATTCTTCAACACTTCCCCAACCATGACTCTTCAAAGTCACCTATCATTTTGACTTGGAAATATGTTGTTGATATTGCATAATGAGATAAAGGTCCTGGAACTGCTTAATAAAGAAAATTTGCATTGGGTACAGGAGATAGCTAAAAAGACTAGTAATCATGTAAACATAGAAGCATAGAAAATAGGTGCTGGAGTAGGCCATTCGGCCCTTCGAGTCAGCACCACCATGCAATATGATCATGGATAATCATCCAGAATCAGTACCCCATTCCTGCTTTCTCCCCATATCCCTTAATTTTGTGAGCTCTAAGAGCTATATCCAACTCTCTCTTGAATACACTATGAATGTACGAAATATAGATCTTGCCAACAATGCAATATCCTGCAAAAAAATAAAACTAAGTTGTCTTATATTATACTTTTTTTGCTTAGAATAGTATAACCACCAACTAGTTTGAGCAAAGATATAACAGTTACTACAATCTATATTACCACTTCCTGTTGTTCTGTATATTGATTTTATAAAAAACGCTGCCACTTACGACTGTGATATTTGGCCATCTTACTCATAGTCCCCCTCCGCTGCGCAGGTCAAGAGGATTTTCCCCATCGATGAAAAATAAAAGAGTTATTAGTGTTTAAAAAATGTTGAGATTCTCTCTCCTGAAGGCCACGCCCCTTCCGGAGGGACTATAAAACACAGAAGTGTTGAGTGCCTCAGTCACTCTGCAAGATGGGGGAAGAGAGAGGGTCACGTCACGTCTCTCAGTCTGAGCTGTGAATAACACTGAACACATGTCTACTAAACAGTGATTGGTTTTACTGACATGTCAGTGCCCTTGATGTAGTTTGAAAATATAGTTTGGAAATGCTAAAGCTGTGTTGCCTTTGGTTTGGAAATGCTAAAGCTGTGTTGCCTTTGGTTTGAAAATGCTAAAGCTGTGTTGCCTTTGGTATGGAAATGCTAAAGCCGTGTTGCCTTAGGTTTGAAAATGCTAAAGCTGTGTTGCCTAATTAAAGTTGCCTTGCCTAATTAAAGTTGCCTTACCTTCTATATAATTAGAAGTCTAATCTTGACCACTTCCTGTTTGCGCTTTATATCGATATTAGAAAAAACGCTACCACGTATGGCTATGATTTGTGGCCATCTTACTCAGAGTCCCCCTCCGCACATCAGGTGCTGAGGATTTTTCCCATCGACGAAACATAAAAGAGTTATTAGCGTTTTAAAAATGTTGATATTCTCTCTCCTGTCAATTACGCCATGAAGGTCAAGCCCCTTCTGGTGGTGGTGGTGGTGGGGGGGACTATTAAAACCAGAAGTGGCTCAGTCTCTGCTAGATGGAGGAGGGGGAAGTCATGACTCGCTGCCTTTAGTGGCCTTGCACCCTGCTTGAAATGGTATGAAACTTCATGAATTTGGTGGTCTTGCACCCTGCTTGAAATGGAATTTCAAGGAATAGCCATGAGCCAATTGCCAGCCCACCAGCCGTGAGTGAGTGAGCTGCCAGCACAACAGGCTTGAGTGACTGAGCCGTCAGCCCAAGAATCCATTCTGCCCACAATTTCCATACTAGCCCTCTGGATACCAGTCCCTTCAGCCCACAACACCCATACTAGCGCTCCAGTAAGCCCCAATAATGGAATTGGTGGAGAGGTGGAATATTGCGTTGGGGGACCAGCCCTCCTGTGTGATGCTGGGACCCAACAGGTCGTACTTAGTCTAGTAGGTACTACAATCCTGCAACTTGTTGTTTTTTCATCGGATGTTACATTGTTGGCAAAATCCAGCTGAGGCACTGCGATCAATTGCTTTGAAATAAAAATAAAATGTAAACCTAACACTAATCTACGATTAGTCTTCCATTTATTATGTGAAGCATAGAAATAACAAGCTGAAAGTTTCAATATAATTTTGAAGTATGGTCTTAATAAGACTTCCAATATAAATGATAACTACTATAAGACATTTTTTTGCCTAACAATTTGGTTTGCCAAGTAAAAGATAACTTCTTACTTAGTTTGTATTTCCTGGGTACCTATTAAAATCAGTGATAAATATTTTAATGTGCTCACTTTTTCTCATATTAAGGTTTGCTGTGGTAGCTAGGCAGTGGGAAATTATGATTGTGTGCGAAGCTCTGTTCTTGGAGACTGCCAGATTACGTGCGGACTTGCAGACTGCGAGTCAAAACCCGTGGTCTCATCAAGTTCCACACGCTGGCTGGCTGTGCTTCTCACACCACTGCTACTGGTGTTAAATTGGTAGTCTGAAGAAGGGTCTCGACCCGAAATGTCACCCATTCCTTCTCTCCAGAGGTGCTGCCTGTCCCATTGAGTTACTCCAGCTTTTTGTGTCTATCTTCAGTGTAATACAACTGTTAGCTTGCAGCTACAGCAATTGTCCATAAGCAGCTTTTTCCACAACATACATAATTACACACAGCAGACTGCCCATTTTCTCACATTTTAGGAGCTTTCACATGTATTTACCTGCAAAACACACCAGATAAATAGCACTATTTTGGAAAGACGTTCACAATTATTTATACAGAGTAAGTTTGATATGTGAAAGGAATGCAAATTACCATGACAACTCTCGTTCCCTCAGTAAAGGGCATTCCATACACAAACATAATCTATTTCTATTTCTATTCCTTTAAACACCTTGGACCATATTTTCCACTGCTCATTCATTTTAGCAATTCAAGTGGGCAAAAAATGACATGCTATTTCTAAAAGATTCTTCTCTCCATGTTTAGCAAAGCCCCCTTCAGATAGATGAACAAACAAAAGCTTATTTATTCTTGCTGAAGGTTTCTGTAAAGGTCATCTATAATTCAGGAAGAATTACGAGGCTAAGTGGGATAATTAAAAGATAAGTGATTAACTCTCTGCGAGACTTGGCAAGTTTAATAAAAGAGAAAGATTTCAAAGTATCACCACAGCAATTACAAAATTACAGTCATTTTCTATTTTGTATTTTAATGTTTTAGCCGTGATTGTTGAGGATAGCTGTGAAGACGTTGCGTACATGGACTTTCGTAAAGCTTTTGACAAGGCCCCTCATGGTAGGCGTAACCAAAAAATAAGGCACATGGGATTCATCGAGACTTGAGATTTTGGATTCAAAATTGGCCCGGACATAGATAACAGAGATTAGTGTTGGTGCGGTGTTATTCTGTCTGAAGATTTGTGAAGGTGGTTTTCTGCAAGGATCAGTGCTAGAACCACTGTTTGTGATATGATTGGATGAACGTGTAGGTGAGCTGATTAGTTAGTTTGTAGAGGATGGACAAACAAGGATTGTTTTCTCTGGTGTATCAGAGGCTGAGAGACCTGATAGATGTACATACAATCATGAGAGGTATACTGGAGAAATCTATTACTAGAGGGCATAGAGTTAATGGGTAGAATATATTTCCCAGGATGGAAATATCAGGAATAGATGGGTATAAACCTTGAGCAGGCAGATGTGTAATTTAAATTGGCATCATGGTCAGCACAGATATTTTGGGCCAAAGGGCTGTTCCTATGTTCAATGTCAACTGTTCAACATCTTACAGTGCAGTAGCAAAAAGAGCAGAAAAACCTGACTCAAAAGTCTCAATGACCCAGGAGCATTGAAACAAGCCTTTCATCCAAACTTGTCCATGCTGACGAAGATGCCCCATCTAAGCTAGCCCCATTTTTTCACATATGGCCCATATACATCTAAACCTTTTCTATCCATGTATCTGTCCAAATGTATTTTAAATTGTGTTATTTTACCTGCCTCAACTACCTCCTCTGGTAGCCAATTCCATATACATACCATCTTCAGTGTGAAAAAATCACCTCTCAGGTTCTCCTCCGATGCTAGGAGGCTGCAAGGTGACTTGGATAGGTTGGGTGAGTGGGCAAATGCATGGCAGATGCAGTATAATGTGGATAAATGTGAGGTTATCCACTTTGGTGGCAAAAACAGGAAAGTAGACTATTATCTGAATGGTGGCCAATTAGGAAAGGGGGAGATGCAACGAGACCTGGGTGTCATGGTACACCAGTCATTGAAAGTAGGCATGCAGGTAGTGAAGAAAGCGAATGGTATGTTAGCATTCATAGCAAAAGGATTCGAGTATAAGAGCAGGGAGGTTCTACTGCAGTTGTACAGGGTCTTGGTGAGACCACACCTGGAGTATTGCGTACAGTTTTGGTCTCCTAATCTGAGGAAAGACATTCTTGCCATAGAGGGAGTACAGAGAAGGTTCACCAGACTGATTCCTGTGATGGCAGGACTTTCATATGAAGAAAGACTGGATAGACTCGGCTTGTACACGCTAGAATTTAGAAGATTGAGGGGGGATCTTATAGAAACTTACAAAATTCTTAAGGGGTTGGACAGGCTAGATGCAGGAAGATTATTCCCGATGTTGGGGAAGTCCAGAACAAGGGGTCACAGTTTAAGGATAAGAGGGAAGTCTTTTAGGACCGAGATGAGAAAATCATTTTTTACACAGAGAGTGGTGAATCTGTGGAATTTTCTGCCACAGAAGGTAGTTGAGGCCAGTTCATTGGCTATATTTAAGAGGGAGTTAGATGTGGCCATGGTGGCTAAAGTAATCAGGGGGTATGGAGAGAAGGCAGGTATGGGATACTGAGTTGGAGGATCAGCCATGATCATATTGAATGGCGGTGCAGGCTCGAAGGGCCGAATGGCCTACTCCTGCACCTATTTTCTATGTTTCTAAATCTTTTCCCTCTCACCTTAAGCCTATGCCTTCTAGTTCTTGAATCCCCATACCCCTCTAAAAAGACTATGTGCATTCCTATCTATTCCCCTCATGATTTTATATACCTCTATAAGATTACTCCTTAGCCTGCTGCACTCTGAGAAATAATGTCCTAACCTGCTGAACCTCTCCCTATAACTCAGGCCCTCACATCTTGGCAACATCCTCGTAAATCTTCTTTACACTCTTTCCAGCTTAACTGCATCTTTTCTATAGCAAGTTGCCCAAAACTGCACATAATACTGCATGTATGATCTCACCAATATTGTGTACAACTTCTGTACTCAACTCCCTTACTGATGAAGCCCAATATCCCAAAAGCCTTAATGTAGTAACAAACAACTGCAGATGTTGGTTAATAGCCAAAAGGACATAAAGTGCAGGAATAAACTTGGCACAGACTTGGTGGGCTGAAGCCTAAAGTCTATCTCAGCAGGTCAGGCATCTCTGGAGAACATGGATAGGTGATGTTTTGAGTCGGGATCCTTCTTCGGAGTCTGAAGAAGTGTCTTGACTCGAACCGTCAGCTATCCACGTTCTCCATAGTACTGCCTGACCTGCTGAATTACTCCAGCATTTTGTATCCCAAAAGCCTTCTTCACCACCCTGTCTACATGCAAAATGTTTACGTACTCCTCGATCCCTCTGCTCTATGACACACCCCAGGCCCGACTGTTCACTGTGAAGGTCCTACCCTGGTTTGACTTCCAAAAATGCAAAACCTCACATTTACCAACATTAAACTCCATTTGCCCACTTGTCCAGCTATCAAGATTCCACACTAATTCTTAATAACCTTCTTCACGGTCTACGATACTATCTATTTTAGTGTCATCTGCAAACTTACTAATCAAGCCTTGTACATTCTCATCCAAATAGTTGGTATAATTGACAAACAGGAATGGGCCCAGCACCGATCCCTAAAGCACACCAATAATCACAGCCTCAGGCCTCCAGTCCAAAAAAAAGCCTTCCGCTATTTCTTACCATAAAGCCAATACTGAATAATACTCTGGAACAATACTCCAGAAGTGGCGGCGCTGCCCTGGCAGCAGCGGCTCGCCTGCAGTCCGTTTGTTTTTACTTTTTTGTGTTGTTTTTTTTCGTTTTGTCTAGTTAAGTTTTTGGTTTTTAGGTTGTGTTTATATGGGGTGGGGGGTTGAAACAGGGCTTCCTGTCTCTCCCTTCGGGGAATGCGACTTTTTTGTCGTATCCCCCTTCTCTGCCTCCGTCTGCGCTGAGGCCTAATGGCGGAGCTGGTGACCTCGAGACTCCGGAGGCAGAGCCAGTCAGGACTTGCCCTGGGCTCGCTCCCGTGAGGGCGGTCCGGCTCGGGGCTGGAACGGCGCTCCCGTGAGGGGCTGTGACGCTCCCGTGAGGGCGGCCCGGCGCGGGGCTGAGACTCTCCCGTGAGGGGCTGTGGCGCTCCCATCAGGGCGGCCGAGCCCGAGGGTGGAACGGCGCTCCCGTCGGAGCAGCCCAGCCCGAGAGTGGAACGGCGCTCCCGTCGGAGCGGCCCAGCCCGAGGGTGGAACGGCGCTCCCGTCGGAGCGGCCCAGCCCGAGGGAGGTACGGCGCTCCTGTCGGAGCGGCCCAGCTCGAGGGAGGAACGGCACTCACGTGAGGGCGATCCGGCTTGGGGCTGGAACGGTGCTCCGGTGGCTGGGACGGCGTTCTGGCGGCGGTGACATGAGTCCGGGGTTCAGCCGCGGGCCAGCGGCTGCGTCCGCTGGACTGGAGGGCGGCAGCTTCGACCACCCTGGGCCGCGGTGTTTGAGCCGGCCCATTTGCAGGAGTTCGGTGAGCCGCGGGACTTGATTATACCATCGCCCGGTGGGGTATCGTCTCAGCGCAGAGGGAGAAGAGGAGGGAAGAGACTGCAGCCCTAAGATTTTTGCCTCCACCACAGTGAGGAGGTGCTTGGAGGACTCACTGTGGTGGATGTTAATTTGTGTTTATTGTTGTTTATTATTGTATTATTGTATGTATGACTGCAGGCACAAAATTTCGTTCAGACCGTAAGGTCTGAATGACAATAAAGGTAATTCTATTCTATTCTGTATTAGCTTGCTCTTCCTGAATCTCATGCAATCTAACTTTCCACAGCAGTCTACCATGGGGACCCATATCAAAGGCTTTGCTTTAGACTCTACTTTCCCAAAGAGGTTGGGGCCATTCACCTTGTCTATGACCCTCAAATAAGGTCAGCTATCAGCCTTCTACAATCCAAGGATTGAAAACCGAGCCTATTCAGCCTCTCCATCTCTATACCTATAAAAGTCTCATCTTGTATTTGTGTGTATGTGTTTTTGTATTTTCGCCAATATGCTACGCGGTAGCGTTTAATAGAGAGAGTACAGAGGAGATTTACTAGAATGTTGCCTGGGTTTCAGCAACTAAGTTACAGAGAAAGGTTGAACAAGTTAGGGCTTTATTCTTTGGAGCGCAGAAGGTTAAGGGGGGACTTGATAGAGGTCTTTAAAATGATGAGAGGGATAGGCAGAGTTGACGTGGATAAGCTTTTCCCACTGAGAGTAGGGAAGATTCAAACAAGGGGACATGACTTGAGAATTAAGGGACAGAAGTTTAGGGGTAACATGAGGGGGAACTTCTTTACTCAGAGAGTGGTGGCTGTGTGGAATGAGCTTCCAGTGAAGGTGGTGGAGGCAGGTTCGTTTTTATCATTTAAAAATAAATTGGATAGTTATATGGACGGGAAAGGAATGGAGGGTTATGGTCTGAGCGCAGGTAGATGGGACTAGGGGAGAATACGTGTTCGGCACGGACTAGAAGGGTCGAGATGACCTGTTTCCGTGCAGTAATTGTTATATGGTTATACAAATCATTTTTAAACCTTTCCAGTTTAATGACATCTCATAGGACAACTAAAACTGAAAACAGTACTCTAAATATGGCCTGACCAATGTCTTGTGTATCTAATAACATGACATCCCACCTACTGACTGATGACGGCAAGCATGCCAAATGCCTTCTCCACCACTCTGTCAACCTGTGTCACTCCTTTCATGGAACAATATACCTGTACCCCGAGATCTCTGTTCTACAACACTCCTCAATGCCATACCATTTACTGTGTCAATTTTGCTATGGTTTGTGCTTGGACAACCTTCTTCACTAGTCCACTATACCACCAATTTTGGAATCATTCGCAAACTTACTAACCATACCACCTGCATTCACTTACATAATTGGTCATATAAATAACAAACAACAGCAGACCTAGAGACACAAAGAACTACAGATACTGGAATATTTAGCAAAACACTAAGTGCTGGAAGAACTCAGCAGGTCAAGCAACATCTGTGGCAGGAATTATCGCGTTTGCTCGCTGCATTTCATCAAAACATCAATAATGCCTTAGTTTTGATGAAATGCAGTGAGCAAACGCGATAATTCCCGATATTTTCTATCTTTATATCTGCACGGCCAACAACTTCCGCTGTTATTTTCCCTTCAGCTCTCTCTTGTCTTTACCTTCGTTTTTCTTTATCTTCTGGACTCTAAAGTAAGATAACTGTGCCTCGCGGTCACCCCGACTGGCACAGTTATTTACAGCTCAAAAACTAACCGTTTTCGCGGTTTTTAACGGGTTTGAAAGTACACGTTTCTAGCATCAATAACATGTACTGGAAGTGACGTTTGTACCCCAGTTAAATTTTGCGGTCACGTAGGTGAGGATCTATGATCCAGTGACCTTTCGTGAAATCACCCTATAACGTACCCACTACTGATTTTAAGATCTGAAAATACTGGAAATATTCCACAGGCCAGGCAGCATCTATGCAGAGAGAAACAGAGTTGATGTTTCAGTCAACATCACATAAGATGTGTCTTGGAACATTTCTCCACATTTGAGATAACTTTGTTGTTCTGTAGACTGGCGTATTGTTTGGCTATCGCCATGATGGTGGATGGCCGTCGATCGCCGACACAGTCCATGTGCAGCAACCTCGCTGCTCTGTCCCTGCGGCTGAGACCGTAGGCGTGGGACAACAGGGCCTTCAGCCCTTCGTACTTGCCGATGGACGGTGGGTCCCTGATGTAGGGCAACAACCTCGTGGCACAGTCCTGCGGCAATGCCCCCACCACATGGAAATACATGGTGTCGTCTGTAACGATGCGATGAAAGTGGAACTGTGCCTCAACATGGGCGAACCACACCTGAGGTTGATCAGGCCAAAAGGCTGGCAGTTTGAAGGCCGGTGTGCCCTGCCTCGTACTGGCCGATTCTGCAGGGACACTCTCTTCCTGCATAATTCTTCTTGTCTAACGACGGCTAGACAAGTCGGGGTCACCAATTTAATGGAGTTTTCAACAAATCTTTATTCAAAAGTTCGATATCCAGTATACAGGTTCTTCAGACACGTCTGCTCGCAATGGCGGTCAGTGCTGAACTAACGCACGCAAGTGAAAAACCGCGCGAAACAAGCAGCCCCTCCCTAGTCAAGTGACCGCGGCTTCCGAACGCCAGGTTCGATATCTGCGTACGCCAGCAGGCGCCGTTACAATATATTTATATTAAGTTATTGAAATACACCATTGGAACTCAAAGGATCAAAGAAGTTAGTTTCCACTAACTTCGTGAGTTCATCGGTGCTACAGTGCTTCCAGATGCACGGCAGATTGACCCATTACTGTAATGGCAGGGCTCTTTCCCGCACTACACCGGCACTTTACAACTGCTCTGGGTTTTAACTTCTTTTGAAAGCCTTACAAAAAAATGTCGTTCTTTTCACAATAAAGCCTGCATTTAACTAAAATTATAGTTCAATTTCCTTCACAAAGATGTCTTTTGGTGCCTTCTGTGAAGCGGCAAATCGCGCGTGACTGAATGACAGGAGTTACGCTGGGATTGGTGATTAATTTTCCAGAGCTATACGTGTTCTGAAGAACTCGGTCGCCACTTTTGAGTGTAAACAGGTTAAAATGTGTTGCCTTGAGTAGTGATTACAGCTGCACGTCAAATCAACAAGGTTTTCAAAATAACGATTTTACATGACCATCTCCTCGGCAAATCTAGTAAATAGGACCAGTTTGTTGTTATCTGTCAATTGCAACACTAGATGTTGGATGTCAATTAGAGGTAGGGTATTGTGAGTGCCAATGTACTCACTTCGTCTTTAGGCGTCCTTTGGAGCCGAACAAAGGCCAGAATATACATCGAATGAGAAGTAGACACAGTCATTTATAGCACGAAACGTGCCATGCAGAGGGAATAAAAGCTAATACGACATTTTATCTTTAACTTTAAAATTGTCCAGCGACAATAAACTCTCGTGAAATGGCTTCTTTGTTCAAATTTAGCAGATTATTTACAGAAGCTACCAATTCGCAAATTGCTTCCTGATTGCCATGTTGGATTCCCCGCAGAGGCTGAAGAGAAAGGAGGGCAAATACCAAGGACAGCGCCTGAATAAACAACTCCAACAGAGGCACTAATTGACAAGACGGGGCTCGGAATAGGAATTGTACAGTGTCTGCGAGGTTTTGATTGAGAACATTGCTGCAGTAGTTGTCAATATACAATGAGTGGAGGTTATATTTAATGTTTTGGGACACAAAAAGGTTCGAACACAAAGAAATGCATTATGATATGTACACATAACAGACGCAGAAAGCTTAAAAGTGTTCACTTTTTGTTGTCCATTCCTATCAAATAAAACTGAATTACGTGTTTTAGAGCCATACTTTAATTTGCTTTAAACATAAATATGTCTAAGCATATGTTGTTGATTGTGCTAATTACGCTACGTACTCTCCAATTACTGACTTGCCCCGCTATTTTATGATCGTCCGAGCTGACATGCTTTAAACCTTCATTTGCTAAGCGAATGTTCAGGTAAAATCACAAGCTGATTCTTTAAACCCGATCAAAAACTTTGGTCAATTGTCCATCAGTGTAAGCAGGCGTACGTTTTTTTAAAGATAGTTTATATTGAGGATAGGCGCTGGATAGGTTCTTCCCACCCATCCCTATCTTATGAAAGACAAATTTTGTGGATCACTAATTTTGCAACGATAGCATTGCTGCCACGCCGTTGTTATGACACAAACTCAGAGAGATCGCAAAGACAAGCGTGTGAAATTGCGCCGTGCAGTATTTGGCACCTCTCTTTCTTATTATTGGGAAATACGACATTCCTAACACATTTTCATCTTGAAAAATAAAGAGACCTGAATGAGAAGCAACGTCGGTCCATGACAAGTTATCTTATCCTTAATCAAGGTTATTATCAGTCCTATTAAAATATAAAGCATTTTTCCTATTACATGTCATAGTGCAGATATGGTTGAAACCAGATTCACATAAAATGTGGTTTGGGTTATTTTGTTGTGTAATTGCTTCAGAAGGCACGTCCAGCATCTGAAACTATGACAAAATCAAGCTCCTACCTCGGTTTTATTCGATTGCATGTTGGGATTGCAACCCTGATCAACTTATGTAAAGCATTTCTTCTCAGTTTGCCTGACTGCAATCTATCTGAAATCACGCGCAGAGCCAAAAATGCGAGGATAATCTACATAACTCGCCACACTCTGTGCTGGTTCGGTTTGCATAGTAATTTAACGCAACAAACACGATCTTCTCTCTTTACAGAAAGAATAATTAGACCAACAAATACTGTGGATCTAAAATATGTAATTGGTTCTATGAATTTAACCAACGATTGTTAAATATCCAATGTCAGATGATGGGGTTGTCTACCCTTTCCTCTCACCTCTCAAAGGTGAGCAGGATCATCCAACACCTTCCAAAATTAAACAAACGTATTCGAATATAAATCAGATAGCTCAATTGCAAACACAGTATGTAGGGTTACAGTCTGATCTGACACATGGCGCATGAGAGGAAAATTATAACGTTGGCCCCTGGTTCTCAAAGATCTCCACCGGCGGAGTTTTCTTTTTGTCGTTGCTAGGTCTGCTGTAAATTGAGAAGAAAATGATTAGTTAACAGCTGCATTGTCATTGTATTCTCAACAATCAAGGTGGCGGGAAACAAAAACTAGACGGACTTTTAGTCTTTTTATTCACTTTATTCTCATTTAATTCTAATAGTTTTCATTTCATCTTCGGCATCTGTTCCTTGGTAAAATAAAAAAGTTGATTGACAAGGAATGGTTTAAGGCACATATGCAGGTTGGCGATCGAAAGCAGAATTGTTTTAAGGTAGATATTGTGATACTACTACCACTATTAGTTTCAGCCTTTCTACTCAACTTCAGAGGAAGTGGGCTTAATGAATCATGTAACTTTCTATGACTGCAATTCCTGTTGGCAACGGCCTGAAAGACATGAGTGAAACAGATGAGTTTTGTGCCTACAAAACACTTTATAAAAATTTAAAACGATCAAGTCTGTTTAATAATATGAATTTAAATGTCCAGCTACAACGGTGTGATTCAAACTCATATCTCCAGTGGTCGGGAGTTCATGCTGATAGTCCAGTTATTCAATCACTATGCTTGTGTTCTTTATTGACTTTTTGATTCAATTTATGGAACGAATCCTTGCAAAAAAAATAAAAATAAATTATACTACAAAATCCCCGTAAATTAAAGTTGCCCATTTAACCGTTGTGAACGGCTTCTCTACCTTAATCTGTACTTATTGTGTTATTGTTATGTAATTCCCAATTACAAGGAATTAATATTAAAAATATAGTCTTCAATGTGTATAAACTCATTTAGAAATTAGCGAAAGAACACCGCATCAAGGACAAACTATGAGTCAAACCAACGCAATACTGGAAACAATGTTTAAGCCTTCTGCACAGTATCTCTATCCTGATCATATCACATACAGTTTACATTAAACAATGAAACAAAGTTACAGCTAATTTAGTTTAGAGATACAGGATGGAAACAGGACCCCCGTCTCGTGGAGTCCACGCCAACCATCAATGCCCCGTTCACACTTGTTTCACGTTATCCCATTTTCTCATCCACGCCCAACACATTAGGAGCAATGTGGCCAATTGGCCTACAAACGCACACGTCTTTGGGATGCGGGAGAAACCCACGCGGTATCAGGGAGAACGTGCAAACTCCTCCATACAGATGGCACCCGGGGTCAGGCCAAAGCCAGGTCTCTGGCACGATGAGGCGGCTGCTCTCCCAGCTCCGCCACTGTCCCAATCGTTTTTGATTTAATTGTTGTAATTAATTTCAACTGTAATGTCGGAATCTGCTCTTTCAGATAATAACATTTTATTCTACTTTGGTTAGAATACAATCCTGCCAATTTGAGGTAGGTTTGTTCTGTTGTCAGAGTTGGCATCTGAGCAGAGCGACGCTACATGCTTTCTCTGGAGGAGGGTGTACTACCTACCATCTGATACAGTCGTTATTAGTATTTAATTATAGTTATATAACACTGGCTTGATCATGTCAATTTAAGCATATGCAAATATTGAATGTTTCATGGGGACTGGTTCGCCTTAAGCATGGAGCGTAAGAACACGGCAGAGTTTTTTCCCCCATGAAAATTACGGTAACAATGTCATATTTTTGATGTTTCGATAACATATTATGTTTACGGGTTAATAGTAAATAGGTGAAGAAAGCTTGTGAACTTTTATCAAAAATAAATGTTTCGTCATGTTATGTTTTTTTTAAATTAACGGCGAGCTAAATGTGACTGCGTTATATAATTAATTTGTACATTAAATTCAAAGACAGTGTGCATTTTATAGATCGTTGGGCATTTGTGTCTAATGTGTCCCCCTCAGAGAACATCACTACTTCAAGAGGGATACAATATTTCCGCTGAATAATCTGTACCTTGAAGAAGATAATGCAATTGTAAAAATAAACCTTAGCATTATCCAAATTGCCACGTTGAACATTATGGTGTTATGAAAACATTACGTATTGTAGCAGACAATTTACTAAATGGATTCACATTTAAATTTTTTCTTGCAGCAGTGAAAAACTATTGATTTCAGGGCCTCGTTTGACTTGCATATTTTAATATCGCATTGTTAAAGGGTTTTCATTTTTTTTGTTAAATTGTGAAAATGCCATTCAGATTAAAGACCATTCATTACAATTGTCCAGTAATGTACATTTATTGCTCCGAAATGGCCTTCTTGTATTAATAAATACGCCGTACATTTTCAGACCATTTAGTATGAACCATCCAGATATTATTGGCGGAGACTACAATTATCATAATTATATTGAAAGGAAGCAATGACAATTACCAAATATGATTATCGTATAATGTCCATTACAGATTTTTCTATTTGGGGTATTGTACAGTATTTACACATTAGTAATGCTGTACTTTAATAGCCGTTGTACTTCAATACCCAAATTGCATCAGCGTACTTTATGAGATCGTTTCCAATCTACAATAAGGAACGGTGTTCATGTTCCTTTCACTTTACCCGAGGCAAAAATAAATATCATTATCTGTTTGCTGCCAATTAAATGCGGAATGCACACGGTAGGCCGGAAAATAAAATATAGAGCGTCCAAATAACAGCTGATATGGGTAAAATGTACAGTAATTACAGAATGTTGTTTTAATAATTATCCATAAAGAATTTTATCTGGTCATGAAAAAGAATTTGCATAGGCTAAATAAGTTTTATGATTTGCCGCATATTTAAATTAGTTTCCCCAATTTTCATGTAGCATTAACATTTGAATATTTTCACGTTAATATTAACAACTCTTGCAAATTACCATATAGGTCACCTTTAATCTTCAGCAAGGAATTGAAAACCTTTGCATCCGATGATTCTGAATAGAAATAGCTGACTTGATTTTAAAATAACATAAAACTTAAACAGTCCTTGTGCGGTGCATTGATAATCATCGCGGGTACATTTCCACCATAAGCAGAAACTCAAGTACTTCGCCTACTAGTACATTTAAATATTCCATAACTTATTTCTATTCAAAAAATGGAATTTAACACGTATCAAGAATAGATTAGGAACTCATAGTTAGAATAGAATCATGGCAGACTAAATATAATGTTGTCAGACTCAATATAAAAGAAATTGATTGGAGAAATATGCATCTAAACATTCAATGGAAGGAAATTGAAAAAGAAGAATATGAACTTGGGAATCACAATGTCAACATCTGAATGAAGCAACGAAGCAATTAAAGGGGTTATAAGATTGACAGGATGTAACAATCGATATTTTATTTCAGAAGCTATGCATCTTCTTAAGACAAACATCAATTCATATCAATATACCCCACCCCGCAAGATAAAAAAAACATTTACAGATTGTAACAGGTGCAGAGTTTAGCAACAAGTCACTTTAAAGGTATTGTGAGGTCGTGTTAAACGTCAGATTTAACATCTACAAAGTAGTCTAATAGGATTTCTAACCTTGTAAACACCATAACATGTTAAACTCATAGATCAGCCCAGAGTAAAGAAGGGAAATTGGACCACATCAAATATATCGAAATCACTTACAAATTAAACATGCAGTGATAAACATTTGAAATATTTTCCCAGTTAGGATAAAAAACATGGACAATCGAAATATATGTTGTTGATATAACATCAGATGTATGCACAAATGAGTTGAGCGTCTGTGGCCATCCTGGGTGAAATATTTGCAACCGAATCTGAAACAAATCAGAACGTGGTTGTTTATGGTTCGCTTTGGGTTGACCAATAACATTGTCAAATTTGGTCAAATATAGCGGGAAGCTAAACAAATTATCCACGTGAAGCAAATTTCGAAGTCATATATCATGTAAAAGTGCTTTATTTAGAGTTGCATTTCTTCTGAATTATATACCCTTAATTGATGCTGGAGGCTGATGATATTCAAGACTGATAATAGATTTTAGGACCGTAAACAATGCAAGAGATGTGAGGATAGGCCTACGTTCTCAAGTTCAGTTAACTGAGAATTGTCACAGACATGAGATTAATTTTGCATTTAAAGCTGTAAATTAAGACAATGAAACATTGTTTGTAATTTGTTTGATTTAAATCTTACTTACTCGTTATTAATTAAAAAATGAGTGATTGTGTTACTTTTATAAGTAACAAATTGCCAATAAACAGAAAGCACGAACTAATTTTGATAATTCAATGGCAATTTGTCTCAGATCCGTATTCTGTGTAAAACACCTACTTCGCATTATACACGTAATTAAAAGGGAATTACAGTTTTATTTCTCTTGAGGCGTAACCCGGTATCAATGGATATCGACATGAGGAGAAAATCTATTCCGATGTTTAGAGATGCGTTTTTATCTGCCATAAAATGTACGGTTAGACATTAAAATATTATCCCATAACAATTTAGATAACATTTCTAATCAACGCAAATTACTGACTGCTTTAAATTTTTTTTGGCGAGATTAGATGTAATAATTCAGTTAAATTCACTCCAATTACATTGTTACAAAAGTGTCTGCATCTTAACCACAATTTTTGAAGCCTTTAAAACAATACGCTTGTCAAGTCAGTTCAAATTGATTGACTCAAATGCAGCCAACCAATATCCAGGCTAAACCAGAAAGCACCAGTGAGATCATCGAATGTTTCGAAAAGAAGATCATTCATAATAACATTTAAACCTGAAATTATTACCGCAGCTTTAAAAATAACTGATTTCTAAAATATTTTCATTTTAGGAAACGTGCGCTCCCATTCAGTCGTACGCTTGCCTTTCTCTCGTTTTCCTACTCTTTTGTTATGTATGGTTCATTGCTGTCTGAACCCTAGCCTTTTGCTTTGCTTGCCTCTTGTGGATTCAAAAATGTTGCCTGGTAAATCTTTTGTAAGCTCCTCGTTAGCCAATACAACTTCACAAAATACTTAGAGCGCCCTTTGTCCTCCAAGGACTCGAGATCCCATCATTAGCGTTTATTACTCAGGGAAGTTTGACAATGTCATTGACTGCTTACAAGACTTTTTCATTCATTCCCGTCGAGGTCCACCTTATGCTTGAATGAAAACGGAAATATTCAAATATTTCCCTTGCTCGTGCACAAAAGAGACTACGATGATTCACATCTCTCCCAATCACGTCAAAGCACAATGTTTTCCGTCCCTTTTATATCAGCAACTTTCGAGAAAACAACAATTGCGCTTTTAGGTTGTTTTTTTCCATATTGCCAAAAGCCAGAAACAGACAACGAATGTGTTTTTATCTTTTTTTTATTTGAAAAAATGGAAACAAAAACATAATCCCCAATTTGTCCTGTGTTATTTGTTACATATTTGCTATGTTTATGTGCTATTTGGTGTACGTTAGTTAATCAGTTGAAGGTTCGCATAACCTTCCTCCCACTGTGTCCATTGCTAAATCTACGGCGACCCTGTCAATTTCACGATCACAGTTAGTTAATGGCACTGCGAAACGCCGTTTTGACAACGGAGTTCTCACGAAAACCTAAATTTCAGATAATATAACTGTTAAGTAGAAACGGGCTATGCAACTGATTGAAGGCACGTGAGACAACAGATGCAGAAACCTGGAGGAACAAACAATCTGTTGGAGGAACTCGGCCGGTCGAGCAGCATCTAAAACAAGAATGAACTACGGATCAGCACATAATTGATCGATATTATCCAACCAATCAAGTGATTATTTAATAAGGATTTTCGCAACTATAACGTCCTAGATTAACGAGAAATGGCATAATCTTTTCCTGATTTGTCTTACAGCCTGCCTCTGGTTTTACAGCTTCGTGAAATCATCAAATGATCAAACGTATGAAACGATCTGCGATTTAGCATGGTTAAATATGATTCTTAAATATTGAAAACAAACGGCGCTCTCTTCGCATGTGAGCACGGGAATACAATGTTGTTGTTGATCTTTCTTATTGATTAAATAGTTTGCATTATCTTAAAAAGGCCTCAACCTTATACCAATTTGTTGTAGCATTCTGAATGCTGGTGGAAAATCTTCCTTTCGCAAGGCTGATCGGGTGATTTCGGCTACGTTCATATTGATTGGTCAAATGTCTTGTCAGCATCACCACCGAGTACAGGAAATACCACTAAATTTCATACCACACACATATTGAATACTCCATCTTTATTGGCTCTCGGTGATGTCATAGATATACAAATAATAGTTTAAAATCTAAAAATTATGTTATTGGAGTTAATAACTGAATTAATTCGACTAGCTATATCAGCTCGATTTGAATAATAACCAGAAGGAAAAGATGACATTATCTTGATGGGTGAAGTCGACCATTCGTAGTTCTGAGCCTCACTGTAGTAGGCATCATGATAATGATAAATTATCCTCATTAAGTTATCTAGAAAAACGCAAATTGATGAAACTAGACGTTACTCTAATGCCCGAACGAATTGACCTCGAGTGGACCTTTCGAGAAAAAGACTTCCACACAAAGCACCATCAATTAAATTGTTTAAAGTGAAGATTAACAAACTAACAGGCCTTTCAGAATTATGGGAAATGAATTGCGACACCAAGTAATGTTGTTGAATCATTTCCTAACATTTCCAAAATATAAAATTCGACTGTTCATTAAAATATAAGAAGCTAACTTGTAAGCCTTTCGTTAACAATCCACTTTGGGTAAGCCTTTACCTACAGTAAGCTACTTGGACTAACACAGCTACTATTCCTCATACTATTACAGGCCTCGGTAATTTGGCAGGCTAAAATGATTGTATTTTAACCAACATTCCTTGGTTGCTTAGTTGCTGCGTTCGTAACACAATCGCAATAAAATAACAACTAATCAACATGTACTTTGAAGCAAAAATATAATTCACCAAAAATGTATTCCTAAATGGAAAAACGTATCTTGCTAAACTGTAGCTTTTATCTATATGCCTACGCTTATGTTGTATACAAATACACAAACATCTAATTAAAAATAACTATAAATAGAAGGAATTACCGCATTATCAGCATACTGTCATTAGAAAGGCGTTCATGGTAAACAGTAGATATTGTAAAATCAGGGGAGATCGCGAGCATCTGTGCAAGACACTGACGTGCGACGGGAAACAAAAGGCGAAGTTCTTAGTAGATAAATATGAAATAACACTCTAGGTTGTATTATTAGTTTCACGGTTTCTTCTGACACATCGCTGCTTTCATACCAGAAAATAAATAAGTAGGAATAGTGAATTAATGAATTGTTTAAGATACCGTAGCTTGTACTGTTTTGCATTTCAGTAACATATTTTAGATAAACGTTCGCTTGCATCAATGGAAGCCGAGATGTCATCCTTTGTATACAACATTTAAAGAATTAAGAGGAAGTATGTTTTTAGTACATAACACACACGTGCATTTTAATTAAATGGAGAAATATAAAACATCCTCTCTCTTTAAATGGAAGAGAGCCTCCATACTATTTGGTATGCAAGGCAGAAACCCGCAGATGGTGGAAATCTGAAATAAAAACAGAAAATGCTTGAAATACTCAGCAGTTCAAACATCATCTGTGGGTTGTGGCATCGTCTAATCTGAGCTGCTGACAGTATTGTTAGCATTTACTGTTGTATTTCTGTTCAGCTACACTGCTTTTAAAACCACGTCATCCCGCAACTTGAATAAAATGTGTAAACCAATAAAACAATAGTAACGTGATTCATACAAATAATACAATTTTACCAAATATTGATCCATAGCATTTCTTAGCAGTTGCTTGTTTAGAGTGGGGACTATTTCCGAGAACGTTGTTATTTGAAAGAAAGTAATTGCAACCCATGGCCAGTCTCTTCGTAAACTGCTGCAGACATTAGCGATTTTACATGCATTGTACCATTCCCTAAAGCAATGTTTATTTTAAACTGTCTACAGCATGTTCTGTTGTAATGACGCATAGAAAGTAAGCAATATATCTCCTTACTTTCGACACACGATTTCAAAAATGATTATATTATAAATTATTTGACAAACTGCTTCGAATGCAAGATACAATTAAAAACAAAATGTGCGATGAATATATCCAATTGCGTCTTGCTTTTATGTCAATACAGGCTTCAATTATAACACCTAAGCTGTTATAGAAGGGTTTAATATATAGTTAACAACAAACAACATATCACTCTTCCCGATTACCAATAAGCGCAAATGTACATGGTCACGATATATCATTCTATAATTATTAAGGGTTCAATAACAGACAAGAAATCAAATTACACTGAAAATATTTAAATTCAATTCCTGATGGAGAAACACAAACGAAAAAAGCCGCCAAGAGCAAATAGAGCATTGCTCAACGGCTTAAAGATCAATGTTAAATTGTATAATGCAAAACCATGTTAGTTTTAAGGGGGCAGAAGCGTAACGTTTGTCTCTCTCTTACAGTATAAGATTAAACGATTCATTCAGATTTAATTTATTCAGATAAAAACATCAAAATGTCTATCAAAAACATTATGGAATTTAAATTTACGATTGCAATCTATTGAAAGCACAGAAAAACTGAAGCTCCAGATAAAAAGCCCGTCGTTAAATATTTTATTTTCTTTCAAATTGTGGATTCGCTAGCTAACATACAACATTCTACAAACATTCTTTTCACAAGGAAACAAACAAATAATTAAAAAAACTAACAAAGCAACCCCTTTCAATAGATAAACAAACATATGTTAATATGTATATATAACTTTAAAGTAAAGTAAAAATATAACACCGACTTTCAACATGAAATACCCACGAAGGTACAGGGCAGGTGCTCAAAATGTTGCAGCTTGACACAAATGGTTTTTGAGGCATCACTTCGGTATTTTTTTCTTTATATATATATATCCTTTCAATAAAGGCAACAACTAGTTTTTAAGACCATTGTCGTTAAATCTTCTGCCTTACAGCAAAAACAGTCGTTCTTAAGAAATCAATGCAAGCATGTGGCGACTGTGATTACTGACAGTCTTTGCCCAAATCATTGTGCTGGAATTTGGAGGCACTCTCAAGATGCGGGCTTTTTCTCCCCCTCAGATGTCGCAGTCACTGTCGCTCGATGTGATGGAAATAGCCTAAGTGGCCGTTTTGCTTCTCCCCGAGACGTTGCAGAGGCTAGTGCGGGACTTGAGGCGCCCACCAATGGTTCCACGGCAGCGTCTTCCTCGTTCAAAGAGCGCACGGTTGCCTGTGACAAAATCTGCTGCTGCAGCCTGCTCGCGTGAGGAGAAAGAACACACCCAGAATTATAAACTAACGTAACAAAAATCTGCACTGATATACAACCATGCTTCATATATCAGTGACATTCATTAATAAAATAATCAATTCAATGTTTGTAAAATGAGTTTCGAACAATAAACAAATGACCTCGAGATTTATGACTTAAAATGCTCATACACGGAATAAATAAATTCATAACATTCTGGAAAATTCCGTAATAAGAATGATTGAGTTTGAAGGTCTATGCCAGTGACCTGTTTCGTAAGGAAATCTAAATATTTATTTGAAAATAAATATTCTGCAGAGTTAATATGGCAGCTTCATATCAGTTCTATTGTACGAACTGCAACTTTAAGTATCACCAAGCGATAGTTATGATTTATGAGTTCACTTTGGTAGACAGTTTTAAGCACACTCAGGGATGCTTCAATAGATCAGTGAATTCTAAAAAAATGTTTCCGATTCCATGCATGAATACAAATTAGGATATATTTAAATAAAACCAAACGATCTTTATAAATTCAGCACTTGGACCCTGCCAGATACACTGTTGCCACATTTGACAGAATGGTTAATCCATTCCGCCAGATATTTACTTATCGATACATAAAGATATTTAAGAAACACATATATACCCACCTATTTTTAGCTGCTGCTGCTCTGTCCCTTTGCCTACGATTCTTAAACCAGTTCCCCACTTGTGTTGGTGTAAGTCCAGTTGCTTGAGCAAGCTCTCGTTTTTTGCTTGGGTTCGGATAAGGGTCTTGCAGGTACCACTCTCTCAACAAATGCCTCGTTCTTTCCTTGAAGCAGTGAGTCTTTTGTTCTCCGTCCCAGATGGTTCTGGGTAGCGGGAACTTCTTTCTTACCCTGTACTTGTCCACTGGACCCAAGGGGCGACCTCGTAGTTTCTCTGCTTCCTGGTAATGAGCTTCTAGCCAAAGGGCCTGTAACTTGCCGTGTGACTCTTTCGTGAACTTGTGATTCTCCAGGATATGATATAGCTCTCTAAAGTTGCCCGTGTGGAATGCGACAATGGCCCGTGCTCTGAGGACGGATTCGTTTTTGTTGAGTGCTTCACATGCTGCTGGGGCCACTGGCAGGGACCAGAGGAAGCGGCCAAGGCGCTCAATGTCTCCGCTCTCCTCCAACGTCTCACAAACCCCCGCCACCTGCTGAGGGCTGAAATTCAGAATTGGAAGCTGGAACATTGAATTTTCTTTATTTCGAAGCTAAGTAAATGTAAACCCAAATTAACGGCACGAATTCCAAAGGGCAAATAAAATAGACGATACGCTCTGGTTAGGATCCCACACGCCAAATATGAACTTGGTGTTCCAAGTGCCAAGGCTACCAGTAGATCCTTTGCGGCAGCGATGATGAGATGCTGTTAAAAGCCGGAGAAAAAAGGATTCAACCCACATCTGATTTTCTATTGGACTTGGCAGATTCGGTGCTTTGTTGCCATGGCTGCCTGTCAATCACTGCCAGGTTTGCCAATCAACCAGAAGCAATGGTCACAATTTCATCACCTCCAAATAAACAGCGCGCTTGTT
Organism: Amblyraja radiata; assembly: GCF_010909765.2. Lineage (NCBI taxonomy): Eukaryota > Metazoa > Chordata > Chondrichthyes > Rajiformes > Rajidae > Amblyraja > Amblyraja radiata. The sequence continues at coordinate 51,913,741 of NC_045964.1, read as the reverse complement.
GGAAAAGCAATCATGCTGACCTTCACTTCAACATTTGATAAATCTAAAACACAAAGCAATGAGAAATTGATGGTACGGCTAAAAACATTTCCGCGTTAAATACAGCCGTTTTCCAATCTAAGATTAATATGTCGGATGGCTTGAATTGTGTGTGGACAAGTGTGAAATATTAGTTCAGGTGGCAAAATTGAACTTCAGTAAGTATATATGTTTTTTATCTGTAATTATATGTAAAGTGTCACGATACAAAGGTGTAAAATAACGCGGTAGATTGGTCTGTTATCTGGCATCTTATGTCATTAGCATTATCCATATGTACAATGGTTACATAAGGTTCCCAAACATTACAAACCGTATTAGAATTAAGGATGCTGGGGCATTTTATATCAAACCAGGTATATATGCATGTATTTCATCACATTTAATTTGCTGCCAGCATGTTAGTACGATACACCATATTTACTTTTAAAGTAAATAGTATTTTCTTAAAGATAAAGAATAAAGTTAAAAGTAAGACATGCACAATTTGCGTTCGTATTTGCGTGACGGGAGAAAATCCAATGGTCTTACAATCTACTTAAAAAGATCTGAGATATTTCGAACTGTTCGGTTCCTTTCCTGTCTCCAGCAATATATCTTCCTTTAAATGTTTTGACCCTTTGTGAGAAAAGGTTAAAAAACAAAGTACCAAATCTTGTAAACTGTTCAAAATAATCTTCAACAAAGCTTCCCCAAAATCTGAATGGCGACGGGAATAGCAAAATGTTGCTCTCTTCGGTTAGAAATGCAAGGCTTTAAAATGAAATGGATTGTTTTTGTATATAAACAATTGCTGGTTTCAAAATTAGTGACATTAAAAAATAATAATTTTAACGTCCGCGTTTCTATTAATATCACATTTCTATGGAGTTGATTTAAAGATATCTCTTCCAGCTATTTCGAGTGATTTCCGTGGATTTTGAAAATGCCCTCAGTGTATGCTATTGTATAAACGAATATGCGTCGCTGGTGCATGAAACCCAAACGTCTCTGACAACAGCTAGTTCAGTTGAAACAAACAGTCACTTTATAAAATGAAACCGTACTTGGAAAACGAACCTGCCTGAGTAAAATAACGTGACGTGCGGTGAAATGACATTGGGTTCAGAATGATAGATTCAAAAAGAGATAAATATTTATTTCCATTAAAAATACTGGGTCCCAATAATTATCCAAGGACGTTCTATTGCTCGTATCGATACAATTTGAAGAGAACATATTTGCCCACATGAATTCTGAAATAGTAGTAAATATGAGTTGCACAATTGTCTTCTGTCTGATTTTCATTGCAAGTAGTTCAGTGGGTTTATGTCGGCTCATGTCAACATTGGTTATATCATTTAGAATTACCCCATAACGAGGTATTGAATCCCCAATCCGTCCAAAGTGAGATTGGTTTTAATATTGCCTTCAATCGTGCATTTTGTGCAATGTTTCTGGATATATCAAGGAATGTATGTTTTTCATTCCTTTGTTATAGATCTGCTAAACAAGTAGGCGACCTGTGATTATTCAACTGCATAGATTATTATGTTTGGAAATACTAACATTATTGAATCGATTTGTGCTAATAATTGGCATTCCATTCTTTTGTATTGTTTACATTATATCCAGATTTGCAACCAAGGCTGTGGCAGACATGCAAACAAAATGCTCTCTGTACAAACTTGTCACAAGGCATCAATTTAATCTGCTATAATACGTGACAGTGTGGGCCAGTTTATGCCAGGAAGCTTGTAGCAATATAACATCCCAATATAAACGCATTTTTTTTCGCGTGTTGAAAGATATTCTAAATCGCTGAACGGAATTTATCGGTACAGATTCGTAGTCTCCAATGTTTAGTTGTGCAATTGACCACATTTAATGTGAGGATTATTTAGAAACATAACCATATAATGATCTTGATATAGTATATCTTTTTTTATTCAAGTGAGCACAATGGAATAGAAAAGCATTTTCTGATCTAGTTATCCGAAACCAGAGTCCACGTTCATTCACCTGTACATAATATGGTGTAGCTTTCAATCTTTCAGCGTAATTATAAACTAAATCTAAAACGAATTATTTAATGAAAAAGATTATTTATATAAATATGGGCACGATCCAGTCCATTTGTCTGCATAATGTTCCTGAGGAATTCCAGGGATGTCCTTCCTGCTCTGTTAAACGGGTTAAACCAATGTAAGGTAGCGTTCTGTTTTCTTTTGTATGCTTCTTTTTCTTAAAGGATTTGGAATACATAACCCGACAGATTGTGTAAACTTCGAAGATCAGTATATTTTGCTCTTTGTAAATAGCTGCATTATTTCAGCCTGGTGGAGGAAAGAAGTTCAAATTCAGATACATAATTTATTAAGCTCTAAGTCTTGGACCAGTAACAATTTGTTTAAAAAAAACATACCAACCACAAAAGATAGCACTGAAGACACACTGCTTTATGGATTTGTGTATAAATGTGCATTGATTGGCCTAGCTCCAACTTCACTGGCATAAATAAACCCACTTACAACAGTGGAATTTCAAGGATGCCAAAAATGTATTTGATAATACCCATTTTATAAAGAATTAATTATTTTTTACATTAATATAATATGGCAAACGAATTTACTGCTGCAGATATGAAATAATGTTAAAGAAGGAACTGCAGATGCTGGGAAATCAAAGGTACACAAAAATGCTGGAGAAACTCAGCGGGTGCAGCAGCATCTATGGAGTGAAGGAAATAGGCAATGTTTCAGGCCGAAACCCTTCTTCAATCTGAAGAAGGGTTTCAGCCGAAACATTGCCTATTTCCTTCGCTCCATAGATGATCTGCACTCGCTGAGTTTCTCCAGCATTTTTGTGTACCTTAAATTTGTTAAGACCTTTGTTGGAAATGTCAGTAATGTTTCTGCTCATCAATACTCTTTATAGATGGCTTTGTTTATATTCAATTTCAGGATGTTAGTACCACTGGTAATTCTAGCATTTCTTGTCCATCCTTACCTGCTCCAACAACTGAATTTGGTAGCAGTTAAGAGTTAATTAACTAGAGTCATATCAATGCCAGAACCAGTTAGAACAATAGCCTTAATTCTCTGGAGGGCATTAGTCAACCAACTTGTGATGTTATAACAATCTGAATGGACCATTGTCATTTTTGCTGATATCTTTGAGATATTTTAAAACTGAATTGAAATTCTCAAAAATACGACCATATCTGTTTTCAGTAGCAGTCTAATTTAGTTAGTTTTGATTTTCATTAGGACTACAATAAACACAGAGCATCTTTTATAATTCCCATGAAACAAGGGCCTCAAATTGAAACATTGATTCCAGCCTGACTCGGCTGAGTTCCTTAAACTGCCCTCTTTTTTTATTTGAATATGGTTTTATAGGAAAATGTAATCTGTTTATATATTTTTACATTTTCAATACAAAAGTTGGCAATCACAAATGAAAATCATTCTGGTAATTCCTGTCTGTAATTAAAACAAGTTCAAAATCAATACAACCTTAATGCTTTAAACTGACAATATGATTACTGATGTAGGAAATTGGCAGTTTGGCCTGACACATCTGATGGGTATTTTTAATGAACACATACCTCCTGTAAAATTATATAAATGATTCCCCACAGGGAAATCTGTATCTTAACATCTGATAAATAATAAATACATACAAGATGGGTAGTCACACAACTCCAAACCTTTGGTGTTTTTTCAATCCCAAAAACATTATATTCTGATATAATAATGCACAAATATCTCCTCTAAATGGGCAGGGCTGGAAATACGACATTATACTGCAGGGACCTATGCTATATGTCAGGCACAGCCCACTTTATTGTTTCGCTGCCTGTAGATCTGGTTCACAAACCATAGATCACAGAAAAGTGTGTCAATGAACACTAAATGTTTTTGGAATATGTGAAAAAACATGAAACTATCCATCAAACAATTCTTTTTTAACTTTGCTTTACTGGCCATGATTGATTTCAATATTGTAGCTCACATCATCAAATATCAGGACAAGCATATCATTCATGCTGTATTCAGTATGTTTAACCTGATATTTATGGTGGGCAGAAAGCCACACTTCCCGAGCCAATGCACATCTTATGAACTACCCCAAGGTACTTACAGTCAAATTTCCATTTATGCCTCACGCTGCCTTGGCGAGGCCAGCAGCATAATCAAGGACGAGTCGCTTCCTGGCCACTCCCTCTTCTCTCCTCTCCCATCAGGCAAAACATATAGAAGCGTGATAACGCACACCACCAGATACGGGGACAGTTTCTTCACAGCTGTATCAGGCAACTGAATCATCCTACCACAACCAGAGAGCAGTGCTGAACTAATATCTACCTCTTTGATGACCCTCGGACTATCCTTGATCGGATTTTTCCGGCTTTACCTTGCACTAAGCGTTATTCCCTTATCATGTATCTATACGCTGTAAATGGATTGATTGTAATCATGTATTGTCTTTCTTCTGACCGATTTGCATGCAACAAAAACTTTTCACTGTACCTCGGTGACAATAAACGTGACAATAAACTAAACAGAACTGAAAATGTAATGCTTATAACTATCCAAATATTTCACACTTTCATTAATGAGATTAAAATATTACGTTTAAATGTTGCCTGCTATTTGGTATCGGAGAAAGCATTTTATGTCATCAAGTTGGAGAAATTATATATTAATTGCAGAACATTTTTTTAAATGAATTCCATGGTTAATTGAATGTCATTTGAAAACTGTGTTTCTGCTTCAAATTAATAAATTAATATTATGTATCATTTTTCTATACATTGCATTAGTTTTATATATTTAAACTCACATGTGTTGCTGTCTTTAACGTGGTGATAAATATGAATATAAATCTATATTGTTCTACGAGTTAACCGTACTTTAGGATTTATTGCAATACTAAAATATTTGGTGTAAAAATGAAGTATTAAACATAATAAATATAGTGTTTTGTCAATTACAGTTTATTTGAAATGCAACCATGAGCTGTGGCATTTAATATTTATGTTTAAGAATTTGAAATTCTGCTTTCTTTCAAGCATGGATTATGGAGCAGTACAGGTAAACATAACTATATATTTACAAGTAAAAAAATGATTAAATACTCTGATTTCAATGCATATGTAGTGTTTTCCCTAGAATTATCTTAAAACGGAAGTTTTATAAAGTTAAAGAAAAATCTGACTTTTTGTATTTCTACACAAAATCGTGACTGTGAAATTTGAAGCAATAATTACCAAAAATTATTTTCGATGGCCATCTTGAAAATCAATACCCATTCATTATAGTAATAAGCTCCAGTGAGATTCTCAGCGCTACACTCTAACTTTCTTCCCATTTCGATATCTAAATGTTCCTGATAAACTGGACGAAAGAGCAAAATGCAGAATGCTACACCTACCTCTACCAGAATTGATTAATCTCTTTTCACTTTTCTTTTCCATCTCAAATATCAGCAGTGTTGTTCATGCAGCAAACCTTTGAACTTGGGGCTAGAAAATCCATGATTGTTGATGTGCAGAACTTGGCTCGAAAGTAGGAATAAATGCATAGACTATTTTCTAAATGGGGTAAGAATCCAGAAATCGGAGGTGCAAAGGGACTTGGTAGTGTTGGTTCAGGATTTCCAAAAAGTTAATCTGCAAGTCGAATCGTTAGTAAAGATAGCAAACTCAATGCTAACATTTATTTCAAGAAGGCTTGTATACAAAAACAGGGATGTAATGTTGAGGCTCTATAAGGTGCTGGTAAGGCCGCATTTGGAATATTGTGAACACTTTTGGGCACCATATCTGAGGAAGGAGATAAGATTAAAAGTAACATTAACAAATTTGCAGATGACACAAAGCTGGGTGGATTGTGAACTGTGAAGAGGATGCCATGAGGTTGCAGGGTGACTTGGACAGGTTGGGTGAGTGGGCAGGTGCAGTTTAATGTAGATAAATGGGAGGTTATCCACTTTGGTGGCAAAAACAGGAAGGAGTCAAGTTGAGAAAAGGGGAAGTACAACGGGATCTGGGTGTCCTTGTTCATCAGTCACTGAAAGTAAGCATGCAGGTACAGCAGGCAGTGAAGAAAGCAAATGGCATGTTGGCCTTCATAACAAGAGGAGTAGAGGAGCAAAGAGGTCCTTCTGCAGTTGTACAGGGCCCTAGTGAGATCACACATGGAATATTGTGTGCAGTTTTGGTCTTCCAATTTGAGGAAGGACATTCTTGCTATTGAGGGAATGCAGCGTAGGTTCACCAGGTTAATTCCTGGGATGGCGGGACTGTCATATGTTGATAGAATGGAGCGGCTGGGCTTGTATACTCTGGAATTTAGAAGGATGAGAGGTTATCTTATTGAAACATAAGATTATTAAGGGTTTGGACGCACTAGAGGCAGGAAACATGTTCCCGATGTTGGGGGAGTCCAGAACCAGGGGCCACAGTTTAAGAATAAGGGGTAGGCCATTTAGAACGGAGATGAGGAAAAACTTTTTCACACAGAGAGTTGTGAGTCTGTGGAATTCTCTGCCTCAGAGGGCAGTGGAGGTTGGTTCTCTGGATGCTTTCAAGAAAGAGCTAGGACAGAGCTCTTAAAGATAACGGAGTCAAGTGATATGGGGAGAAGGGTACTGATTGTGGATAATCAACCATGATCACATTGAATGGCAGTGCTGGCTCGAAGGGCCGAATGGCCTACTGCTGCTCCTATTGTCTATTGAAACATACAGAATAGTGAAAGGCTTGGATAGAGTGGATGTGGAGAGGATGTTTCCACTAGTGGGAGAGTCTAGGACCTCAGAATTAAAGGACATTCTATTAGGAAGGAGGTGAGGAGAAATGCCTTTAGTCAGAAGGTGGTGAATCTGTGGAAATCTTTGCCACAGCAGGCTGTGGAGGCCATTAGTGGATATTTTTAAAGCAAAGATAGATTCTTGATTAGTACAGGTGTCAGAGGTTATGGGGAGAATGAGGTATGGAGGGAGAGATAGATCAGCCATGATTGAATGGCGGTGTAGACTTGATGGGCCGAATGGCCTAATTCTACTCCTATTCCTTAAAACGTAAAGGAAGATTTTGCTGACCTGTGATACCACATCCAAAAAGGGTAAAAACGTGGCCTTCTAGCATCATCAGGATACAACCTATATCTGGAAACTGGTGTCAGCTGCATGTCAGGGGAAATATGGCATTCCTGAACTTTAGCCAATGGGTCTGAAATTCATTATAGAATTGGAATAGATTACAAACATCACATGTCATGGTTGATACTGTATGTTTTTGATTCAAATTATTGGCCACGATTTAAGGTCTAGTGGTAGTACATCAATAAATGGATTCAATTTAGAGTCAGTCTGACAGCCCTTTAGGGCAGCACAGTGGTGCAGCATTAGAGTTGCTGCCTTACAGCGCCAGACCCATGTTCGATCCTGACTACAGGTGCTGTCTGTACAGAGTTTGTACTTTCTCTGTGTGACTACATGGGTTTTCTCTGGGTACTCCGGTTTCCTCCCACATTTCAAAGACGTGCAGGTTTGTAGGTTAATTGGCTTCTGTAAAACTGTCCCTAGTGAAGGATAGAACTAGTATATGGGTGATAATTGGTTTTGCGGACCCAGTGGGCCGAAGGGCCTGTTTCCATTTAAACTAAACTAAAATGGGCTCTTCAGCCCCAGTTATTCACGTGAATTGTAATGTCTACCATACTAACCCTATTTGCCTGCATTAGGTCCATTTCCTGTCCTTTTCCCTGTTCAAGTTGTAATTGCATCTGTCTCTACCACTTCCTCTGGTAGCTTGTTTCAGATATTCACCACTCTCTGAGTGAAAAGCCTGTCCCTGAGATCATCTTTACATTTCTTCCTGTCACCTTAAGTTAATGCTCTCCAGTCTTAGATTATCTCACTCTGGGAAAATAAATCTGATTATCTACCCTATCTATGGCCCTCATAATTTTATATACCTTTCTAAAGTCATTTCTTAGCCCCCTAAATTTCAGTGCAAATAAGCCCAACCTTATCCAATTTCTCCTTAGAATTGAAGCCTTCCATTCCTGGCAACAATCTGGCAAATCTCTTCTGCAGTCTTTCTAATGTCACATATTTCCTGTTGTGTGGTGACTAGAACTATAGACAATACTCCAAGTGTGACTAGTCCAAAGTTTTGAACAGCTACAAGATGACATGCCAACCTTACACTCAATGCCTCAGCCTTTCATGGCAGATACTAAATGGAGTCTTAACTACTCTATCCACCTGTGTCACCATTTTCAGGGAACTATAAACTTGTACCCCAAGGTCCTTCAGTACATCAACACTCCTGAGCTTCCTGTCATTTGTTACATATGTGCTGTTAATATTGGGTACCACAAAACACATTACCTCAAACTTGTCTGGATTGTATTCCAATTTATCTTTTCCCAACTTTCTAACTGATCTATATCTCTCTGTACCCATTCATAATCTTCTTTGCTGTCCACTACTACAGCAAATATACTAATCAGTCGACTTATATTCTCAATTCAATTATACTTTATTGTCACATGTACCTAGGTAAAGTGAAATGCTTTCATTTGCATACAACCCAGTAAACTCATACAACAGACCTTACCTACGCAGTACACAAGAGTCGCCACGTTTTTGGCATCGACAGTTACATCAAATTCATTGAAGACTTATCTTCTGCTTGCAATGGCGACAGGCGGCCCCCACCGAGTCCCCCCTTTATTCTCGGCAGCCCTCCGCTGGTCTCCCCATTATTCTTGGCAGCCCCCAAGTCATTTATATATATGACAAGCAACAACAGTCCCAGCAGCATTCATGTGGAATACCCCAGGTTACAAACTTCTAGTTAGAGAAACAGCTCTTGACTACTGCCATTGTCTCATAATGCCAAGCTAATTTGGATCCATTTTGTCAATACACTTTGGATCCCATGAGCCCTAATCTTCTGGAGATAGATACAAAAAGCTGGAGTAACTCAGCGGGACAGGCAGCATCTCTGGAGAGAAGGTACGGGTGACATTTCAGGTCGAGACCCTTCTTCAGACTCGTTAGGAATAAGGGAAATGAGAGATATAGACAGTGATGTGGAGAGATGAAGAAAAATGAATGAAAGATATGCAAAAAAGTAATGATGATAAAGGAAACAGGTCATTGTTAACTGTATGTAGGGTGAAAATGAGAAGCTAGTGCGACTTGGGTGGGGGAGGGATAGAGAGGGAATGTCACGGCTACCTGAAGTGAGAGAAAGCTGAAGTAAGCTGCCCAAGCGAAATATGAGATGCTGTTCCTCCAATTTGCATTTAGCCTCACTCTGACAATGGAGGAGACCTAGGACAGCAAGGCCTGTGTAGGAATGGGAAGAATTAAAGTATCCAGCAACCGGGAGATCAGGTAGGTTCAGGAGGGTTGAGCGAAGGTGTTCTGCGAAACGATCGCCCAGTCTGCTTTTGGTCACGCGGATGTATAAGAGTCCACATCTTGAACAATGGATACAGTAGATGAGGTTTGGAGGAGATACAAGTGAACCTCTGCCTAACCTGAAAGGACTGTCGGGGTCCCTGGACCGTCGAGGGAGGAGGTATAGCGACAGGTGTTGCATCTTCTGCGGTTGCACCTGGGGAGGGGGTGGTTTGGGTGGGATGGGATGAGTAAACCAGGGATTTGCGGAGGGAACAGTCTCTGCGGAAGGCGGAAAGGGGTGGAGATGGGAAAATGTGGCTAGTGGTGGGATCCCGTTGGAGGTGGCTGAAATTTCGGAGTGTAGTATGAGACGGCTGATGGGGTGGAAGGTAAGGGCTAGGGGGAGCTCTGTCTCTTTGCGACTAGGGGGAGGGTGAACAAGGGTGGAGCTGTGGGGTACCGAGGAGACACGAGTGAGGGCCTCATCTATGATGGGAGAGGGGAACCCCTGTTCCCTGAAGAATGAGGTCATCTCGGATGTCTTATGGCCCTGTCTCACGGTGCGAGTCCACCCACAAGTGATCCCGAATGAAAGAAAAAATCACACTCGGGGTTTTCTACAAGATTCCAAGTTAATGTTCACGAGTTTAAATGAGTTCCCACGTGTATGTCTAAGTTTGCCGTTTACTTCTCATTTCTGCGATGTACCAAGTTCCTCTCCTGAGTTACCAAGTTCCTCTCCCGAGTTACTCTTGAGCCAACTGTGAATGAAGGTCTGTTTTAAGTATCAAATAGAGGAGCTGGACAGCATCTCATACAGTAAGTATATTCTGATTCAGTATTGAAAGTTATTCAATTTCATAACTTCAAAAAACTAGGCAGGATCTCGGCCCCGCACTCGCTGCCATTGTGCAGCAAGGAGGCGGTGGCGGCGAAGCAACAGTGTTAAAGAAGACAGCTCCATCCTGCGGCTTTGAGTTAAAGATAGAATTCAGCGCGGCCGCATCTATAGGGTGATTTCACGAAAGGTCACTGGAGCATAGATCCTCACCCACGTGACCGCAAAATCGAACTGGGGTACAAGCGTCACTTGCGGTACATGTTAGTGATGCTGAAAACGCGCACTTTCACACCCGTTAAAAACCGCGAAAACTGCCCGTTTTTGAGCTGTAAATAACTGTGCCAGTCGGGGTGACCGTGAGACACAGTTATCTAACTTTACAGTCCAGAAGATAGATAAAAACGAAGGTAAATACAAGAGGGAGCTGAAGGGGCAAAAACAGCGGAAGTGGTTAGCGGACATTCGCCGTGGAGATATAAATATCGAAAATATCGGGAATTATCGCATTTGCACGCTGCATTTCATCAAAAGTAAGGCATTACTGACGTTTTATCTTTATTCATTTGTTATATGAAAAGTTTTAAAAGTGAAAAATCCGTCAGTAAAATTGCAAAATCGCCCATGGTTCTCAGGTGGGTTTTAACATGCAAAATGAAAACGCTTCTGAAGCTACATTTACCATTTAAATAATCGTAAACTATCAATGAGTTTTGAAATAAATCTTACTCAGATGCAAGCTAAGGAATGGGATAATTGTCAGTTTTCATTTTGCATGTTAAAACCCACCTGAGAACCATGGACGATTTTGCAATTTTACTGACGGATTTTTCACTTTTAAAACTTTTCATATAACAAATGAATAAAGATAAAACATCAGTAATGCCTTACTTTTGATGAAATGCAGCGAGCAAACGCAATAATTCCCGATATTTTCGATCTTTATATCTCCACGGCGAATGTCCGCTAACCACTTCCGCTGTTTTTGCCCCTTCAGCTCCCTCTTGTATTTACCTTCGTTTTTATCTATCTTCTGGACTGTAAAGTTAGATAACTGTGCCTCACGGTCACCCCGACTGGCACAGTTATTTACAGCTCAAAAACGGTCCGTTTTCGCGGTTTTTAACGGGTGTGAAAGTGCGCGTTTTCAGCATCACTAACATGTACCGGAAGTGACGCTTGTACCCCAGTTGGATTTTGCGGTCACGTGGGTGAGGATCTATGCTCCAGTGACCTTTCATGAAATCACCCTATTGATATGACCTACAAAGGGAAAATGCGCACTGTCCAATGCCAGAGCAGTTATACTTATGATTTGTTTGAAACACGCATCACGTAGTTAGAAGACCAGAGGGCGGAGGTTTGCTATATTTTAATTGAATTTACTGCCAGGTCTACACACTACGGGGAGACGGGAGACTAAATCTTTGAATGTGGACGGATGTCTCCGCTCCTGCTCGTTCTAAGCGGAATATATTTTTAGTTGCCTTTCAAGCCGGGCTTTGGTTTTATTCCTTGTTTTTGTTTATTCACACACACTTTTCGTGTGTGAGAAGTCCATGCCGGGTGCCGGCTGGCCGCAGCCGCTGTTCTCTCACATCAGTTGCGCATCGGATTGTTGGGAGACGGAGCTCACGGTTCGCCTCCTGAGCTGCTTTGGTGCCCTGGCGTGAGTTGAGATGGAGGGAGGTTGGGGTGGGGAAATTGCGCAGGCGTCATTAATCTGTCTGGGGTGACAAGGGTCTTGGGTTAGGCTGGGATCATTCTCTGCTCTCATCTCTCTCTTTCTGTGTGTGCATTAGCAGGGGGAAGAGCGGTCTAACTCACTGGGGTACAAGACCTCTGTCGCCTGCCCCTTGCAACCATCAAATTGTTTGTTCCTTTGGTGCGCCTCATCTGCCCTACTCCCATCCCAGCTCTGCCCCAGCTCTCTGCCCCATTCTCTTGGAAATGTTGCTTTCCCCGCTGTAACAAGGAGGGGTCCGGCTGGCTGGCTTGGTGGGTGGGTGGGCAGGGAGGGGGAGTGGGTACAAACCACCAAATCCATTCTCAAAGGTCGGGCAGAGCCGTGTAGAACTCACGTTTCTCTCTGCTTCATATACGTGGGAATTCCCTCAGTATGGTTACTCAACGGGACAGGCAGCATCTCTGGAGAGAAGGAATGGGTGACGGGATGACGTTTCCAAAATTCTACTGTGTCTTTGTGTTACTCCAGCACTGTGTGTTCACTTTTTGTCAACCAGCATCTGCCCTTTCTTGTGTATGACATTATTTGTATCAGTGGCAGTTGATTGTTGCTCCCTTCAGTTTCCCTGGGGGTCGGGACGGGACTGGAGTTGGGAGGGAAAGGTGGGGGGGAAGGGGAGCCCTTCCAATTGCTAGGATTCTAACTGATTCACCTCTACCCCATTGCAGACATTCGACTTTGTCTCTGGAACTGGTGTGCTATAATGCTCAGAACTATATTCTCCACACTACCCTTTCCTTTGCTCTACCTATTTTAGGCGAGCCTGGTTTGATTGCATTTATTCATGTTAATCCTTTGTGTCTTGCTGACACTGAAAAAGGGTGCAAGATTCTTTAGACTCATCATTTAGCCGTTGAATAACTATTAACTGGGTTCCTGCTTAATTAATGTTTCTATACTTAGCTGACTCGATTCAATTTCAATAGGTTTGTTTTTATCTGTATACTGGGTCAAGGGATGAACCATGGACATATGAACATTCAAATTGTGAGCCTTCTCGAACCACTTCTCACATTGGTCACAAGCAAATTCAAGTTCAGCTTCTGCCCTGTGCTTGGTCATATGGTATTACAAGGATGTTCTTTGCCTGCACTGGAAACCATAAACTTCACACTGCAAAGGTTTTGCTCCAGTATGGCGCATTTGATGAACTGATAGGTGTTTCTGCTGTTTGAAAGTTTTAGGCTGTGGGCCGAGGAGCTTTATTCCAGTGTTTCGTGACCCAAGTCTCAGAACTACATGAAATTGTCACATATTGTGTAAAAAAACTATATAAATCACCCCTGAAACTCGTCATGAACAGGACTTGCACATTTTAATTAAATTAGAGAAAAAATTGAAACATTTCGGGTATTTTTAGTCCAATCAAAGCACGTTTAACATTGAGTTGTCTGCCAGTTGGCCAATCACGCGCTTTGTTTCAGGCTAGCACACATCATAGCTGAGAGGGCTTCACTGATGCCTGTTTTACTGGAGATTCTGATGAAGGTTCTTTGTCGTGGAAACTTGCAGCAGGGTAATTGAATTTAGTGAGAAAAGCATTAAGTCTGAAAAATGTGCAGCTAAGTGGATAGAAGTGGAAGAAAGTCTTGAAAGCAAAGTCCCTGCTGAGCACAAATTTGTGAAACTTTGTGAATCAACTCAAACTGAAAGGTAAGATCTAAAGTCTGAATGTATGAAAATTAATCTGTATGGACTTTAATTAATTTAATTGCACCCTTTATAATGTGAAAACATGTGATTTGGAGGCTGTACATTCACTCATTCATTCACTCACTCATTCATTCCTTCATTCATTCATTCACTCACTCATTTATTCCTTCATTAACTCACTGACTCACTCACTCATTCATTCATTCATTCATTCATGAAGTTGAGGGCCTAAACTATATGTATCAATAACAAGGTAAATTAAACATTTTCACTAATACCAGCTTGTTGTAGAGTAATAAGTCTTAATCATCTAATCTCGGAGCTGCCTGCGATAACTTACCGGGAAAAGGTGCTCCGATCGCGGGGCCTATGTATTTAACATAGTGAAGCTGCGGTCTCAATTAAACAGCGGCCGATTCGCGAACGCGGAGCCGCGGATCTTCTCCGTAGGCGGGGGGGGGGGGGGGGGGGGGGGGGGTACATAGTGCCGTCCGTAGCGGCCGTTTCCAGGAAAACGGAGGAATATATCTATCTGGAATATATATAGGTATAATATATAATATTATTATACCTATATTACTATCTGGAATATATATATAATATTATTATACCTATATTACTATCTGGAATATATATAGGTATAATATATTATATTATTATACCAATATTACTATCTGGAATAGATATAGTTATAATAATATAATATATTATATTATTATATATATATTATATCATTATACCTATATTACTATCTGGAATATATATAGGTATAATAATATATAATATAATATTATTATACCTAAATTACTATCTGGAATATATATAGGTATAATGATATATAGTTTAAATGGACTGCAACACGGAAATAGGCTGCCCATCGTGTAATATGGGCATTGGCCACTAGACGGCGCTTACTTTCCCGATCTCATTTTCTAATTAGTTTAATTAATTAATGTGCAACTTTCGGCAATGACGAGTTATGACTTCCTTCTCAATTATATTTCATCTAAATCTGTGGAAAATTTCATGTAGTTTGGTGACTTGGGTCACGAAAACTGATTTCTAGACACATTTTTGATGCTCGGCCCACAGCCTATTTGTCCACATTCATCACAAATGTAGTTTCTTTTCACAAATGGAGTTGTTGTTTCTCCCAAGTTGTCCATCAGCATGTGAAACCAGCATTCTTCTTCCTTCTCCATCAATGCCAACTGGCTGTCTGATTTATCCCAACTCAGCTCCTCACTTTGATCCCGGCTGGGATTTACCTCAATCCAGTTCTGTATCTGTTGCACTCCAAAATCAAGGCTTTTCAACTCCACAACCTGATTACTCTGCTTCAGCTGTTGTGTGATGGCAGCGAGATGGTCATTTTCAGACTGGGCTTCGGTGAGCACATTTCTTATCTGTTTCAGCTCGGTCTGTAGCTCTGATTGGTTGGAATTCAGAAGACTGAGGGGGGATCTTATAGAAACTTACAAAATTCTTAAGGGGTTGGACAGGCTAGATGCAGGAAGATTATTCCCGATGTTGGGGACGTCCAGAACTAGGGGTCACAGTTTAAGGATCAGAGGGATGACTTTTAGGACCGAGATGAGGAAATCATTTTTTACACAGAGAGTGGTGAATCTGTGGAATTCTCTGCCACAGAAGGTAGTTGAGGCCAGTTCATTGGCTATATTTAAGAGGGAGTTAGATGTGGCCCTTGTGGCTAAAGGGATCAGGGGGTATGGAGAGAAGGCAGGGATGGGATACTGAGTTGGATGAACAGCCATGATCATATCAAATAGCGGTGCAGGCTCGAAGGGCCGAATGGCCTACTCCTGCACCTATTTTCTATGTTTCTATGTATAAGCTGCCACCTTTTTCTGGTTACTTCAAGAACCTGTGGTAATGGATCCATCTTGGTCAGTGTTATAAACGTAAGGACAGTTGTCAGCCTTATTAAGGACGTCTTGGTGCAGGGGTGTTTCCCCAAGTCCAGTCCATCTGGGACAACCTCAGGATAAAAAGTAGGGTCAATAGCCCCATTGTCCTTTCTTGGTTCTCCTCCATTTATAGTCAATCGTTTCAGATGTCTCCAACAGGGGTAATCATCAATCTTCATGGCGGTTGGTGTCGTAGTAGCACCTGGTACAGTCCCCTCCAACACAGTCCCAATTTCGTCCGATCCCAGTACCTTATCAGTACGTAGTCTCCCAGTAGTATGGACTGTGTCTGTGTTCAACTGGCAGTGACTTCTGCATTTTCAACCCCTGTGAACGCAAGACTGACATGGTTCTGCTTAATTGCTTTGCGTATGTAATTAATCCATTGCTGTGGGCCTGTAGTTCATAACTAACTTCCACACTCTTTAGTGTCCTCTTCATTCCCTCCACTAATTCAGAATTCTACGGGTGGTGGGGGATGTTAGATCACTCTTTAACTACCTACAAGGCAGACCCTTTAAAAATAGATCATTTTAAAAAAAATTTTTTTTTTAAATATTCCCAATTGTTCCCATCCAACTCCCCAAATTTACAATTTCAAATTAACAGATTTTGTTCTGAGATAAAGGCATCTCCAATCTCATCTAACACATCGACCTGGATGCCACATGGCCATCGTGGAATATTATCATTCCCTCCAAGCTGGTTACCAAACTCGCAGAACTGGGTCTCTGCGCATCCCTCTACAATTGGATCCTCGACTTCCTCATCCACAGACCACAGTCTGTTCGTATTGGTGGAAATGTGTCAGACCCGATAACAATCAGCACGGGAGCACCTCAAGGCTATGTGCTCAGTCCCCTGCTGTACTCACTCTATACTCATGACTGCATAGCCAGTCATAGTGCGAACTCCATCATCAAGTTCGCTGACGACACCACTATTGTGGGACGTATCACTAATGGGGATGAGTCAGAGTATAGAAGAGAGATCGAGCAACTGTCCATATGATGCCAGCACAATAACCTGGCCCTCAACACCAGCAAAACCAAGGAACTGATCGTGGACTTTGGTAGGAATAGGATGGGGACCCACAGTCCCGTTTATATCAACTGGTCGATGGTTGAAAGGGTCAAGAGCTTCAAATTCCTGGGCGTGAACATCTCTGAAGATCTTTCCTGGTCCGAGAACACTGATGCAATTATCAAGAAAGCTCATCAGTGCCACTACTTCTTGAGAAGATTACGGAGAGTCGGTTTGTCAAGGACGACTCTCTCTAACTTCTACAGTGCACAGTAGAGAGCATGCTGACCGGTTGCATCGTGGCTTGGTTCAGCAACTTGAGCGCCCTGGAGAGGAAGTGACTACAAAAAGTAGTAAACACTGCCCAGTCCATCATCGGCTCTGACCTCCCTTCCATCGAGGGGATCTATCGCAGTTGCTGCCTCAAAAAGGCTGGCAGCATCATCAAGGACCCACACCATCCTGGCCACACACTCATTTATCTGCAACCTTCTGGTAGAAGGTACAGGTGCCTGAAGACTTCAATGACCAGGTTCAGGAATAGCTACTTCCCCACAGCCATCAGGCTATTAAACTTGGCTCGGACAAAACTCTGAACATTAATAACCCATTATCTGTTATTTGCACATCATCAGTTTATTTATTCATGTGTTTTGTAGTCAATGCCTACTATGTTCTGTTGTGCTGAAGCACAGCAAGAATTTCATTGTCCTATCAGGGACACATGACAATAAACTCACTTGAACTTGAGGTCTCTATTTGAACTTAATTCAAAAGGTAAGTGTAAACAAGTGCACGGACACTATATGGTGTATAAGTCAGCTTTAATCAATAATTTGGGAATTAATAAGCTTTGGCTTCTTCCTGCTCCTTTTCGGACACATACGATTTCATTTATTTATAGATATTGTTTATGACACTTTATAAATATTCTTGTTTTGTTTTTTGTATGCCGTTTCACACTTGCTTTTAATTCTTTTATTCTGTTCGAAATAAAGAATTAAATAAATAAATAAATAGATCATCAGTCATAGTGGCACAGTACAATACATGTTAGTTCAACTCTACCACTAGTGCGACTACGTAATATAGGAAGTGAGTGTTAATATGAAGGCTTTGTGTCTCAATGCAAGGAGGCTTTGTGTCTCAATGCAAGGAGCATTCGTAATAAGGTGGATGAGTTGAATGTGCAGATAGCTATTAATGATTATGATATAGTTGGGGTCACGGGTGACCAAGGCTGGGAGCTGAACATCCAGGGATATTCAATATTCAGGAGGGATAGACACAAAGGAAAAGGAGGTGGGGTAGCGTTACTGGTTTGAGAGGAGATTAACGCAATGAAAAGGAAGGACATTAGCTTGGAGGATGTGGAATCGGTATGGGTAGAGCTGCGAAACACTAAGGGGCTGAAAACGCTAGTGGGTGTTGTGTGCAGGCCACCTAACAGTAGTAGTGGAGTTGGGGATGGCATCAAACAGGAAATTAGAAATGCGTGCAACAAAGGTAAAACAGTTATAATGGGTGACTTCAATCTACATATAGATTGGGTGAATCAAATTGGCAGGGGTGCTGAGGAAGAGGATTTCTCGGAATGTATGCGGGATAGTTTTCTAAACCAACATGTAGAGGAACCAACGAGAGAGCAGGCTATTCTAGACTGGGTATTGAGTAATGAGGAAGGGTTAGTTAGCAGTCTTGTTGTGCCATAATGTGGTTGAGATTTTCATTAGGATGGAGAGTGACATTGTTAATTCAGAAACAAGGGTCCTGAACTTAAAGAAAGGTAACTTTAAGGGTATGAGACGTGAATTGGCCAAGATTGACTGGCAATTGATTCTTAAAGGGTTGACGGTGGATATGCAATGGAAGGCATTTAAAGACTGCATGGATGAACTACAACAATTGTTCATCCCAGTTTGGCAAAAGAATAAATCAGGGAAGGTAGTGCATCCGTGGATAACAAGGGAAATCAGGGATAGTATCAAAACAAAAGATGAAGCATACAAATTAGCCAGAAAAAGCAGCCTACCAGAGGACTGGGAGAAATTCAGAGTCCAGCAGAGGAGGACAAAGGGCTTAATTAGGAAAGGGAAAATAGATTATGAAAGAAAACTGGCAGGGAACATAAAAACTGACTGCAAAAGTTTTTATAGGTATGTGAAGAGAAAGAGATTAGTTAAAACAAATGTAGGTCCCTTGCAGTCAGAAACAGGTGAATTTATCATGGGGAACAAGGACATGGCAGACCAATTGAATAACTACTTTGGTTCCGTCTTCACTAAGGAAGACATAAATAATCTGCCGGAAATAGCAGGGGACTGGGGGACAAATGAGATGGAGGAACTGGGTGAAATCCAGGTTAGCCGGGAAGTGTTGTGAGGTAAATTGAATGGTTTAAAGGACGATAAATCCCCAGGGCCAGATAGGCTGCATCCCAGAGTACTTAAGGAAGTAGCCCCAGAAATAGTGGATGCATTAGTGATAATTTTTCAAAACTCTTTAGATTCTGGAGTAGTTCCTGAGGATTGGAGGGTAGCTAAGGTAACCCCACTTTTTAAAAAGGGAGGGAGAGAGAAAACGGGGAATTACAGACCAGTTAGTCTAACATCGGTAGTGGGGAAACTGCTAGAGTCAGTTATTAAAGATGGGATAGCAGCACATTTGGAAAGTGGTGAAATCATTGGACAAAGTCAGCATGGATTTATGAAAGCTAAATCATGTCTGATGAATCTTATAGAATTTTTCGAGGATGTAACTAGTAGAGTGGCTAAGGGAGAACCGGTGGATGTGATATATCTGGACTTTCAGAAGGCTTTCGACAAAGTCCCACATAAGAGATTAGTATACAAATCCTGGAGATGAACGGCAGGGCGAGCATGCAGGTCCAGGGGCACTGGGGAGCGGGGGAGCGGAATATTGCGGGGAATGCATGCCGGGGTCAGGTGGTCGTGGAATGACAACAGCAGCAGGCATCTTGAAAACCAACGGCGGGGCATGAGGACCGGGAGGAGCTGGTCGCGGCTGAGACACAGGCAGAAGATGTTGGCGGCTGCGTCGGTAAAGAGCACCATCGACGTTGACAAGGTAGGAACGAGGTTCCTTGGATTCCTCAACGAAACCCAGTCTGGTATGTCCAACTGCCGTCTGCAGGCGAACCACTTGGCCTTGCAGCAACGGTTTAAGTGGTTTGCTGGACTTGTCATAGGAGCGTTCCTGAACATCATGTTTTTCCTCAATGCGCTTTTGGTCCGCAGCTGGTTTGAGCACCCGTGGCTTCAGCTGTTGCTGGGCAACAGGGAGCTGTGGCCTTGTCATGCGAGATATCAGGCGCTGGGCGGGAGAGCCCAGGACGCTATCCCTAGAGATGTTTCTAAGGTTTAACAGATCTAGGTAGACATTGGATTTGGCAAGATGTGAATGTTTCATCAGCTGCTTTGCACTCCTGACAGCATGTTCAGCGAGGCCGTTGGATTGAGGGTATTCGGGGCTGGTGAAATGTTGAAAGTTCCATTGTCTCGCAAAGTGCTTAAAAGCTTGACTGGTGCATTGTCTTCCGTTGTCAGTTTGCAGTTTGACCGGTACATCAAATACAGAAAAATGTCTCTGAAGCTTATGTATCACCATCTCAGACATAATGGTAGGCAGCAGATCAAGTTCAAACCAATTGGAATAGGAATCGACTAGAACTAGGTAGTGCTTGCCGTGCCATTCGAAAATGTCCACAGCGAGGGAGATCCAGGGTAGTGCAGTAGAGGCTGTTTCTGTTGGTGGGGCGCCAAGCTGTGGAGCAGGATGTTATTTTGTCACATATGTGTTTGACCATTCCTGGCCAGTAAAACATGCTTTGGGCACGGGCGAGCGTAGCCTCAGTACCTGGGTGACCGTTGTGGACGTCTTTGTAGTATTCTTCTTGCAGAGATGAGGGTATCACAACTTTGTGGCCCTTGACAACGATCCCATCTTGTATCACCAGTTCATTGCGAACTAGGAAGAATGGCTGTACCGGTAGTGGTGTGCTGGATCGTTTCGTAGGCCAACCCCGTTTGATAATGGAGGAGAGCAGCTGCAGCTTTCTGTCAGCTGCTGTGTGCTCCACAAGGCTAAGCAGGCGTTCCGTTGGGATGAAATCGACTTTAAGCACGGCGAGCTCTTCACACTCAAACGAGTGTTGTTCATCAGACGCCCGTGGCGCTCGAGAGAGAGTGTTGGCGATGAGCATATCTTTGCCCTTTTTGTAGACAATCTGGAAATCAAAGCGCTGGAGCTGCATCATCATGCGCTGCAATCGTGCAGGTGCTGCGTGACTAGACTTATTCAGGATGGTGACCAGGGGTTGGTGGTTGGTTTCAATTGTGAAAGTTTTCCCGAAGATAAAGTCTCTGAACTTGGAACATGCAAAAACGACCGCTAGCAGCTCCTTTTCGATCTGAGCATATCACTGTGGATGGTAGATTCGTCTTGCGAGCTAATTGTCTCTGTGTCGTGGGTGGCTTCAAACTGTTCGAGTGAGTCAAAGAATGTTGGGTATGGCTGAAGCGGGTGGAGATTAGACTCTGACTTCGAATTACGGTTCCCACGAGAACGGCAGAAGGCAGCAGTGGTTACGTTTCTTGCAGTAATTGCAAGGCTTTCTGTTTGAGTTTGAATATCATCAGTTACTTTGTTGAAAACCTGCAAGTTATTCCCTAATATTTTGCCACATTCCTCAATGGAAGTGATAGCTTGTGGGAAGTTTGCAAAATTGGAAGCAATAAACACAAGATCACGGTGGAGGGACTTTTTCCTGCATGATTTCACTGACGATCCTGACTGCAGCAGATTCTTCTTCTTCAAAACAGTTGACGATTTCTTTTAACTTTTCAAAATTTGCAGCTTAGTAAAGTACACCAGATTCATGTACCCCACCTAGTCAAAACGGGCTGAGGAGGTAGCGGAATCTCGAGTGCCATTTCCTTGAACAACTGCACGAGGGTGCTTTGAGGAAGATTTTCTTGACATTGGAAACTAAGCGATTGACATTTGGAAACAAGCTACGTATGTGCTTGGCAATTCTATGAAGTCCTTGAGCTAAGCATGTCAAATGCAACATTTTGGGGAATAAAACTTTAAGTCACAAACAGAAGAACATTCTCGTGTTTTGTACCTTCTGGCCAAAGTACAGCAAGTGAAGATGTAAACAACTGAGCAATAGTTAAGCTCTTTGACTTCTCCAATACTTCAGATGTCAACAAATACTCCTTTGATGGTTGACCTGCCTCTAGTATACCGATGACCAGATTGGCAACATATCTCCCCACAGCATCGGTTGTCTCGTCTATTGAGATCCATATTTTGTTGCATGCAACTTCATCTCTAATTTTCTACACAATAATGTTGAAGTTGCTGTCAACATAATATTTCCGTAATGATGACTTGCTTGGTATATGTTCCTCTGTGTATTTCTCGAAAAAACCTCTGAGAGATTTGTTTTCCAATTTCCACAGTGGAATTCCAGCATCAATGAATGACTTGCACAGATCACTCGAAGACTCAGATTTGCGACTGGAGCCAGCAGTAAATGTAGTGAGCAGACAAGCTTGGGTATTTCGCTTGGGTAGTCTACATCCCAGCGGTATCAACATTAACTTCTCTAATTTTAGATAGTCCTTATCTTCTCCCTCCTCCCCCTTTCCAGCTCTCCTTCTAGTCCTACTGTCTCCGCTTCTTCCTTACTTTTTCCCCGCCCCCCCCACACATCAGTCTGAAGAAGGGTCTCGACCCAAAACGTCGCATATTCTTTCTCTCCATAGATGCTGCCTCACCTGCTGAGTTTCTCAGCATTTTTCATCCACCTTTGATTTTTCCAGCATCTGCAGTTCTTTCTTAAATAGATCTTGGAGAAGACTGAGCCAGCGGGCAGCGGCATGAACGAATGAATGACCGACGGTGGCGCCCCAGGTTTCGCCCCGGTGTTGGAAGTTTTCTTGTAGGTTATACTATGTTAACACGTTAATAATAACATTAATTAACGTGTTAACATCGAAAGTGTCATTGTAATCACGGTACAACTAGAGAAAATAGCATGACCTTTTAGCAAAATGGCAAAAAAGGGCTGATTTACGCTTTCGATCGTGAAAAAGGCATTATCCTGGTGAAATCATTAAAAAAGGCATTATCCTGGTGAAATCATTAAAAAAGGCATTATCCTGGTGAAATCATCAAAAAAGGCATGAAGGCATGGCAAAATCCTGGCTCTAGTCATCATCAATATTCCTAAGCGACCTCCTCAAAAAAACTCATGTGAGACAGGATTTCTCCTGCATAAAACCAATTGACTGCTTCTAATCAGACCCTGCTTTTCCACATAAACATAAATCATGCTATTTAGAATTTCTCCCAATATTTTCCTATTGTTTAAAGGCCCATTGGTCTGTAGGTTTCTAGTCCATTCCGACTGCCCTTTTGAATAAGGGAGCAACATTAGCTAGAATCAAATCATGTGGTTATGAAGATGCAAAAATCTCCATTGGATCCCCAGCAAACTCCTCCCCTTGCTTCCATTGGCATCCTGGAATAGATCTGATTAGGCCCTGGGGATGCATCCACCTTAAGGGGTGCCAATCTAGAAACATAGAAAATAGGTGCAGGAGGAGGCCATTCGGCCCTTCGAGCCAGCACCGCCATTCATTGTGATCATGGCTGATCACTAACACTGATCACTAATCTCTAATACTTCCTCATTTCTAATACAGAAGTATTCCAGAATATAAATCGATCCCTCTCTCAATTTTCCATCTTCCACATGCTACTGCTTGGTAAATACTGATGAGAAGGATTAATTTAGGATTGTGTTTATAACCCCTGGCTCCATTTATAAATTTCTGTTTTGGTCCCTATGGTGACCTACTCAAAACGAAATACCCACACCTGACATATGTTTCGTTCTGATTTCTGCTCACACCTTCAGCATCCTTTGTTAACCAAGGTACCCTGATTTTTTTGTATTTGCTCAATACCCTTACAGGGATGTTATTTCTGAACTCCTCCTATGTCCATTCTTTAGCCCCTACATCTGATGTTCTTATCGCCTCATTATTAGCGGCTACCAATCTCCTTTCACCAGGTCGTGGCTTTTACAGTTAAAATCCAGTTTTCTCCATTGACACTTCAACGACCTGCTCAGTCCCAGTCCCAAGACAAGGTCGAGCATGCGAAGATTAACTTAGCCTTTTATCCTGTTTGTACCATCACAACTAAAGGCGCTAGCATTAAGTCCTGCTTTCTTTCACCTCTTCCTCCATTTGCACCGACTCTTGCATCAGTAATCGTCTGATCTAATCTCCTCACTAACAAGGCCCGGATAGGATAAGCCAGTGATGCCACTGTTCATCACCACTGCTCCTATTTTTGCAGTAATATTAGCCTGATAGATATTATCCGTAATATTGCTCAAATTGAAAATAAATACGACTTTTGTTCATGAATTTCACGACCCCAACTTCATAAACCTATTGCAATCACCACCATGCCTGATCTCAGACCAGGAATGGAGGGAGAGAAAGAGAGGAGTGGGGGGTGCTAACAGAGACAGCGTTATTCCAGCATTTTGTGCCTTCTCTCCAGAAATGCTGCTTGTCCCGCTGAGTTACACTTGCATTATGTGTCTATCTTCAGTGTAAACAAGCATTTGCAGTTCCTTCCTACACATTTTATCTGCTTCACCGCTAAATCTCCTCAAGGTATGCCTACTCTGAAGAAGGGTCTCGACCCGAAACGTCACCCATTCCTTCTCTCTCCCAGTGTCCCGCTGAGTTACTCTAGCATTTTGTGTCTACCTACTTTGAAGAAGTACTTCTCTCCCGGAGGAGAGTTCTGCAACGCCCTCTGCTCGCTGCTCCCCTTGGCTTCTGTGATTACCCCTGGTCTCCAGCTCATCGTCTGCCTTTGACCTAAGATAGACACAAGATGCTGGAGTAACTCAGCGGGACGGGCAGCATCGCTGGAGAGTATTTCGTCTGTTCGACCTGTCGTTTTCACACCGTACCCTTCCATATCTCTCGTCTCCCTCTCCCCTGACATCAGTCTGAAGAAGGATCTCGACCCCAAACGCCGCTGATTCCTTCTCTCCAGAGATTTCGCCCAAAGCTCCTCTGTAACCTTTGATGATGCTACCTGTCCCGCTGAGTTACACCGTCGCCCGCCAGCCGATGGAGGCTCAAGCACGTGGTCGGCGCGCGGCGGGATCTTTGGTTTTGAATTCCTGCGCGCGGCGCCCCGCGGCTGCCGCCGACCAACGGTTGCGTTCAAAGATCTTTGGTTGCGAGATCGTGCTCGTGCTCGCGCTCGCGCCCACAACGGTTCCAAAACACGTCGGTCGGAGCAGCGACGACGGTCCGAGCGCCATTTCTCAGACCTGCGGTATCCTCCAGGTTCTCAATGTATAGATTCTTACACCAGACGGGACCTTTCCCTGAACAAATGCACACCGCCTGTCCCTGAGTTATCTCTACCTTTCTGGATTAGGATTCATAGTTCTTGTCCAAAAATGCGGCGAACTATATTGGAGAGGAAATCACTTATCCGTGCTCTCTCTCTTGCGTCATAATGAATCGGAATCTCGATGAAATCTGTGTCATTTTCTTCGCTTCTATTCTCACAAAAAAAATCACCCCCCACCCAGAACAAAGGTGGGGATGTCCTTATCCCCATCTTCCACCAGATTTGTCCACATTTGTGGACGTCCCCAGTAATTCCAGTCCATTGAATGTAATCCCTCCCCACCCAATTTAATCAGAGGAGGTCTGTGCCTTCTGTGCTGTACCAATCTCTTCCATCTCCCACCAACACCTCTCCCTCTCTTCACACCTCCCCATGCAATCACAGCAGATGCACATCTTGTCCTTTACTTCCATTTTTTCCCATCATCCATAGATTAAAAAAATCCTTCTGGCAATTTACTTGATTTACTATACATTATTTGATGTTCATGATGTGATCTCTATATTGGAGAAATCATGAACAAGGGTGACACTGAGCTGGTTGCCTGCCAGTTAGGCGGATGCAAAGACGACAACCAAGTTTTCTGAACTGATTTATTAACACAATAGGGGGGTTGCAAGTAAGGTCACTGGGTAATAGGGCTTGACGCACGGAGCCGCTCAATCCATCTGGAGGACATCCGTAACTTCCGGTATATGTTATTAATGCAAGAAACGCGTACTTTCCTACCTGTTAAAAACCGCCAAAATGTTGAATTTTTGCGCTGAAAAAAATTGTGGAAGTTCGGGGTAAGTGTGAGAGACATGTACCCAACTTTAGAATTCCAAAAGTGAAGCAAAATGAAGGTGAAGAGAAGCGAGAGCTGAAGGGACAACAGCAGCTAAAGTGCTTGGTGAACAATGGCTGTGCAGATATCGGAATTGAAAATATTAGGAATTATCGCGTTTGCTCACTGCATTTCATCAACAGTAAGGCATTATTTGTGTTTTTTCTTGATTCCTTTGGTATCTAAAAAGTCTCAGAAGTGATAAATCTGGCTGTAAATTTTTCTTCAGATGCGTTTTCATTTTGTATGTAAAAACTCACTTGAGAACCATGGGCGATTTAAAAAATTTACAGCCAGATTTATCACTTCTGAATCTTTTTAGATGCCAAAGGAATCAAGAAAAAACACAAATAATGCCTTAGTTGATGAAATGCAGTGAGCAAACGGCCAATGTTAGCCAAGCACTCTGGCTGTTGTTGTCCCTTCAGCTCTCGCTTCTATCTACCGTCATTTCTCCTCACTTTTGGAATTCTGAAGTAGGCTAAATGTCTCTCACGCTTATCCCTATAATTATTTACAGCGTAAAGATGGACAATTTCGGCGGGTTTTAACGGGCCCGCTAAGCTGGAAACAATGGTAAGTGCTTACCTGCAGTTCATCGCGTGTACTCCACTTGGTGTAACGTAGCAACAGTACGGGTCATGGGTCGTGACCCGACTGGCGTGAAACCTCCCTATAGCTCATTGGCATACAAGTCTCTGCAAACACGTCTGACCACAACAGCGAAACCGCGCGAAAAACAGCAGCCCCTCCCGAGTCACGTGAACACGGCTTCCGAACGCCGGGTTCGATATCTGCGTGCGCCATCAGGTGCCGTTACACCAGCTTAATTCTTCATCACTTGTACTCTAACCCCCATCTTTGCATCGTGGTCCATTAAAATCTAAAATAAGCTCAAGGAACACACCTTCTGATTTTGATAATTACAGCCTTTAGCTTAGCGCTGAATTCAACAGTAGCAGAAATTCAGCCTTTCCATTCATTTATCTCATCTTTCCAATGTTTAGCCTTGAATCACATTTCAGATTTGGCTCCTCCAGGCACACTTTTATACTCTAGCACTATTATCACTTGCATTAAAATTGGATCCACCCTATTTTTTTCTCTTTGGCACCTTCACCTTTGTATGCGAATTGAAACTTATTTCATTTCTACCTTTGTTTAAGAAGGAACTGCAGATACTGGAAAATCGAAGGTAGACAAAAATGCTGGAGAAACTCAGCAGGTGAGGCAGCATCTAAGGATGCTGCCTCACCCGCTGAGTTTCTCCAGCATTTTTGTGGAGTAGCACACAAACTCATTACATTCTAAGACTAATTGAATCACAACTAATAAAATAAAGAATACAATTTAAAGTATGTCATTAACATTTAATATTTTAGTTTTCAGTTTTCAAAGTTATTCATGCTTATGTAAATTTGGCTAGTATTTCAGGTGGATCTAAGGATGCTGCCTCACCTGCTGAGTTTCTCCAGCATTTTTGTCTACCTGTCGAATACTTCTAGCATTTTTTATTTATATTTCTGCTTTCCAGAATCTGCAATATTTTGCTTTTAGATTGCTCGCAGCTCATGACATATTCAACTAAATTTTTTATTTAATATGTTTCTGATGAATTTACAGTTCATTAGCTCTGCCCCAGGGTTATCAATTTGAAATATTAATTCTGTTTTAACTTCTGAGCATTTCCAGTATTTTCCGTTTCTTTAAAGTAATATTATTTCTTTTGGAATATTGAATATTTTCAAGTTGTTAATTTGTTTTTTTCATGACTTTCAGGAGAGATGGATAATACAAATAAGCTAACGACTCTGGATAAGATTTTACTGAAACTAGGTAAGAATGTTCAATTTGTGCCTTACATGCACTTTTAAGGCACCCTCAGGAGAACTTTGAAATGTAATTACTGTTCTGATGTAGAAAAAAATGGCACCTAATTTGAACATCGCAAATTGCTCTAAGATGGCAAAATGATAATAAATAACATTATTTTAGTGATGTGGGTCGATGGATAAATATTTGTAAAGATGTCGGTGATTAATTTTCAGCTGTCTTCAAATTATGGTCACATGATCTTTTTATATTTATCCATGTAAGTAGATTTCTTTAAAGTCTTATCCAAAAGGCAGTCTCTGACACTGCAGTATACCATCACAGAAATCTTTAGGCGTGATTTTTGTAGTGGAGTAGCACACAAACTCATTACATTCTAAGACTAATTGAATCACAACTAATAAAATAAAGAATACAATTTAAAGTATGTCATTAACATTTAATATTTTAGTTTTCAGTTTTCAAAGTTATTCATGCTTATGTAAATTTGGCTAGTATTTCAGGTGGATCAAGGTTCACAACGGCAAAAAGGAGTTAAGGAACAGATTCAGAGTAAGTATTAATTATCAATGAAAATACACTAGAATGCAAGGATAGTTTATTATTTGGGGATCTAAGCAAAAATCTTTGCTCAACAAAAGCATGTCGATCAGCTTTCTAATCTTGTTGAAGTGATGTAGAAGTACTTTAAATCAGCTGGAAGGCAATCTCTTGCTGAACAAAGTGCCCTTGTTAGAATCATGTTTACAGTTCTCCATGTACTTGGTGTGGAATGACCTTGTGTGGAAAATACAATTCTGAATGAAATCTGCAGTTACATTCTACTGTTTGGCATTAATTTATAAGCAAATGCTAAAGTTGGAAAATATAGATCCATGCTTTTTTCCATCGTCTGAGCATCTTCATCGAACAAGATATTGGACATAAATTATTTTCAATATTATGGAATTAACTTTGGTAATTTGGAAATAATGATTCATGTAATTAATCAAAAGCAATAAATGCTGGATATTATGAAATGTTGATAACAATAAAAAAGGGAAAAGTAGGATTGTTCTGAAGTTGAAATTATTCAGCAATTACTCAACAACTACAATACTATCACTATCATGAAGTGACCAGTGCAACCGTTGTAGGCAAATTGCATCCGAAGATTGGCATCAAAATATAATTATGAATTTTGCAGTTGTTAACCGTAGAATTATTCTGTGCAAACTGAATTGTTTTGATGGTAGCATTATAAGATAAAACAGGCTTCGTTGAACTTCAGAACAAATTAATAAACATAAAAATTAATAGATTTTTCAATTCTATCTTGTCTTGTGTGTTTTCTAGTACATTCTGTAAACATACTAAAAAAGAGGGAACATATTGATAACCTGCTTGCGAAAAGTCGCCAGCTTGATGATGAAGTTAATCGAATGCAGAAGATAAGTACACATGCCATAGAGAACTTTAAAGTGTAAGAATTTTTTTTTAAATCAAGCTTCAAATACAATGAAATACTTATAGAATAATAAACACTAATTGTGTGATGCACTACGAATAGATTGGAGGGTTAATAGGACAATTTTCAACTCAAATCCTCAAATAGAGGTTTCAGAGGTTTCCCTAACATCATAGGGCTAGAATGGATGAAGAATGATTCATGTACAATCTAAAATTTAAAAAATGTTCATCATTCTGAAAATCCAATTATATGAAATCTGGAAATAGTAAGAATAAAGCTGCACTCTGCAACTGTAGCCATGAAATTTATTGATACTTACAAAATGCAATATTGATCACTAATTTCCATTGGGGAAGGAATAGTGATCAAGATTGCATTTTGTAAGTATTCAGACTTATGTGACTCCAGACCTATGATGGTGGCAGGCCCTTAATTATCTCTTTAGTTCAGAAACTATGATTGTATAAAGAAGTTTAGAACCATCCAATAGCAGTCAGTAATCAACCTTCAAGTAGCTGATGATCTATTCAAATAATGTTAATTGTAGGAATACGTTGTGGCACATGTATTGTATTTTGTGCTCTGCAAGTACCACATGGTATGCCACAATACCACAGCATTTTGTGCTGTGCAAGTACCACACACTTTTGTCTCAAGTCTCTGGACATCTACATCTTCCTGCTGTCTAAAGCTTTTCTTCTGCCAGTCAACCACCAAGCCAAATTTTATATTACCAGCAAATGTTTTCCTTACGGTCTCAGTGTGTATGTATAAGACATTAGTTATATGCCAAAAAGCAAGGAACAAAATACTAAGACCTGTAGAACCATACTGGTAACAATATTCAAGGCGCAAAGTCTCTTTACTGCAAAGTGGCATGCAGACAGTAAAAATGGCAGGCAGACAAATCCAGGGCAAAAATCAAAAAGGGACACTTTTCAACATTATTGTATAAGGGGTAAGAGTGTTGTAAAAATCCTGGGATGAGCTGAACATCCAGGGATATTCAATATTCAGGAGGGATAGACAGAAAGGAAAAGGAGGTGGGGTAGTGTTGCTGGTTAGAGAGGAGATTAACGCAATAGAAAGGAAGGACATTAGCTTGGAGGATGTGGAATCGATATGGGTAGAGCTGCGAAACACTAAGAGGCAGAAAACGCTAGTGGGAGTTGTGTACAGGCCACCTAACAGTAGTAGTGGAGTTGGGGATGGCATCAAACAAGAAATTAGAAATGCGTGCAACAAAGGTAAAACAGTTAACAGGTGACTTCAATCGACATATAGATTGGGTGAATCAAATTGGCAGGGGTGCTGAGGAAGAGGATTTCTTGGAATGTATGCGGGATAGTTTTCTAAACCAACATGTAGAGAAACCAACGAGAGAGCAGGCTATTCTAGACTGGGTATTGAGTAATGAGGAAGGATTAGTTAGCAGTCTTGTTGTGCGTGGCCCCTTGGGCAAGAGTGACAGTAATATGGTTGAGTTCTTCATTAGGATGGAGAGTGACATATTAATTCAGAAACAAGGGTTCTGAACTTAAAGAAAGGTAACTTTGAGGGTATGAGGCGTGAATTGGCCAAGATAGACTGGCAATTGATTCTTAAAGGGTTGACGGTGGATATGCAATGGAAGGCATTTAAAGACTGCATGGATGAACTACAACAATTGTTCATCCCAGTTTGGTAAAAGAATAAATCAGGGATGGTAGTGCATCTGTGGATAACAAGGGTAATCAGGGATAGTATCAAAACAAAAGATGAAGCATACAAATTAGCCAGAAAAAGCGATGAATCCCCAGGGCCAGATAGGCTGCATCCCAGAGTACTTAAGGAAGTAGCTCCAGAAATAGTGGATGCATTAGTGATAATTTTTCAAAACTCTTTAGATTCTGGAGTAGTTCCTGAGGATTGGAGGGTAGCTAATGTAACCCCACTTTTTAAAAACGGAGGGAGAGAGAAAACGGGGAATTACAGACCAGTTAGTCTAACATCGGTAGTGGGGAAAATGCTAGAGTCAGTTATTAAAGATGGGATAGCAGCACATTTGGAAAGTGGTGAAATCATTGGACAAAGTTAGCATGGATTTATGAAAGCTAAATCATGTCTGATGAATCTTATAGAATTTTTTGAGTATGTAACTAGTAGAGTGGATAAGGGAGAACCAGTGGATGTGTTATATCTGGACTTTCAGAAGGCTTTCGACAAGGTCCCACATAAGAGATTAGTATGCAAATGTAAAGCACACGGTATTGGGGGTTCAGTATTGATGTGGATAGAGAACTGGCTGGCAGACAGGAAGCAAAGAGTAGGAGTAAACGGGTCCTTTTCAGAATGGCAGGCAGTGAATAGTGGGGCACCGCAAGGCTCAGTGCTGGGACCCCAGCTATTTACAATATATATTAATGATTTGGACGAGGGAATTGAATGCAACATCTCCATGTTTGCGGATGACACGAAGCTGGGGGGCAGTGTTAGCTGTGAGGAGGATGCTAGGAGGCTGCAAGGTGACTTGGATAGGTTGGGTGAGTGGGCAAATGCATGGCAGATGCAGTATAATGTGGATAAATGTGAGGTTATCCACTTTGGTGGCAAGAACAGGAAAGTAGACTATTATTTGAATGGTGGCCTATTAGGAAAAGGGGAGATGCAACGAGACCTGGGTGTCATGGTACACCAGTCATTGAAAGTAGGCATGCAGGTGCAGCAGGCAGTGAAAAAAGCGAATGGTATGTTAGCATTCATAGCAAAAGGATTTGAGTATAGGAGCAGGGAGGTTCTACTGCAGTTGTACAGGGCCTTGGTGAGACCACACCTGGAGTATTGTGTACAGTTTTGGTCTCCTAATCTGAGGAAAGACATTCTTGCCATAGAGGGAGTACAGAGAAGGTTCACCAGACTGAATCCTGGGATGACAGGACTTTCATATGAAGAAAGATTGGATAGACTCGGCTTGTACTCGCTAGAATTTAGATGATAGAGGGGGGATCTTATAGAAACTTACAAAATTATTAAGGGGTTGGGCAGGCTAGATGCAGGAAGATTGTTCCTGATGTTGGGAAGTCCAAAACAAGTGGTCACAGTTTAAGGATGAGGGGGAAGTCTTTTAGGACCGAGATGAGAATTCTTTTTTTCACACAGACAGTGGTGAATCTCTGGAATTCTCTGCCACAGAAGGTAGTTGAGCCCAGTTCATTGGCTATATTTAAGAGGGAGTTAGATGTGGCCCTTGTGGCTAAAGAGATCAGGGGGTATGGAGAGAAGGCAGGTACAGGATACTGAGTTGGATGATCAGCCATGATCATATTGAATGGCGGTGCAGGCTCGAAGGGCCGAATGGCCTACTCCACCTATTTTCTATGTTCTCTACCATTTGCAATATTTACCATTTGCATTCTGCCATCTAGCCATTTTTAAACCATATTTAACATTCATCCTTGAATCCCAGAGGCTTTTACTTTTTGATTAGGCTCATTATATGGAATTTATCAAAAGCCTCACTAAACTCCTAGTTGACTCCACAAACATATTGGTCTTAACGGCATGCAAAACCCCTGATTACTTCTTCTCTTTCTATGTTTATCCCATGAATATTTCACACTCTTCATCTTTAGCATTGTTATTATTTACATTCTTTAATAAAACTCCTTTTTACTCCTGGCCATTCAACTGCATCACCCCCGACAATAATAATGAAGGAATATTGTGCTCAGCCATTTTATTGAGAGTGATTGATGTTTCTGTTACAGAAGGTTGAGGCAGCAGCAGGAGAATGTGGCTACTAATGGCATACATCTTCTGGAAGTTCTATATTATGCTTGTTTGACCAAGACTATAATTAAGGAATGCTGCTCAACTTTAACCCACAAGTTTTGGGTTAATCTCCATTTTCAGTCATTTTCAAACTCATGGTGGCAATGGTATATGAAAATCAATGTTAAATTTCTCAAGGATTCGGAAAAGATTACTCTTCTCAGACAATGGGTCATAGAAATTCTGCTGATTCCCAAACCACCAGGAAGCAGAATGGTTTCATATAATTAGCAACAGTGCAGAGACTCCTGACACCCGGGAGCTAAATTAATCCTTGATCCTTAGTGACTACATAAGAAGACCTGTTATCCATTTGAACTTCAATGTGGCCCCAATCTGAATGTACTCTGATCTGCCTCCATTATAAGTATATCTTCCTTGACAAAGGGTCTCCTGGTGTGGACTAGCCAATGTCTTGGGCAGTTGGAACTAAAGATTAATATATTGTAATATGTTGAAATGTTTTCCTAATATCTCTTCTTGTGGATTAGGTGGAAGCCAACATGTTTACTTCTAACACAGCATGAAGAGAATTTTGAAAAGCAGCTTGTAGAACAGCATGCCTGTACTGTGAGAGATAAGTAAGCAATATAAATTCATAGAGTTAAACAGCACGGAAACAAGTCCCTTGGCCCAATTTATCCATGCGAACCAAGAGGTCCATTTACACTAATCCTGCATTTGTTCCGCATCCGTGCAAATCATTTCTATCCGTGTACCTGTACAAATAACGTACAAATCATATAATTGTACCTGCCTCCTACCACCTCCTCTGGCAGCTTATTCCATATACCCCACCACCTTCTGTCTGAAAATTTGTCCTACAAATCCCCTTTAAATATTTCCTCCCTCACCTTAAATCTCTGTCTTCTAGTGTTAGGGTCTCCTACACTTGGAAAAAGTGTCTGTCAATATCTATCCTATCTATGCCCCTCCATTAGGTTACCCCCTCAGCTTCCTTTGCCAGAGGGAAAACAGTCACATCCTAATCCTATCCAACTTCTTCTTACAATTCAAGTTCTCCAGTCCAGGCAACCTTCATATGAATTATTTCTGCACCCTCCCTACTTCAATGTTATACATTAATATCTTTAATTTACCCTGGCACTCTTTTGTGTTAGGTTTGGTAAGAATATCATGATCCAGACACAGATCCAGAATACTATAGTTTTTTTCCAGATATTTTTCCCACAATGATCCTATACATATCTGAACATTTTTATACATCTCTGTAGCTAACAACCCTTGGTTCACTTTGAGTAAATAAATATATTTGGGAGATTACCAGTGACAATAGATAATAGAACAGTTCGTTCAGCCATGGAGGGCAACATTTGGAAAGCTTTTTTTGTAGAGTTTTTAAGGACATAAAGAAGTAGAAAAGTGTAAATAGCATCAAGAGAGCTGAATGCTCTGTCACAAGAGATATTGGTATTGATTTATCTTTGTCACATGTATCAAGATAGAGTGAAAAACCTTGCTTTGCATGCTATCCATTCAAATCATAACCATGCATGAGTACGTCGTGCAAAAGAAAGAATAAACTGAGTGCAGAATATCGTGTTACAGCCACAAAGAAAGTTCAGATAGAAGACTGCAAGGGTTGCAACGAGGTATAATGGAAGACCGGGAATACATACTTAAGAGGTTTGTTCAAGTGTCTGATATCAGTGGGGAAGAAGCTGTTCATGAATCTGGTGGTATATGCTTTCAATCTTTCATATCTTCTGCCTGACGGGAGGGGAAAAGAGAGAATGACCAAGATATGAGCTGTCCTTGATTATGTTGGCTGCTCTCCTGAGGTAGTGTAAAGTATAAATGATGTCCACAACTCTCTGCAGTTTCTTACAGTCTTGGGCAGAGCAATTGCCATACCAAACTGTGATGCATTCCTTTAGGATACATTCTATGGTGCAAATGTAGAAATTGATATGTGTCTTAAGGGACCTGCTAAATTTCCATATTCTTCTGAAGAAGTAGAGGCATTAGTGTGTTTTCTTCTTTGTATTGTTGATGAGATTCGACCAGGTCAAATTGTTGGTAATATTTACACCTAAAAACTTGGAATTGTTGACCATCTCCACTTCAGCGCTGTTAATACAGATTGGGCCCTGTACTCCATTCCACTTCCTACAGTTAAGGGCCAGCAGTTTTGTTTTGGAGAAATTGTAGGAGAGCTTGGTGCTTCGACACCATGCCATGCAGCTCTCTATCTCCTTCCTGTACCCAGTGTCGACATTGTTCAAGATCCCGCCCCCCCTTATGGCAGTGTCATCTGCAAACCTGTAAATTAATTTAGAAAATAATTTTGGGAGAGCAAAGCATCAAGAAAGACTAAAGAGCAATCAGTATACATGAGAAGTAAGATTTTGGAAAATTGATGATAAAGTTGAGGATATTGAGAAATCTTAAGGACATGGACAAGGATTGTAAATGTAACATGATGAGTGATTAGGGAGAACCCATAGGTAATGAGTAATGATAATTTGTGACAGGAAATTGGTAAAGGCTAATATATAGACTCTTTGTTTTGGAGTTCCTGGAGAACGATGTGATTAATGAGAAAAATATATTCTTGTCCAGAGGCAGATAAGATGGATGGAGTAAGAGATAAAGGTAGAAGATCAATGACATTGCAAAATGAAAGTATGGTTTAATAGGATATTGCTCTTTATGTTCAACAGAATTTCAGGTTGAACAGAATTTCAGCTATCATATATTCGAGATCAGTCTATGAAATTGGCCAAGAAAGAGAATGGAGCTAATGGGAGTGGGATAATTAATCATAACCGGTCTTTCTGGAAGCTCATTCATCAAAAGTGACCATGTCTGTATGTGTTTCTATAAAAAAGTGTAGGAATGATCTAATATGATTGGGAATGTTTATGTGTATATGTTTTTGTGAAACAGTGCCATCTGAGTCACCAACTGTTCTCGGATACTCATCATCATTCCTTCACGGTACCCGGACGTGGCACTGACAGACAAGAAGCTGAAGCAAAGAAGTCAAAACCAAAGAACCGAGTGGAAACGAGGCCGAAACGCCAACAAGCTGAAAGAGTCCGAAGACGAAACGCCTACTAACCGAAAGAATCGGACGCCTAAATGCAAACCAACCGAAAGGGCGGGACGCCTAAAAGCCAACGAACCGAAAAGCTGCGTCGCCTAAAAGCAAACTTACCGAATGGCCGCTGTCGAAACGCCACCTACCCGAAATGCGGCATCACCTACAGGCCAAAGGACCGACTGCCGCTCAACAGAAAGGTTTAATAACGGACATGACATTGCCAGGGGGCGGGACATGGCCGCGATTGGTCCAGACCCCCGCGTCCATCACAACACAGTGAATGCATGAACATTGTCCCACAGGCTGGGTCACTGTGTGACAGCAGCCTCAATGGCCGGGCCACTGTGTGACAGCAGCCTCACCGGCTT
The DNA here is from genome assembly GCF_010909765.2 of Amblyraja radiata. Classification (NCBI taxonomy): domain Eukaryota; kingdom Metazoa; phylum Chordata; class Chondrichthyes; order Rajiformes; family Rajidae; genus Amblyraja; species Amblyraja radiata. Next base: position 51,877,270 of record NC_045964.1, on the reverse strand, counting down.
GGTCACTGTGTGTCAGCGGTCTCACCAGCTCTGCCACTGTGCAGAGGCAGTCTCACTGGCTGGGTCACTGTGTGACAGCAGTCTCACGGGCTCGCTCACTGAGTGACAGCAGCCTCTCCGGCTGGGTCACTGTGTGACAGCAGCCTCACCAGCTGGGTCACTGTGTGGGGACAGCAGTCTCACCGACTGGGTCACTCTGTGATAGTAGTCTCACCAGCTGGGTCGCTGAGTGACAGCAGCCTCACTGGGCAGCATCTCTGGAGAGAAGGAATGGGTGGCGTTTCGGGTCGGGTCCAGAGATGTTGCCTGTTTTGTGCGTGGGAGTTTGGGTGCGTTCCGCAAGCACCGAGACGGTAATAAATAAAACGTCTGTCCCCGCGGCCGGGGTGAATCACCCGATGTGGGTGTCAAATTCCGGGGGTTGGAGGGGGGGGGAAATCACCCTGGTGTGGAGGTTGGGGTCCGATGGCGGTTAAAGACGGAGGAGAGAGAGAAGGAGGGGGGGGGGGAGAGAGAAGGGGGAGAGAGAGAAGGGAGGGAGAGAGGAGGGGAAGAGAGAGAAGAGTGGAGAGAGAGGAGGCGAAAGTGAAGAGCGGAGGAGAGAAGTGGAGAGAGAGAGAAGGGAGAGAGAGAGGGGGAGAGAGAAGGAAGAGAGAGAAGGGAGAGAGAGAGGGCGAGAGAGGGGGGAGAGAGAGAAGAGGGGAGAGAGAAGGGGGAGACGGGAGCGTGGGGTTCATTTTCCCACACAAGCCGTAGGTAACTGGGCAATCTAAACCCAAGCACCAAGTTGAAAGCGGCCGAAGGTGTACAGCCCCCACTCTCCCCACGGCCACCCTCCGCGGGCTGCGGGTCGGGTGGAGCGGAGGTATGGGACAATGTTCATGCCTTCACAGTGATGTGATGGACGCGGGGGTCTGGACCAATCATTGACAAGTCCCGCCCCCCGGCAACGTTATGTCCGTTATTGGATGTTTCTGTTGAGCGGCAGTCGGTTCGTTGGCCTGTAGGCGACGCCGCCTTTCGGGTAGGTGGTGTTTCGACAGAGTTGCCATTCGGTAAGTTTGCTTTTATGCTACGCAGTTTTTCAATTCGTTGGCTTTTAGGCGTCCCGCCCTTTCGGTTAGTTTGCATTTAGGCATCCCATCCTTTCGGTTAGTAGGCGCTTCGTCTTCCTAATCTTTCGGTTTATTGGCCTTTCGGCCTTGTTTCCATTCGGTTCTTTGGCTTCGACTTCTTTGCTTCGGTCTCTCGTCCGTCGGAGCCATGTCCGCACACGTTCCTTTACATCACTGAATTTTAATTCAGGAACTCACCACTTGAAACATTGTATTTGTATTTTCACCAGACGGACTACATTGATCCATGAAACACCACTTTCTCGAATACCATTGGGGATGGGGAATAAATAATAGCCTTTCTACTGATGTCTATACCCTGTAACAATTTAAAAAAAGACAAATATTGATTTATCTATTGTTTGAGAATGGGCTAGTGGAAAGTTTGTGTTTGAGACATACAGTAAGAAATAGATTTTATGTCTATTTTCAGAATATTTTATTGAATTATTATAACTATTGTTTGGCACATGCTTTGAGGTTTCATTGCTTAAGAGATATCTAACCCTCAAATAATATTTTTACAGGCAATTGTACCAGGATTATATAAAGCAATATAGAGATATTCTACAGCAACATCAATCTCAGTATTCTGAATTTCCACAAGCTAAGGAATTTTTAAAGAAAAAAGTAGAGTTGGAAGAAATTCGATGTAGAGTATTGGACTGCACTGAACAAATGAAACAAAAGACAGAGTTACTTGCAGAACTGCTAGGTAAATTAAAAAAAAAACTGACTAGTGTAGTGGAATTAGACTGAAAATCCTTCATTAGAAAATATATCTAATTTTAAGAAAAATAATTATATTTTTTGTCTATTTAACAGAGCCACCGTCTTTTGGATCGCTCCACGAATGGGCTTTAGAAATGTATCCACTACAATACTTTTTTAGTGCCATCTTTAATTGGTTTAGGTACTGTAGTGCATATAATGCCGTCAGTAGTCCATGTGGGGTGTATTTGGGATCAGAACAATGATTATAAAGTAACAGAGCAATAATTTCTTCACATAATAATTTGTTTGTACACTGCTATCTTTACTATTTATTTCATTCTTAACACAAGATTTTTTTTAATAAGATTGCATCATGATTTTATTGAAGTACTATTAATCATGGAATAATCAAATCTAGAAGTTAAGCATTGTTCCCAAACTTCAAATTAATTCTCCAAGCTATTAGCTGCACTATCCCTAATCAAATTTGATCTGGTAGATATTTCAATATATTTGGGCTGCTTTTTTCAGTCAAGAATATGATTTCAAAATTTAGTATTATTGTGATTACGAAAATCCAAATGGTTGTGAGCTACCAAAGGCACATTGACCTGGATTTTCCAGCAAAATCCTCATGAAACTGATAGGTCTTTCCAACAATGGTTCACCACAGTTCATAAAGAATTCTGCATTGGATCACAAATCTCCAGCAATTCCCCATCAAACTCTAACATCTGCCTATTGAATTTAGACAATATTAAATCTGTCACAAAAGCAGAAACCTGATTCATTATAGTAGAGAATTGCTGCGATGGGTAATGCAAGTATCGGGTAATGTGTTTTCTTGATTTAATTGAATTACTTATATGTTTTAATTGTTTGTTGCAGATTATAAGTATATTAACTTTTCAAAGTTAAATAGTTTTTCAAATGATTGTTAATGTTTCAAATTATCAAGGACAATTATTGGCCTTCATAACAGAGGAGTTGAATATCGGAGCAAAGAGGTCCTTCTGCAGTTGTACAGGGCCCTGGTGAGACCACACCTGGAGTATTGTGTGCAGTCTTGGTCTCCAAATTTGAGGAAGGACATTCTTACTATTGAGTGCAGTGTAGGTTCACGAGGTTAATTCCCGGGATGGCAGGACTGTCATATGTTTAAAGAATGGAGCGACTGGGTTTGTAAACACTGGAATTTAGAAGGATGAGAGGGTATTTTATTGAAACACTAGACCAAGTGCAGACCCGTTGGGTCTGTTCCCCCAATGTGCGGTTGTGGAGGGGGGGAGGCGGCATGCAGCGTCACACACTAACTCCCCCCCCCCCGCACTCACGCTAATGGAGGGGAGGAGGGGAGAGAGAGAGGGGAGGAGAGAGGGGGAGAGAGAGGGGGAGGAGAGAGGGGGAGGAGACTCAGGGTAACCAATTTGTTCGGAAAGATATAGGTTATTAGTATATAAGTTATAATGTTATTTGATCCACACTCCATACCAGTTGGTGGCGGTAATGCACTAAAAAGTTGTTTGCCAACCGCCAAAAAAAACTACATAGAAGAAGAAGTAGGAGGGGGAGGAGAGAGGGGGAGGAGAGAGAGGAGTGGGGGGGGGGAAGAGAGGGGGGGGGGAGGAGAGGGGGGGGAGAGAGGGGGGGGGAGAGGAGAAGGGAGAGCAGGAGAAGGGGGGGGAGAGGAGAAGGGGGGGGAGAGGAGAAGGGGGGGGAGAGGAGAAGGGGGGAGAGGAGAGGGGGGGGGAGAGGAGAGGGGCGGCGGGGAGAGGCGAGGGGTGCGGGGGGAGGAGAGGGATGCGGGGATCGAGGAGATGGGGGAGAGAGGAGAGGGGCGAGAGGGAGGGGGGGGAGAGGTGGAGAGGGCGAGAGGGAGGGGGGAGGGGGGCGGGAGGAGGCGGCGGGGAAGGGGGGGGGAGGAGGGGGGAGGAGGGGGGAGGGGGGGGGAGAGGGGGTGGGGAGAGGGGAGGGGGGAGAGGGAGGGGGGCGTAGAGGAAGGGGAGCGGAGGAGGGGGGGAGCGTGAGGAGGGGGGGGAGGGAGAGGGGGGAGCACGGAGAGGGGGGATAGGGAGAGGGGGAGAGGAGGGGGGGGAGCGGAGGGGGGAGAGGCGAGGGGGGAGAGGAGAGGGG